>NC_066581.1:525995102-526595102 GCF_024323335.1 Lathyrus oleraceus
TACATACCTTAGTATCCTAACTACAACTTGGTAATGTGACCACTTTGGCTTACTCATAAACATACTTACCATTCCAACTACATAACATATGTCAAGCCTGGTGTTACACAAATATCTCAAAGAGCCAACCAACTGTTTGAAGGTTTTAGCATCTACATCCTCGCCATCAGCATCGGAATCCAATTTTTGGTTTGTCTCAACAGGTGTGATTGTTGACTTACAATTCACTGATTCAAATCTCTTCAGTAACTCAAGCTCATACTTCAGTTGGTGCACAATGATTCCCTTATCATAGTGTAAGATCTCCATCCCTAGAAAATAAACCATGTTTCCAAGGTCAGACATATCAAATGCATTCATCAACACCTTATTGAACTTGTTTATCTTAGAAGTACAACTCCATATCAACAATATTTCATCTACATAAAGATACACTAGAATCACATTTCCATTAGAGGTATGCTACACATATACACCATACTCCATTTCACATTTTTTGGATGCCAAATTCTTTAAAAATGATTCAATTTCGAAATTCCAAGCCCTATGGGCTTGTTTAAGCTTGTACAAGGCTTTATGCAGCTGGTACACCAACCCTTCTTTATTCTCTATCATAAATCCAACAAGTTGTAACACATAAGCTAATTCTTGCAATATAACATTTAGAAAAGTTGATTGTACATCTAAATGCATCAGAGGAAAATTCCTATTTGCTGTTATAACAATACACAATCTTATTGTTTCATGTCTAGCTATAGATGCAAACATTTCAAAGTAGTATAAACCAGAATTTTGTAGGAATCCTCTAGCTAATAACTTTGCTTTATACTTGGCAAGTGAACCATTAGGCTTCAACTTTATCTTGAAACCCATCTCACGCTGATGGCTTTCTTGTTCTTAGGTAGAACATTCAATTCTCA
Source organism: Lathyrus oleraceus (assembly GCF_024323335.1). Classification (NCBI taxonomy): domain Eukaryota; kingdom Viridiplantae; phylum Streptophyta; class Magnoliopsida; order Fabales; family Fabaceae; genus Lathyrus; species Lathyrus oleraceus. Next base: position 525,996,023 of record NC_066581.1, read on the forward strand.
TGTCTTGTTTCTTTCAATTGCCTCAAGTTCTTCTTCCTGGTGTTCACCCACAGTTTCTTATTGAGTGCCTCATTGACATTGATAGGTTCAAAGTCCACCATTATGGCCCACTATATGACTTCCCCTTTAGAGTCAATATCAATATCATGCAGTAACTCAAAGTCTGCAAGTCTCCTTGGTATTTGTCTAATTCTATGTGCCCACTGAAACTACACAAGTTCACCTTCAAAGGAAGGTCCTCCATCAGAGACAGAGCCACCTTCAGAAGGTTCACCTTAATAGGATGGATTACCTTCAGAGGCTAGATTACCTTCAGAGTCGCCTTTAGGGTCAGAGTCACCTTCAGGGTCAGACTCACCTTCAAAGTCACCTTCAGGGTTAGACTCACCTTCAGATCTAGAATCTCCTTCAGAGGAAGAATCAAACTCTAGTGCTCACACTGCACTAGAGTTGGATTGAAACTTATTTCCATCCCATGTTTCTGATTCTTTCACTATTACATCTATGTTGACTTCAACTTTGTTGGTGACTGAGCAATAGAGCTTATACATACCTTTACAGTGGTAACCTATAAGCCACATGACTCTGCTTCTGTTATCCAATTTCCCTCTAGTAGCATCTGATATATATTTGTAATATACATAACCAAACACCTTGAAATGACCCATACTTTGCTTTCTTCCCGTCCACTTCTCAATAGGAACTATTTCCCTTAACTTCTTTATTGTACATCTGTTGAAAACATATGCTTACGTGGCAATCACTTCACCCCACAATGTGTGAGGTAAATTCTTTTCTTTCATCATGCTCCTTATCATGTCAAGCATATTCCTATATCTCCTTTCAGCAAGGCCATTATGTTGTGGAGTGTATGGAGCAGTCACCTCATTCTTAATTCCACTCTCCTAAAAAAAACTTCTTAAACTCTATTGAATGAACTCACCTCCACCATCGGTTATGAGGATCTTTCACCTTTGTCCAATTTCATTTTCAGCATTCGCTTTGAACTTCTTACACTCAACAAACACCTCGTGTTTGAACTTTATGACTGCTACCCATGTCATTCTTGTGAACTCATCCACAAATGACACAAAGCAATTATTTCCTCCAACTGAAGGTACCTCAAATGGCCCACATACATCAGAATGCACCACACCCAAAGCACGAGTTGCTCTTGGAGGAATTTCTGATGAGAATGGATATCTTGGTTACTTTCCTCTCATTCATATGTCATATGATTTCTCTGGTGCCACAATCTTTGGAATTCCATGTACCAAATTCTTTGAACTCATATTCCCTGAGATTTTGAAGTTCAGATGTCCCAACCTCTTATGCCACATATCACTTTCCCCTTCACCACTTGTCGCATTAAGGTATTGAGTGTCTTTTGTTGCAACATTCACCTTGAACTTCTTATTTCTTCCCAGTTCATACTTCATAATCAACTTCTAATTACAGTCCTAAAACTTCAAGAGATTATTCTTCATGGTTACTGAATAACCATTTTCAAACAGCCGACCTACACTCATCAAATTACTATTCATGCCAGGAACATACCATACATCCTTAATCATTACAATTTTGTCATTCTTCAATTTCACTATGACATTTCCCACTCCTTCAATAGTCAGATACTCATCATCAACACATCTGATCTTAGTCTTTCTACCAGAGTCAAAATCAACCAGTCATTTCTTGTTTCTAGTTAGGTGATTTGAGCATCCGGTGTCCATATACCGTCAGTCCACCAATTTTTCACCTTCATTCTTAGATTCCATAATAACACAAGTTTATCCTCATAATATCCTCTAAATATGTTGGTTTCTTCATCCTTACTAACTTTTTTCACCAACAATCAATAGCAAAATGGCTAAACTTGTGGAAAATGTAGCATCAAACCTTTCTCTTATCAAACTTCTCTTTTCTCTTCTGAACATTTTTATGTTTCTTCTCATCTGTATTGGAGAGTTATGACTTCTCAGAACCACCACCATTCTTGTCCTTGTTCTATAGCCATTCTTACATCTTGTTTTTCTTAAAAAAAGAAGCTTTCAGAGTCTGTTTTGTTTCCCTTTAAGAGTTTCTTTTCATCAGACGCAATTCTCGTACCTCTAAACTACTTTCAAGTTCTTCAATCCTCGTGGTTTTAGTATCTTTCTAATTTTATATGGCTACAACTATGTAATCAAACATAGGAGCAAGTGACTTAGTAAATTTCCAATGATTACTTGGTCATAGAGCGTTTCTCCATAAGACTTCATCTCATTCGTGACCACAATCACTATAGATATGTAAGCAGCCACCTTCTCATTATTCTTCATGTTGAGATTCTCATATTGCTTGTAGGGACTGCAACTTTACTTTATTCATTGATGCATCACTATCATATCACCGTACAAGTGTATCTCACGCCACTTTCTCTATCGCAGAGTCGACAATCTTCTTAAACACCTTCGTATCTGTCATACCCCAAAATTTGCCCATTAATATTTCAAGACATTTTTCAAGGCATTCCGACTCATTTTTATGACACTGATCTTAAAGGAACAAAGGCCCAGCTCACGAATGGCCCAATCCAGAAAATGGCCCAAACTGGCCTGTTCGCTACACGCTCGCCTAGCGAACGTTACGTTCGCTACACGCTCGCCTAGCGAACGTTCGCTACGCGTTCGCTACCAGCTCGCCTAGCGAAGCTGACAGACAACAGAAAATTTCGGGCTTCATTCTGAGCCCATTAGGTCATGAAAAAGAGCATTATAAATACCAGCACTTCAGTAATGAAAGGGGAGGAAGAAAAACAGAGGAAGACGGACGGAACCCTGGCCTAGAAACCCTGGAGATCAACTTGAAGGATTCCGAGTAAAGAAACCCTGAAGGCCGCTCATCCGCTCCGAAGCTACCATCGCCGAACTCAATCCGGCTCGCCAATTCAAGGTTGCAATTCGATTGCAAACAGGTTTGCATTACTATTATCGTGTTATTTTCTTAATTTGCATGTGATACCGCTTTATGTTCTTAACTTGCATGTGATATTATAATTGAATTCATAAACATATTTGAGGTTTTGCATGTGAATTTAAGTGTGCCTGGATATTGTGAATGCTGAACCATATAATTATGTGTTGGATGCCATAAGCCATGCCGCAGGTTGAAGTCATACTGTTCTGAAATTCAAAACCCGCAGCCGCTCGCTAGCACATCGCTAAGCGAGCATGTAGCGAGTATTCGCTAGGCCTTCGCTAGGCGAGGCAGAGGCGAACGGGGCAGCCGCCAATATTTTGTTTGTTATGTCTTATGCGTATCTGGTCGATCCTATGTTAATTATACACTGTTTTCTTGCTGCTGTTTTTTTCTTTTACGGTGTAATCCACGATTACACCCGGATTTGGTACTCTAACCCGTTTGTTGAATTTTGCAAAGGTTCATATGTCCCAGAAAAAGATCGTCGTTTAGGTCTTCCACTTTATTTGTGGGATACCCTTATGGAGACTCACCCTAAGTGGCCTAATTATTTTAATGTGTTAATTTTAATGTATTAATTTTAATGTATTAATTTTAATGTATTAATTTTAATGTATTGATTTTAGTATGGACTTAATTACTTAATTGACTTTAAAATATGACCTTTAAATATGTGATCTTGGACCTCTCTTTTGCCCTACGGTATTACGGCATAACGGTCATGTCCCGCGAATATGGGGATGTCCTTAGCAAAGACCCTTCGGTTAAATCATCATAGTCCCTCGGACGTTGCCTTCGAAATTACGATTTTGTCCCTCGATGACCCTTCGGTGTAGCCTACGGTTAAATGATGATAGTCCCTTCGAATGCTAAGGTATCCTCACAACTGTTGCCTTCAATGACCAATCAATGACCCTACGATGACTCTTCTACATCCCAAGGATAAAACTACTTACTTCTCAATAGTAAGGACAGTTTTACCTTCATAAGGATAGGAAATGACCGGAAAGGCCTCGGACAGGTATACCCTTAATTGCTCATTCATAACCTAAAAAATACTTTTCGCACCTCACACCTTTCAAACATCCTTTTGGAAAATCACCACTTAGCATACATCCGTACTAGGATCATTGCAGAGTTATATTTTTCTAAACTACTTTCGAAAAGCTAAACGAGATAACCACTTTGTATACATTCATGCAAGAATCATTACAAAAGTTAAATTCTCCTTTTCAAAACATTTCCTACACATTTCTCAACCACCTTTTTCAAACAAGGAAAACATAAATGATTGAGCAATTAAGAGCCCATGGATAACCATGGATACAAAGGGTGCTAACACCTTCCCTTTGTATAACGTACCTCCCGAACCTAAGAATCTAAATTAAGGTCTTTCCTGTTCTTTTCCACCTTTCCTTATTGGATAAAAGAAAAGTCGGTGGCGACTCTTGCTAACCGCGACATTGCGATTAAAAATCCAATAAAGTCAGTTCACCGTATGACAGAACTGGCGACTCTGCTGGGGACTACAAAGAGAGGTCCATCTTAAAAAAAAAAAAAAAAAAACCATTCATGTTTTCCTAATTGTTCCTTCGTTTTAAAGGTATTGTTGAGTGAAAGATCCTTCACCCGGATCTAGTGTACCTTAGGTAAGTAGCAATAGATCATCGCGACTATCCGGCGTATACTGGAATGGTTGAAATGATGGCTACGGTTAATGTGACACTTTGGATGTCCTGATGTTCCTCATGTTTACTTGAGGAAAAATTTGGCATTCGCGTGGTGTCATCAAAGCATTAACCAGACCTTTAGAACCCTAATTGACTCATCCTAGCCATTAGAAAGTAGTGAGATAACTGGCTTCGGTTCCGACTAAGGTTGGTTGATACTCGATACTACACTCTTTGAGATTGGACTTTAGGGAAGCTTCGGTTAACCACTTGGTGTTGCACTGAAGTGGACCTAAAGAAAGGTCGATGATCTGAGATCCTTCTAGAACCCGGTTACTATTCTAGGACAGGTTGAACCAACCAAACTTCAGTGGGGAGGGTATTTACCTATGGAACTCATGCAAGCCTTAAAACCTAGGATTGATTGTTGTGTGACATGTCTCTGCTTGCATAACATCATAACATCATAACATCATGACATCATAACATCATGGCATTATACTAACCATTTCAAGGACTTAGGAATTTAGCTTTACTCTGTTAAACAGGTTATGGCTTCCAGGAAGACTATCCGGATCAATCTTGTAGCAATCTCTCCTCAACTCAAGGATTTGGTGTCAGAACTCCCCGATCATGCTCAGTTCAACAAGAAACATGGTCATCTTCTCAACTTAGTTACCACTGGTTTTCAAAGAAGATATGATGAGAGTCCTATTCCAGTTCTTCGATCCTAAACATCATTGCTTCACTTTCCCAGATTATCAGTTGGTACCCACATTAGAAGAATTCTCCCAGCTGCTTGGGATACCTATCCTGGATCAAATACCTTTCAGTGGTTTAGAAAAGATGCCAAAGTCTGAAGAAGTTGCCGCAGCTTTACACATGACAAAGTCTGACATTGAGACCAATTGGGTAACGAGGAGTGGAATGAAAGGTTTACTTGCCAAATTTCTGATAAGTAAGGCCCGAGAATTCCTAAAAGTTATGAATGTCCATGATTTTGAAGATGTTCTAGCATTGCTAATCTATGGTTTGGTGCTATTCCCTAATCCGGACCAATTCATAGATGTGAATGCTATTAAGATATTCCTCACTCATAACCCTGTGCCTACCTTGCTTGGAGATGTCTTGCATTCCCTTCACACTCGTACTATGAGGAGGCAAGGGACTCTCATGTGCTGCGTACCTTTGTTGTCTAGGTGGTTTATTTCGCACCTCCCTCAATCAGTCTTGAAGAATGATCAAAATCTGAAATGGTCTCAAAGGATAATGGCACTCTCCCATTCAGACATCCGGTGGTGTTCTAACCTCAGAGAAAATGTTATCATCATCGACCGATGTGGAGAATTCCCTAATGTACCACTCATGGGGATAAGAGGAGGTATTACTTATAATCCTGCCTTAGCCTTACGTCAGTTTGGGTATGCTCGAAGAGATAGTCCACATGAAATGATTATTCAAGGTACAGTGTTTGACTATGACAATGACTCTCGAGGTCTCCGCCAAAGGTTTGTACGAGCTTGGGGCATGGTGAAAAGAAGCACTTTAGGAAAGAAAAATTCTATTCCTATGGAGCCTTATCTCAGATGGGTACGCGCCAGAGCTCGCGAACTTGTCATGCCATATCTCGCGGTTGGACCATTGATTGTTGAATCAGAGGTCGAAGGAGGCACTTCCCAGATCATTTCTTACCCAGATATGCCTACTGATGTTGAGGAATTGAAAAGATCCTGGACCCAGTTGAGAGAGGAGAGAGATACTTTTGAAGCTCAGTTCAATGCAGAAAGGAAGAAAGTACTAGAGCTCGCCAGCCAGCTTAATGAGGAACGAAGACTCAATGCATATCTTCGCCCAAAAAGAAGTCGCCCCTGGGAGACTTGAGCTTTCATTGTATTTTACTATTATTCCTTTTGTAATGAACGTTGATCAAAAAAAAATTTAGCAATAAACGTTTCTCCCTTGTTGGTGATTTACGCAAAGTTAAATTCCAAAAGTCCTTGAAAACATTTCATACATTGCATCGCATAACATAACATCGCATAACAGGTATTCCAAAGGACCATATTCTCACGGTCTGCCTCTTACACAGAAAAAATGGATCTCGAACAAACTGTCAAAGATCTCCAGACTCAGAATGCTCAGTTCAAGGAGATGATGCTAAGCTTATCCAAGGGGCAGGAGGAACTGAAGGCTCTTTTGGTCGAGAAGAAGAAAGACAAGAAAGCTGTGAGTTTCATTAACCCGGGAAGAAGGCGTAAAGGACAGGCTACGGGAATCAAATTTGGAATCCCGAATGGTCCAGAAGAGGGGGCGGAGAATGACTCAGAGGAAGAAAATGCTGATTTCTCCAACCCTGAGGATGACGATGAGAACTATGAAAATGAGCAGTACTCTCCAAGAGATGATAAGTACAAATTGCTGGAAGAACGCATGCTAGCCATGGAGGGTCAGAAGGCGCCTGGTCTAGATTTCGAGAGTTTGGGTCTGGTCTCCGATGTGACCATTCCCCGCAAATTCAAAATCCCCACTTTCACTAAGTACGATGGTGCATCCTGTCCTCATATGCATTTAAGGGCTTATGTGAGAAAGATTCAGCCGCATACCACTGATAAGAAACTGTGGATCCATTTCTTCCAAGAAAGTCTGTCTGGCACTCAGTTGGAATGGTATTATCAGCTCGAGAGCTCTGACATCCGCACCTGGACTGATTTAGCAACAACTTTTTATAAACAGTACCAGTATAATTCTGAGCTAGCGCCTACTCGGCTACAGTTGCAGAATATGGCTATGGGATCTAAAGAAAGCTTCAAAGAGTATGCCCAGAAATGGAGAGATTTGGCTGGCAGGGTCAAACCCCCTATGACTGACCGAGAATTAGTGGACCTGTTCATGGGTACCCTGACTGGCCCATTCTACAGCCACCTACTGGGGAGTTCTTCATCAGGTTTCACTGAACTTATACTGACAGGTGAACGGGTGGAGAGCGGCATTCGAAGTGGAAAGATACAGGCAGCTACCTCTACAAGCAGCAAAAAGTCCTACCATGGGAAGAATGAATTGAATGCTGTGTATGGTCAAAAGAATCATAATAAGAAAAATGGTGACCATGCCATTGGAGCAGTGACGATCGCAGCCCCGCCAGCTCAAAACTTCCAGCAAGACAAGACAGACCAAGAAGGCAGTTTACCAAGCTCAATATGACTTTAGCCCAAGCACTGCAAAGTATGCTAAAGGTAAACTTAATCACTCTCAGAGGTCCTCCTGCAAATGTCAACACTGCTTCGCCTCGTTATAATCCCAATGCCAGGTGTGCATATCACTCCGATAGCCCCGGGCATGATACAAACGATTGTTGGTTGTTGAAGAACAAAATTCAGGATATGATTGACGCCGGAGAAATTGAATTTGAGCCTCCGGAGACTCCTAATGTCATCACTGCTCCTATGCCTAATCATGACAAGGCTGTTAATGCTCTCGATGACGATTCTCCCCTCACTACTGTAGCGGACTTAACATCTCCTCTCCCGATCATAAAGAGAAATTTATTGCAAGCTGGTTTATTTCCAGGTTATACTGAAGATTGCAATCTCTGCATACTCTGGCCCGAGGACTGTTTGAAATTGAAGAATGGTATTCAACGGCTGATGGACGATCATACAATTCTCTTTGAAAGGGTTTCTAAGACGGAAAACCCTATTGAAGAAGTATCTATGATTGCAAGGTCCAAAGTTCCAGTGAAGATTACTGCTCCCAGAATACCTGTGAAGATTATCGCTGAGCCCAAGGTAGCCCCCCTGATCATTACTGCACCTGGCCCAGTACCGTATTCTTCAAGCAAAGCCATTCCGTGGAATTATGGAGGTGATGTTTATATCCATGGCGTAAAGCAAGTTGGTAATTTTGCTAATCCTAATGATATTGTTGGGACTAGTAAAGTTACTCGAAGCGGAAGGATCTTCTCTCCAGAAATCTCACCTCCAATTCCTGAAACTCGAGGAAAGGAACCAGTCAACCCCTCTCAGTCAGAGACACCGGTCGAAGTTACTACTGAGGATGTGGCCAAACAAGAAATGGAAGAAGTGCTGAAAATCATCCGCAAGAGTGATTTTGATGTGGTAGAACAGTTGGGGCATACCCCTTCCAAAATCTCGATGTTATCCTTGTTGCTATCTTCTGAATCTCATGCCCATGCCTTGATAAAATTCTTGAAGACTGCCCATGTACCTCAGGAGACCTCCGTCGATCAGTTCGAAAACTATGTTGCTAATCTGACTGTCGACGGTGGCCTAGGTTTTTCCAATGCTGACCTGACACCAGCGGGAAAGAACCACAATAAAGCCCTGCATATCTCCATTGAGTGTAAAGGGATCACCCTGTCTCATGTGTTGATCGATAATGGCTCTTCGTTGAATGTGTTACCGAAAGCCGTGCTCGATAAACTTGACTGCAAGAGCATTGAACTGAAGCCTAGTGACATTGTGGTGCGTGCTTACGATGGTGCGAAGAGCGTTGTCCATGGTGAAGTGGTTCTCCCTATCAAAATAGGACCTCGAGTCTTCGACGCTACTTTTCACGTAATGAACATTCGCCCTGCCTATTCCTGCTTGCTGGGACGCCCTTGGATTCATGGGGCAGGTGCTGTAGCTTCGTCTCTCCATCAAAAGCTGAGATATCCAATAGAGGGTAAGATCGTCACTGTGTGTGGGGAAGAAGAATACATTGTCAGTAGTGTGCATACCTTCAGATACGTTGAGATGGATGGTGAATTCTTCGAAACTCCGTCTCAGTCATTTGAAGTGGTTTCTCCGCCCGATCCTGCCCTTAAGCCAACTTCCTGTGTGCCCAAGGTTGTTCACGCTCCTCCTGCCATGATTTCTCTGAAAGATGCTCAAGTTGTAGTTGGAGATGGTGGTCGTACTGGCTGGGGTCAACTGATCAACATACCTTACAAGTCTGATAAATCTGGTCTGGGATTCAACGCTGAAAAGATGGTCAAAGATCAAATCAATGCTGTAGAAGATGCTGATAGTGATTGCGACCTGGATAGCTGGATCTACCCAACAATTGGCGACGGACTCAATAATTGGAAGGCTGAAGACACTATCCCGATCTCCTTTAGTCAGGAGTAATTGTTATTGTCCATTTAGTATTGCAAATCTTTATTTTTTCAATTGAACTTCTTAAAGCGTTGTGTCTATGCCCGGGGCACAATAGCTAATTTGTTAAGGGTTTTGTCATTTTCATAAGCATATTCATATTCAATAAATCAATGGACTCTTTTGCATTCAAATATTGCGCTCTTTATTTTTCCTGCCGTCTTTCAAACAAGCTATGCTTTCTTACACACACTCACGTAACGAATTGCAGATCCGTGTCCACTCTGGATCCTGTTGATGATAGTTCTACTACTGTTCATTATGACTTTGAAAATCCGATTTACCAAGCCGAGGATGGAAGTGAGGAAGATTGTGAAGTACCTGGAGAACTTGCCAGACTGGTACTGCAAGAAGAAAGGACTATACAGCCGCATGAAGAGTCAATCGAAATGGTAAATCTGGGTACTGAAGTGGACAAGAAAGAAGTCAAAATAGGAGCAGGCTTGGGAGACAGTGTCAAAGAAAGATTGATTCAGATGTTACATGACTATATCGAGATTTTTGCTTGGTCTTATGAAGACATGCCAGGATTGGATACCGACATAGTAGTACATCGTCTGCCAATGAAGGAGGACTGTCGTCCTGTCAAGCAAAAGGTTCGCCGCATGCGTCCTGAAATGTCTGAGAAAATCAAAGTCGAGGTTATGAAACAGTTCAATGCCGGTTTTCTAGCCGTTACTTCTTATCCTCAATGGGTTGCTAATGTGGTGCCAGTGCCAAAGAAGGATGGTAAGGTGCGAATGTGCGTAGATTACAGAGATTTGAATAAAGCGAGTCCCAAAGATGACTTTCCACTCCCGCACATTGATGTTCTGGTAGATAACACCGCTCAACACAAAGTATTCTCATTCATGGATGGATTCTCGGGTTATAATCAGATTAAGATGGCACCTGAGGACATGGAGAAAACTACGTTTGTGACGCAATGGGGCACTTTCTGTTACAAAGTAATGCCATTCGGTAAAGAACGCCGGGGCAACGTACCAGCGTGCTATGGTGGTTTTGTTCCATGATATGATTCATCATGAGATAGAAGTATATGTGGATGACATGATAGCTAGATCTCATACTGAAGAAGAACATCTCGATCATTTATACAAACTGTTCGAGAGGTTGAAGAAGTACAAGTTGAGATTGAATCCGAACAAATGCACTTTTGGAGTAAGATCCGGTAAACTCTTGGGCTTTATTGTCAGTGGTAAAGGAATTGAGGTTGACCGGCTAAAGTGAGAGCTATTCAAGAAATGCCAGTTCCCCGTACAGAGAAAGAAGTCAGAGGTTTCTTGGGACGCTTGAACTACATTGCTCGATTTATCTCCCACTTGACCGCTACCTGCAAACCCATCTTCAAATTACTGAGGAAAAATCAAGAAATGATATGGAATGACGAATGCCAAGAAGCTTTTGACAAAATCAAGAACTACCTCCAGGAACCTCCGATTCTGATACCACCAGTTGAAGGAAGACCTCTAATCATGTATTTGACCGTGTTAGAAAATTCAATGGGGTGCGTATTGGGGCAACATGACGAGTCTGGTCGAAAAGAGCATGCCATATACTACCTGAGCAAAAAGTTTACCGACTGTGAAACAAGATACTCACTGCTCGAGAGAACTTGCTGTGCTTTGGCCTGGGCTGCTCGCCGACTAAGACAGTATATGTTGAATCATACCACTTTGTTGATTTCTAGGATGGATCCCATCAAATACATGTTCGAGAAGCCTGCCCTCTCCGGAAGAATAGCGAGATGGCAGATGATCTTAACAGAGTACGATATCCAGTATACTACCCAGACAGCAATCAAAGGAAGCGTGCTAGCTGATCATTTGGCTCATCAAGCGGTGGACGATTATCAATCTATGAACTTTGAGTTTCCGGATGAGGATGTCATGCTTGTTACTGATTACGAAAAACCTAGACCGGATGAAGGACCCGAATTAGGATCCCGATGGACTATGGTTTTTGACGGATCTTCTAATGCACTGGGTCATGGTGTTGGCGTTGTAATCATTTCTCCCGGAGGTTACCATACACCTTTCACTGCTAGACTATGTTTTCATTGTACCAATAATATGGCTGAGTATGAAGCATGTATTTTGGGACTCAAAGCTGCTATAGATCGGCGAATCAAGTTTTTGAGCGTGTACGGAGATTCAGCCTTGGTAATCAGTCAGATCAAAGGAGAATGGGATACTAAACATCCAAATCTCATCCCTTATCGAGAGCGGGTGATGACATTAATCCCATACTTTGAAGAGATTTCATTTGAACATATTCCACGAGAGGAGAATCAGTTGGCAGACGCATTAGCTACCATGTCATCTATGTTCAGAGTCAGATGGGACGGTGAAGCCCCTAGGATCACTATTGAACGATTAGATGAACCGGCATACTGTTACGAACTTAACACTGAGAGGGTACAGGAGAAACCTTGGTTCCACGACGTAAAAAGATACTTAGAAGCTCAGGAATACCCTGAAGGGGCATCCGTCAATGACAAAAAATTCCTGAGGAAGTTCTCCGCTAAATTCTTTCTGAGTAATGGAGTGTTATACAAACATAATCATGACTCGACTCTGCTTCGCTGTGTGGATAAAAAGGAAGCAGAAAGGATTATGGAAGACATGCATGACGGTATTTTTGGGACTCATTCTAGTGGACATACAATGGCCAAGAAGATTCTGAGATCAGGGTATTATTGGTCTACCATGGAAGCTGATTGCCACCATCACTCCAGAACCTGTCACAAGTGTCAGATCTATGCGGATAAAGTACATGTGCCTCCTGCTCCATTGAACGTGTTGACAGCACCTTGGCCCTTTGCAATGTGGGGCATCGATATGATTGGAGAGATTAAACCTACGGCTTCTAATGGACATCGCTTCATTCTCGTCGCTATTGATTACTTTACGAAGTGGGTAGAGGCAGCCTCATTCGCTTCTGTCACCAAGAATGTGGTGGCACGGTTCATCAAGAATAGTCTTATTTGTCGGTATGGCATCCCTGAAAGAATTATCACTGACAATGGTACTAATTTGAACAACAAGATGATTACTGAACTCTGCACGCAGTTCAAAATTAAACACCATAACTCTTCTCCGTACCGGCCAAAGATGAATGGCGCCGTAGAGGCTGCTAATAAGAACATCAAGAAGATCATACAAAAGATGACAGTAACGTACAAAGACTGGCATGAGATGTTACCATTTGCTCTCCATGGTTATCGCACTTCAGTACGCACTTCGACAGGGGCAACTCCTTTCTCTTTAGTCTATGGAACGGAAGCTGTTTTACCAGTGGAAGTTCAGATTCCCTCTCTAAGGATCATGAAAGAGGCGGATTTAGACGAGGATGAATGGATTCAGACTCGGCTCGATTAGACAAATTTGATTGACGAAAAGAGACTTGCGGCTGTTTGTCACGGGCAGATATATCAGAAGCGCATGACCCAAGCATTTAACAAAAGAGTCAAGAGACAGGTGTATCAAATTGGCAACTTGGTGATCAAGCGTATCATTCTACCACAAGGGGATCCCAGAGGCAAGTGGACTCCCACATACGAAGGGCCATTTGTGGTTAAGAAGGTATTCTCCGGCGGAGCCATGATACTTGCTACAATGGATGGCGAAGACTTCCCGCATCCTGTGAACGCGGACATAGTTAAAAAATACTACGCATAACAGAGACCCACTAGGTCGATGTACCTAGGCAAAAGTAAGGGCATCCCGGCGAACCAAAAGGGTTCGGGCAAAAATTAGGGATAAATATATAAAGACGTATACCCGGCAAGTCGAAAACCTGAGAAGGCGGCTTGGGCAAAAAAGGGTATCCCGGTGGACTGAAAACCTGAAAAGGCGGTCCAGGCAAAAATTAGGGATTAAAGCGTATGACTATGTCCCGTTTTCTGTCAGCTTCAACCAAGTTCAAGGGACTGAACAAGCCAACCACCTCTATCCGACAGCAGGAGATGAGATGCTTGAGGACATGATGACAGTAGTGGAATTAAAATCAATAGGACTTTCTCTGCATAGCTTTCTCTTTGTGTTCTTGACAATTTCCTCTTACTAGGATTTTTGTCTCCTTGTACACAAATTGCCTGTTTATAGGCCTCTTTCAAAATCAATACAATTTTATCTCCAAAAAAGATGCTTTTGTTTTCACTTTTTCTGTTTTGATTGCATAAACGTCCATTGATTTAATTTGAATTGATATATGCATTTGAATATGATTAATGTTTATCAAGAATACATGCCTAAAATGGAAATAGCAATTACTACGAGACTTCAGGACCAAGGAGAAGGTCTAACCACGCTTTCCAAGGAGTCCGTTGCTAACTCGATTCCCCGGCAACGCCAATTATTCCCCAGAAGAGGTCGGCACCGCCATACCGAAAGGTCATCTCTTCCATCCCCAGCCAGGCTCTGTCGAGTGTTTCCATCGTCAGACAGAAATCAAGTATCCCCCAGCCAAGACAGGGTCATCAATACCAATGTCTCCGACCAGAAGACTGAAATTTATCTCCCCAGTAGAGTTCCCTGGAAGAACGTTTCAGACGCATAGTGCACTCATTTCATCATTCCATATTACATACCTGCATACAATGCTCACATTTACTTCATTCCGCATCATATACTTTACATCATTTCATAGCATGTATATGCATACCATGTTCACAAGCATAAAGCATCTCATGCATCATGACATTGCATGAAACTAACTTTATTTTTCAGGCTAATTATCCTCCTGATCACATTCAAGGTTCGAATACAGCTCTCAGATATGATCCATCTGACGAACGTTCTGACACTCTCCCAATGGTGGCATCTCTAAGCCCACCTCAGATATTCGCTGCAAATACAACAAATATTATCGGATACAGCCTAACGTACGGTTCATTCTGATTCAGCCCGACACATGACTCTTTCAGCTCAGATACGGTCTAACGTACGATCCATTCTGACTCTCAACAACTCCAATACGGTCTAACGTACGACCCATTTGGATCTTCAGCTCAGATACGATCTAACGTACGATCCATTCTGATCTTCAACAACTCAAGTATGGTTTAATGTACGACCAAGTTAAACCTTCAACTCCCTTACTCAGATGCTACCTTCGGACAGGTACATTTCTGAATGGTAGTCTAGTATACGGCTACTCCCTTACTCAGATGCTACCTTCGGACAGGTACATTTCTGAATGGTAGTCTAGTATACGGCTACTCCCTTACTCAGATGCTACCTTCGGACAGGTACATTTCTGAATGGTAGTCTAGTATACGGCTACTCCCTTACTCAGATGCTACCTTCGGACAGGTACATTTCTGAATGGTAGTCTAGTATACGGCTACTCCCTTACTCAGATGCTACCTTCGGACAGGTACATTTCTGAATGGTAGTCTAGTACACGACTACTCCCTTTTCAGCAGATTCAGCCTAACGGACGGCTCATTCTGCTCAGATATGGTTTAATGTACGACCAAGTTAAACCTTCATCTCCTCAGATGCTACCTTCGGACAAGTACATTTCTGAATGGTAGTCTAGTACACGACTACTCCCTTTAAAGCAGATTCAGCCTAACAGACGACTCATTCTGTTACTCAGATGCTACCTTCGGACAGGTACATTTCTGAATGGTAGTCTAGTATACGACTACTCCCTTTTCAGCAGATTCAGCCTAACGGACGGCTCATTCTGCAACTCAGAGACGATCTAGCGTACGATCCATTCTGATCTTTCATCCCCATCAAAGTCATCCGCCTAACGAACAGCTCACTCTGGTACTCAGATATGATCTAGCGTATGATCCATTCTGATCCCTTATCCCCAGCAGTATATAGCATACTCTGACTCCCCAGCGAAGTCAACAGCATGATGGATGATTCACTATACGGTCTAGCGTAGGACCCGGTATGAAATCCATGTCTTCAGACATCGTCTAACGTACGACACAATCGGAAGCTCGTCATCAAACTACCTGGATGGCATCGTTAAGCCCATCTCCATCAAGACTAATGGACAGGCGCAAATTTTTGGGGCATTCTAGTGTTCAATAATCTTTCACCTCCAGACCACGAACGGCACATACCATTCTACTCTCTCGGTTCAAGAATATTGAACAGGGGCAGCTGTCATACCCCAAAATTTGCCCATTAATATTTCAAGACATTTTTCAAGGCATTCCGACTCATTTTTATGACACTGATCTTAAAGGAACAAAGGCCCAGCTCACGAATGGCCCAATCCAGAAAATGGCCCAAACTGGCCTGTTCGCTACACGCTCGCCTAGCGAACGTTACGTTCGCTACACGCTCGCCTAGCGAACGTTCGCTACGCGTTCGCTACCAGCTCGCCTAGCGAAGCTGACAGACAACAGAAAATTTCGGGCTTCATTCTGAGCCCATTAGGTCATGAAAAAGAGCATTATAAATACCAGCACTTCAGTAATGAAAGGGGAGGACGAAAAACAGAGGAAGACGGACGGAACCCTGGCCTAGAAACCCTGGAGATCAACTTGAAGGATTCCGAGTAAAGAAACCCTGAAGGCCGCTCATCCGCTCCGAAGCTACCATCGCCGAACTCAATCCGGCTCGCCAATTCAAGGTTGCAATTCGATTGCAAACAGGTTTGCATTACTATTATCGTGTTATTTTCTTAATTTGCATGTGATACCGCTTTATGTTCTTAACTTGCATGTGATATTATAATTGAATTCATAAACATATTTGAGGTTTTGCATGTGAATTTAAGTGTGCCTGGATATTGTGAATGCTGAACCATATAATTATGTGTTGGATGCCATAAGCCATGCCGCAGGTTGAAGTCATACTGTTCTGAAATTCAAAACCCGCAGCCGCTCGCTAGCACATCGCTAAGCGAGCATGTAGCGAGTATTCGCTAGGCCTTCGCTAGGCGAGGCAGAGGCGAACGGGGCAGCCGCCAATATTTTGTTTGTTATGTCTTATGCGTATCTGGTCGATCCTATGTTATTATACACTGTTTTCTTGCTGCTGTTTTTTTCTTTTACGGTGTAATCCACGATTACACCCGGATTTGGTACTCTAACCCGTTTGTTGAATTTTGCAAAGGTTCATATGTCCCAGAAAAAGATCGTCGTTTAGGTCTTCCACTTTATTTGTGGGATACCCTTATGGAGACTCACCCTAAGTGGCCTAATTAATTTTAATGTGTTAATTTTAATGTATTAATTTTAATGTATTAATTTTAATGTATTAATTTTAATGTATTGATTTTAGTATGGACTTAATTACTTAATTGACTTTAAAATATGACCTTTAAATATGTGATCTTGGACCTCTCTTTTGCCCTACGGTATTACGGCATAACGGTCATGTCCCGCGAATATGGGGATGTCCTTAGCAAAGACC
The DNA here is from genome assembly GCF_024323335.1 of Lathyrus oleraceus. NCBI lineage: Eukaryota > Viridiplantae > Streptophyta > Magnoliopsida > Fabales > Fabaceae > Lathyrus > Lathyrus oleraceus. The sequence continues at coordinate 526,013,198 of NC_066581.1, forward strand.
CTTCGGTTAAATCATCATAGTCCCTCGGACGTTGCCTTCGAAATTACGATTTTGTCCCTCGATGACCCTTCGGTGTAGCCTACGGTTAAATGATGATAGTCCCTTCGAATGCTAAGGTATCCTCACAACTGTTGCCTTCAATGACCAATCAATGACCCTACGATGACCCTTCTACATCCCAAGGATAAAACTACTTACTTCTCAATAGTAAGGACAGTTTTACCTTCATAAGGATAGGAAATGACCGGAAAGGCCTCGGACAGGTATACCCTTAATTGCTCATTCATAACCTAAAAAATACTTTTCGCACCTCACACCTTTCAAACATCCTTTTGGAAAATCACCACTTAGCATACATCCGTACTAGGATCATTGCCGAGTTATATTTTTCTAAACTACTTTCGAAAAGCTAAACGAGATAACCACTTTGTATACATTCATGCAAGAATCATTACAAAAGTTAAATTCTCCTTTTCAAAACATTTCCTACACATTTCTCAACCACCTTTTTCAAACAAGGAAAACATAAATGATTGAGCAATTAAGAGCCCATGGATAACCATGGATACAAAGGGTGCTAACACCTTCCCTTTGTATAACGTACCTCCCGAACCTAAGAATCTAAATTAAGGTCTTTCCTGTTCTTTTCCACCTTTCCTTATTGGATAAAAGAAAAGTCGGTGGCGACTCTTGCTAACCGCGACATTGCGATTAAAAATCCAATAAAGTCAGTTCACCGTATGACAGTATCCACACATTGATAGATATAGAATAATGCCTTCTGATCCTTCTTCCTCATTTCATGTTGCGCATTTCTCTGCGCTTCTGTTGCATTTTATGCAATCAGCATGCCACTATCATTGACGAGATCAAGAACATCTTGAGCGCCAAACAACACAGATAAATGAATCAACCACTGATTTCAATTCTTTCTGTCGAATACTGGAAGCTTTATATTCAAGCTACCATTTCCGCCGTTCATCTTTGTTCTTGTGCAAATCACTCAGTTTTCACCAACAATTATGTTTTCCAATCCTTGAGAAGCAGGATTATGATTCTCTTCAATTCAGTGTGAATTCGAGGAACGAAATCAATCACACACCTCAGATACACTCGTGTTTCTCTGTGAATAAGAATCGGAGCTCTTATACATATTGTTAGAGTTAATAACTAAACTCCATTAATGTACAAGAAGAAGAAAAAGATAATGAATTGTTGAAAGAATTGCATATATATATATATATATATATATATATATATATATATATATATATATATATATAGAGAGAGAGAGAGAGAGAGAGAGAGAGAGAGAGAGAGAGAGAGAGAGAGAGAGAGAGAGAGAGAGAGAGAGAGAGAGAGAGAGAGAGAGAGAGAGAGAGAGAGAGAGAGAGAGAGAGAGAGAGAGAGAGAGAGAGAGAGAGAGAGAGAGAGAGAGAGAGAGAGAGAGAGAGAGAGAGAGAGAGAGAGAGAGAGAGAGAGAGAGAGAGATGTAAATGTAACAGAATTTTCTAACAAACGCAATCTCTCTATTCAGTATTATAATTTCTAACTAACTTTTAGTTTATATACACTAACCCAAATTCAAATGAAAGTCAAATGCAAATGCAAACTAAAAGTAAACAACTTGAATTTGAATTACACTTAACAATTAGACTATATTCATTCACCCTTTAAAGATGGAAACATGAATAATACTATATTTCTTTATATATTACACACAATTGTAGAGACTAATCTCTCAGGTAAAAAGAATTATAATAGGCGACATAACTCTTCTTTAAAAGATTTAGCACTATTAGGTATCCATGGTTGAGTTTAAACTTATGATCTCTGGTTAAATTGAAAGAGACATTTACCATCTCATACAAATATTCTTTAATAAATATGAATAATATGATAAAATATCAATATAAAAAATATTTATCATATTTAATATGTACAAGATGATATTTTATTATATTACATTTTTAATATACACTTTGTAGTAGTATAACAAAAATATATATTATAATTTATTAATAAAATTATTTATGTGAGGTCTAATAGATATTTATTCATCATTATTTTGGTCAAGAAGCCTAACAAATATAATTTCATCATTTAAAGATGAATAAGTGTGTTATCGTAGGTTCGAATTCGCACCCTTACATCAGATGTCCCTGCACAGCTATATTCATTCACCTTTATAAAGTGAATTTTTGGTCATTAGACTATTAATCCAAAAATAATTATTCTTGTTAGATAATTACATTTTATTTAAAAATAATTTAGTAATATTTTATAGTTTTATAAACTAATAATAATTTCAAATTGTTTTTTTAATTAGCATAAATAAATAAACATTCATTAAAAAATAATGATCAAGTAAATTTTCTTAACCGAAGTAATTAATTATTTAAACTTTTAAATTAGAATTTATATTTTTTCAATTTTTAATAATTATTTTTTAAGACTTTTTAATGGTAAAAATATTGCATACAACAACAATATCAACAACAAATTCCTGTCCTACTAAGTAGGTTGACAACAAGAATTAACTTCGTCATAATGTTTTATACATAACAATATTTCTATAAAAATCATTAATCTTGAGATCTTTCTTAATAAATTCTATTATAATTTTTCTAATTATTCCTTTAGCTCTAGTTGTTGAACTCCTCCGCATCTCATCTACTCTCCTTACAATATAGTCCATATGACTTATTTTCATGCCAAAACTATCTAAGCTTATATTCCACCTTCTTTTCTATACTATAGGTGTTACACCAAACAATATCCCCCAATATTGTAATTTTTAATAGTACCACACATCCAATGAACATCATCGTCTTTTTTGTACTTACTTTATTCTTGTGTTGATTCTCAACCGCTTAACATTTTGTCTAGAATAACATCGTAGGTCTTACTGGAGTCCGATAAAATTTTCCCTAAAATATGAGTGATATCTTTGTGTCACATGAAACCCTTGAAAACCCCCTCGATTTCAGCCATCCATTTTGAAATCAATTGTTTACACCACCTTCTACATCTCCATCATTTTGTGCTACAAACTCAAGATATTTAAACTGTGTGACTTATGATATGATATAGTCTCCAACTTTGACTTCTAAGTTAGAAACATTTCTCCTTTTGTTGAAACTACATTCCATATACTTTATTTTACTTTTTATTAGGTGAAAGTTGTATGCTTCCAAATTCGCCTCTCATTTAAATCTTCCCTCGACTCTCCAAGTAAAAGGCAAAAAGATGGAGGAAAATAATAAAAGGAAAAAGATGGAACCTAACCCATAAGTAGTAAATTAACAAAAATAAAAATTAGTTGAGTTAGTATATCCCTTATGAAACCATTCTTCACACAATTTGGGATGAAGTCCTATTAAATGTAATTCAAATTCAAATTTGTTTCATTTAAGTTTTCATTTGACTTGGTTGAAATTGTATATAAACTAAAGTTAGTTTTATCAATCTTCATCATCATCTTCTTCTTGTGAAATAATGAAGTTTCATTGTTAACTCCAACAATTGGTATCCAGAGCTCCGGTTCTGATTCACAGGGAAACATAAGTGCACGTAAGGTGTGTGACTAATTTCGTTCCTTAAATTTATATTGAATTGAAGATCAAAATCGAAGAGAATCACAATCTTGATTATCAGGGATTGAGAAACACGGGTGTTGGTGAGAATTGAGCGATTTGCACAAGAACAAAAATGAAGGTGGGAAACGGTAGCTGGAATACAAAGCTTTCAGTATTCAACTGAAATAGTTAGAATCAGTGGTCGATTCAGATACGTGTGTTGTTTGACGCTCAAGATGTTCTTAATATCGTCAATGATAGTTATGCGCCAGTTGTAGAAAATGAAATAGAATCGCAACAAAATGCGCAACATGAAACAATGAAAAATTATCATAAGGCATTGTTTTATATCCATTAGTATGTGGATATGAAGGTGTTTGAGAAGATTGTCGACTCAACAACGGTGAAGGCGACATGTTATACACTTGTGCGATGCTATGGTGGCGGCGCATCAATGAAGAAAGTGAAGTAGCAGTTCCCATGCAAGCAATCCAAGAATCTCATCATGAAGAACAATGAAAAGGTGCATGATTACATATCTAGAGTGATTTCGGTCACGAATGAGATAAAGTCTTGTGGAGAAATGCTCCCTGAACAAGTGATTATTAAAAAGGTACTAAGATCACTTACTCCTCAATTTGATTACATAGTTATAGACATAGAACATTCAAAAGACACTAGCACCATAAGAATTGAAGATCCATAGAATAATTTAGATGCACAAGAATTGTGTATGACTAAAAGAAACTCTAAAAGGGAAACAAAACAAGCTCTGAAGTTTCTTTTGTCAAGAAGAACAAGAAGCAAGCATGTCTAAAGAATAAGAAAAAGAATGGTGATGGTGCTCAGAGTTCAGAACTCTCCAATCCAGATGAGAAGAAACATAAATATGTTTAGAAGGAAAAGAAGACGTTTGATAAGATAAAGGTTCAGTGCTACAATAGCAACAAGGGGGAAAAATAAGGTTGGCAAGGGTGAAAAAGCCAACATATCTAGAGGATATTCAGAGGATGAACCTGTGTTATTGATGGCATTTAAGAATGCAGGTGGAATAATGGTAGACAGGTGGTATAGGGACATTGGATGCTCAAATCACCTAACTGGAAATAAGCAATGAATGATTGATTTTGACTCTGGTAGAAAGACCAACATAATATATGATGATGATGAGTATCTGAGTGCTGAAGGAATGGGAAATGTAAGAGTAAGATTAAAGAATGGAAAAGTTGTACTGATTAATGGTGTATGGTATGTTCCTGGCATGAATAACAATCTGATGAGTGTAAGTAAGTTGCTTGAATTTTTTTCTAGTAACTATGAAGGAAAATATCTTGAAGTTGTATGACTGAAATAAAAATTTGAGTATACAGTCTGAACTGGGAAAAAACAGGACATTAAAGGTGAATGTTGCAACACTAGACACTTGATGACTTAATGAGACAAATGTTCAAAGGAAAAGGGAGTTGTGGCATAAGAGATTGGAACATCTGAACTTTAGAAGCTTAGGGAATATGGGTTTAAAGAATCTGATACATGGAATTTCAAAGATCGTGGCACTAAAGAAATCATGTGATATATGCATGAGAGGCAAGCAACCAAAATTTCCATTCTCATCAAAAATTCCTCCAAGAGCAACTCATGCTTTAGGTGTGGTACATTATAATGTATGTGGGCCATTTGAGGTACCATCACTTGGGGGAAACAAGTATGTTGTGTCATATGTGGATAAGTTCATAAGAATGACATGGGTAGCACTCATAAAGTTCAAACACAAGGTGTTTGCTAAGTTCAAGGAGTTCAAAGTGAAGGCTGAAAATCAAAATGGATAAAGCTTGAAGATCCTCAGAACTGATGGTGGAGGTGAGCTCAATTCAACAAAGTTCAAGAAGTTATGTAAGGAGCATGGAATTAAGCATGAGGTGACTGCTCCATACCCCCACAACATAATATCCTTGCTGAAAGAAGAAATATAACTCTACTTGACATGATAAGGAGCATGCTGAAAGAAAAGAATTTACCTCACATATTATGGGGTGAAGCAATTGCCACGCCAACATATGTGTTCAACAGATGTCCAACAAAGAAATTAAAGGAAGTAGTTCCTATTAAGAATTGGACTGGAAGAAAATAAAGTGTGAGTCATTTCAAGGTGTTTGGTTATGTATGTTACAAACATGTACCATATGCTACTAGAAGGAAATTGGATGACAATAACCAGGTCATATTGCTTATATGTTACCACTGTGTCATACCCCAAAATTCACCTTACCATTCACAATGATAATCTACGTCACTAGCCCTAATCATATGCATGCCTTTGTGGTTATTCATTTCATTTGTATAGCCATGGTCTAATACAAGAGGACAAGTATCATGGATTCCAAGCTTTGTGCTTGCACCTAGTGGAAACTAGGGTTTCTCTGCAACTGGAGATGGCTCAACAATCAAACCTTAATCTGATGGTAGCTCTTGATGCTTGTGCATTGTGCCCATTATTGGTGATTTAACTATGACTTCTTGATGAAGAAAAACCCTAGCTTGGGGATCCTCACTTGATCAGGGCTTCCACAAACCCTAATTGTGTTCCATGCCCTTGTATGTAGCCTCCTAACCCTAATTTCATATGACTCACTATCATCCATTGTACATGTTCATTTCTTGGTCAAACTCCATTCAAGTTCCATTTGTCCTTGGTCCATTATGAGGCTTCATTGGTTGCATTGAGTTCATTTCAAGCCTTTACATGTTCATCTATTACTTGGTGGTATCCTTTGGTGGAAACTTTGTATTTTTCGTGGTGCGACACCTGGCAACTGTGCTTATAAGCTCTATTGCCCAGTCACCAACAAAATTGTTGTCAGACGAGATGTCATAGTGAAAGAATCAGAAACATGGGATTAGAATAAGTCTCAATCCAACTCTGAAGGATATTTTGCCTCTAAAGTTGAGTCTGCCTCTGAACGTGACTCTGACTTTAAAGGCGAGTTTGGCTCTGAAGGTGAGTTTGAATCTGAAGGTGAGTCTGATTCTGAAGGTGATCTTGCCTCTAAAGGTAATCTAGCCTCTGGAGGTAATACAACCTCTAAAGGTGGACCTTCTTAAGGTGGCCCTCCCTATAATGGTGGATGTAACACCCTAAACCCCGAAACTTATATAAAAAGATGTATTCAATTATTTAAGGTGTCACCAACGATCACCATACAAAAATCATCAAAAACATGTGATAACATGCATTGGAAAAATAATTTCATAGCAACTTCATAAAAAAAGTATGAACTTCAGAACAACGAAATCAACATTTACTCAAAAATATAACAAAAACCCAGTTCCCGATGTTACAAGATCAGAGCACTAAATCACTAATGTACGATAAAAGTGATAAATAAAATGAAGAGTAGCTACAACAAGTCATCTTCCACACACAACAATAACTTTACTCTTGAGTATCTGCAGAATGTCCATGGTGGACAATAATAAACAAAGGGGTGAGAAACAACTTCAATATAAACAATACAAATAATGTAAAGGTAGAGAAATACATAACATATTATACATCTAATACACAATCAACATCATCATGGTCTCACACCCATTTACAATAATATACAAATAATATGTAATGTGACTCACGACACAATGTGACACTATGCATCTGGTACCAACTCAACATTTTGTTCTCTCTGGAACTTGGTCCCCCCTTATGAACCCATGAGCCCTCCTCCCCCCCCCCCTCTGAGCTTCAATCCCCCCTTTTTGAGCTTGGGACAAGCCACCAGTCCCCCTTCAGAACTAGTGAACACGCCTCTTTCAACAACATGACACAATGATGCATGTCCATACAAATAAATTCAACAACAATAATAATGTTTACAACCCCTCTTCTGACTATAGACAATGTGCATTGACACACAATAATAATCCCCTATTCTGAATTACTATCCACTAATAATCACATCATATGCACACCACTAATATATACTTAATCACCATATAATCATGCATTGAAATCACACTATCAATTATTTTCACATCATACAACATCAACATGTGAGTAAATCAATTATCATTCAATAACGATAATTCTACAAAATTAATTAAATTAATAATAATTAATTAACCATCTCAACATAGCCAAACAATCACCAATTATGATCGGAACAATAATATGACGTAAAAAATAAGAACCGACAACTCAAATTACACAAACAGGGACGGGGATGCCCCTTCTTATGAATTTTTTCTACGAGACTATAAGTCTCTCAAGTGAGGAATTTAGATAGCTTGTACAGTGGGAAATCTTAGTCCCACAAACAAGGTTGTATTGAGCCTCGCTGACAAGAATATAAGTCCCTTAAGATAGGCGTTGGACCTCTCGGGTGAGATTTCTACCAATCCCTCATACAATATTTTTAACTAAGTCTCTTAGGCTAGAATTAAGTCGCACCTCCTAGGCAATATTCATGTGTTGGATCCTGCCTGAGGAAACTATAAGTCCCTCAGGCGAGTAGTTTAGATAACATGTTTAGTGGGAACTCTTAATACCACAAGCAAAGTCATATTGAGCATGGATAACAAGACTATAAGTCCTTAAGATGAGGCGTTGGACCTATTGGGCGAGACCTCTATCATATCGTCAAATAAGAATTTTAGTTAAGTATCTTAAGCTAAACTTCAGTCGTGCCGCCTAGGAGATATTCATGTGTTGGATCTCACTTGAGGAAATTCTAAATCCCTCAAGTGAGGAGTTTAGATAGCCTGTTTGATGGTAGTCCCACATACGAAGTTATATTGAGCGTCACTAACGAGACTATAAGTCCCTCAGGCGAGGCATTCGACCTTTTGGCGGGACTTTTATCAAGCCCTCAAATTAGACTTTTAAGTAAGTCTCTTTGGCTAGACTCCAGTTGCGCCTCTTGGGTGAGATACATGTGTTGCATCCCGCTCAAGGAAACTATAAGTCCCTCGAGCGAGGAGTTTAGATAACTTGTTCAATGGGAACTCTTAGTACTATAGGAAAAGTTTGAAAGAGTCTGGATGACGAGACTATAAGTCATTAGGGTAAGGATTTAGACCTTTCATGTGGGTCTTCTTTCAAGTTCTTAGATAATAATTTTAATTAAGTGTCTTAGGTTAGACTTCAGTGATGCCTCCTAGGCGAGATTCATGTGTTGGATCCGCCTGGGGTATTTCTAAGTTCCTCAGGCGAGGAGTTTAGATAGTCTATTTGATGGGAACTCTTAGTACCATAAACAAAGTAAAATTTAGACTATCTGAGGAGACTATAAGTCCCTCAGGTGAGGCGTTGGACCTCTCGAGTTGGACTTCTATGAAGAACTCAAATAAGTCTTTTAACTAATTCCCTTAGACTAGACTATAGTTGTGCCTCTTTATGGCATGTAGTATTTAGGTCAGTGAAGTGTACACACATATGCCACTTGTTCGCTGGTTTCCTCACCAACACCATATTAGATAAGAAGACGGGACACTTCGTTTTTGTGATGAACCTAATGCTAGATAACTTTCTTACTTACTCATAAATTATGGCCCTCTTCTTCTTGCCCACTTTCCACCTCCTCTGCACCACTGACTTGGTAAAAGGGCCGAAGGAGAGGTGATGACACACCACTCTAGTTTCTATCACCAACATGTTAGAGGGAACCTTGGAGAACAAGTCAATATTTATGATGAGTCGGTTGAGTAACTCGTCTTCTTCTTCTTCTTCTTCTGTAAGCAAAATGCATATCTTTGTCACTTGATGGGCTGAGGGACATATCCCGACTTCCTTCAAGACCTCTGTGGATGTGAGTATTTCTCTGTCAACTACCAGTCTGGGATCTCAATAATCAATGTATGCATCCATGAATTCGGGAAGGGGGAACCCACAAGGGTCATCTCTTCCCTTTCCATCGCCAAGTTGTTTTGGTAACACTCTTGAGCACGTTGCTGGTTTTCTCGAATTGTCCCGACTCGCCTACAAGACAGCTGGTACTTTAGGACCAGATACCAAGTGGAAATAGCCTCCATAACTCATTGATGGTGGGGTGACCTAAAATGATGTTGTAGGGCAACATGTCATTTACTATGAGGTAGTTGACTTTGATTGCCTTGACGCTTGTTCCCTTGCAATAGGTTGTCTCTAGGGTTATCTGGCCATTCACTAGACATTCAAATTAACGAACCCTGAAAGGAAGTGTCGAACCACCTAGTGTGTTGAGTTGTGTTAGTGTATCGAAGTGTCGAAGCATGTTGCTTCACACATGATTTCGACTTATGCCTATTTTAGTAGTGTTAGATATTTTGGGCTTTTATAGTTTTGGGCTTTGGCTTAAGATCCAAGTTAACCTAAATCTATAAATAGAGGGAGTAACCCTTATTTTTTATAATGAAGTCAATAGAGTATTCATAACATTGTATTCACAATATTTTGCAGTTGCAAAGTGAATAAGAAGTTTTTCATAGTTTGTGGGTGTAGAGAAATTCAACAGAATTTTAATTCTTCTTCTCCTTCATCATTCTTTACACTTTTTCTTTCTCAATTGTTCTTCTCTTTTCATTGCTATTGTGTGGATAATAACACTCTTGTTCATCAAGATTGATTAAAATTCTCCATAGATTTTGGTGGATTTCCAACAATTTCGAACCCAAGCCTTTTGATTAAGTTTCTTATATTCTTATTATTACTTAATTCTATTAAAGGAAGCGAGATTACATGAATATAATAATTTTTTTGTATAAATGTATGCAATTGCAAAACTTTTTCTCAAGAAATTTAACACTACTGCATGTTTAGAGATGAGTTTGAACTCATGACATTTGATTAAGTTTCTTACAACATTATTATTACTTGTTTCTACATAAAAGCGAGTATTGCATGAATATAATAAATAAATGTTTTGGTATAAAGATGCATAATTATAAAGTTCTTATTTAACACGGTTGTGTATCCAGAAGCGAGTTAGAACCCATGACCTTTAATTAAGAAGAAATAAACCCTCAACATCTCATACAAGTGCTCTTGACTAAATAAAAATAAGTTGATCATATTATCTAATATCACTTAATCTTTTTTTTAACCTTTTATTTATATATTTGTGCTCAAATAATACTTTTATCATCTTTTCTCTTTGTAAATAAATATTAATAAAACATTTATTCTTTAAAGTAGCTATGCACCCAAAAAAATATAGGTGATCTCATAGCAGAAACCGAATAACAATTGCCTCAACGGATCTTAAATCGGACTTTGATCCAAAAAAATATTTATATTCATGCTCGCATCCAAAAAAATGAGACAAATACATTAGAGACTCCATGCATAAAACCTTGATCCAACACAAAAGAAATACAAGACAAAACGAACATGTCCAATGACTGAATCTATTTTACCACCTTTAATACACACTCTATTAATTGATAAAATTTAATACTATAATAGAATTAGAATTTAATCTAAGTTATCTTAAATCAACTTTACTTTAAATTTTAACATGATGAACGTCACTCTATACACTTAAAAAAATAATTAATCTAAAAATGACAAATATGATTTATTTTTGGTCAAGAGACTACTTTAAACCTCAAATTCAAAATAATATATCAAAATAGATATTTTTTTAGTAACTGTCATTTTTTTTCTCCATAAACAAATATTAACAAAACATTTCCGTTTTGAAATAGCTATGAACCAAAATAATTCAAAGTCCCCAACATAGACTTTTGTCCAAAAAAAATCTTAACCTCCCATTAGATTAATCAATCCCATACACACACGTTTTCCAAATCAGAAATTTCAATTCAATATTTCAAACTATCAATTTACTAATCCACATTCTCATCATTCTTAACAACAATAATAATAATAATAATAATAATAAAAAATATATTCCATATTTTATTTAACAATAAACTTTGCATGATTTTTCTATAGTAAAAAAATAGACTTATTTTGAATGATACGTCAAAATATTCTTTCCTATAAACAAACACATTGACAATCACATCTCACAAATCTCTCTCTTTCTCTCTCTCTCTCTCTTTCTCTCTCCTGAACCTTCCTCAACCACAACCCCACAAAAACCACTTTCCCTCTCTTCCTTTGCATGCACCTTCAACAATGGGTAACCTCTGCGCTCTTCTCAAACCGAACCACCACGAACAATCACCATCTTCATCCAAGAAACTCCGTTCAACCAGCCGCAGAGAGAAGAAAAAGCTCGACGATGCTTCGATTCGTGAACAAGCTATAGCTGCTGCTTTACTCTACAAACAGCATCAACAGAATCTGCAATTTGATCGGTCGAGTTCGTTACGGTACCCTAATGGAGCTTCCAAAAGGAATAATGGTAGTAATAGTTTGCCGCGTAGTTCGAGTTCTAGAGCTAGATCACTCACTGATCCTCTTCTTCAACCTCATCAGCTTCTAAATCAGGTTTTGTAAATTCAATAAAAACTAGTTTATTTATTTATTTATCATTGTGTATTTTAAATATAAATTGATTTTTTTATTGCTTGATTTGGTTTTTTCAAATGTTAATTTTGTTGATTTAGTCAATTTTGGAGGTGTGTAACTTTATTTTCTCTATTTATCAATTTTTTTTAGAAGTTTATTTATTTATTTTCTCTATTTATTTATATTTAAATTTAAATTACTTTGGATTATATTTAATTTATTCGTATTTTTTAAAATTATTATCTGAGTGGCAACGTGTCGTGTTTGGTGTCCGTGCTGTGTCAGTGTTTCATTTCATAGGTTTTAATGGAGGCTTTGGTGTTAAAATAAGGTTTATATGTGATGTGTTATTTCTTGGAGTTAAAGTTGGTTATGGAAGTCTATAAGGTATTTGTATGTTATGAATTATGAGTCATGATTAGGTTTCTTTGACTTGTGAAATCAGAAAAGTGTTTTGTAATTAAAATAATTTGTTTGATTTATATCCATTATTTTTGTTATTGATTCAATGGATTAGAACATTGCTGTGAAGTAAAGTGATTTGTTAGATTTATTATATCTATCAATAGTAGAGTTTAATTTTGATCATTGTTTTCTTTGAGAATAATGTGTTATAGTCTTGAATAGTTTGAAACATGGTTTTGAGTTACGGACGTGGATGCGCTTGCGGGTGAGAGTGTTGCAATTGCGGTTGCTGCGATGCGCATTGGGGCGTGAATTTTGATTTAGAATAGTTTGAAATACACCGTTAAAAAACACTTGATGTTAAGATTTTTCAGAAAGTTTTATAAGTAAATTGAGTTTTGAGGTCTAAATTTTGAGATATCGTGGTTTCTAAAATGACACTAAAACTCAGATCGAATCGTGTGCTGCTCATTTAGCGTCGTTTTCTTGCATGAACATGTAATTTAAAATTCAGAGCTTCTTTGATTTTGGTATGATGCTGTATAAAAAAGAATCTGTTTGTGTCATTTAGTAGTTTCTAATTATAGACAAAAAGTGATATATTGTTAATACTTTCATTTTATCTTCATAGTTGTAGGGTGAAATTGTCGGCACATTATTCGGTATTTTCTTTACACATGAATCTTTTCAATTTGACAGGGCGTAAAGGTTGATGATCTTGAGACCAATCATTTTGTCCTTGTTCATGGAGGTGGTTTCGGGGCCTGGTGTTGGTACAAAACTATCGCACTTCTTGAAGAAAGTGGTTATAAAGTAGCTGCCATAGATTTAGCTGGTTCTGGAGTTCATTCATTTGATACAAACAACATTACAAGTTTGTCGCAATATGTTAAGCCTCTTACCGATTTCCTTGAAAAACTTCCCGAAAGCCAAAAGGTACTTGTTGTTTTTCTTTCCAATTTCGTGACTCAAGACTTGTAAGCTAAAAAAAGCACGAACTCATGCAATCGTTAGATCAGCTCCGCTGGATGAAAATCAGCTGGTTTGTGTTTTGACTTAAGGAAATCGGATTCAAAATACTAACTCAGAACACGAACCTTTTGATCTTTATCTAACGGCGTCAATTTCTTAATTGTTTTAACTGTCATTCTTTAACTGCAAATCAAATCCAAATCCATGACCTTTTTTACTAGTAATCTCGCTATCTACTGAATATTCTTTCCATGTTGTTCTTACTTTCTATATGCTTCTTATGTTATGAAGGTGATCTTGGTTGGGCATGATTTTGGTGGTGCATGTATATCATATGCAATGGAATTGTTTCCGCATAAGATTTCCAAGGCTGTCTTTATTGCTGCAGCAATGCCGACTAACGGACAAAGTACTCTCGATATCATTTCAAAACAGGTTTTCCATCTCCCACTAGTATTTAGATTTATATAGCTTAATTTTCACTTCTTCTATGATCTAAACACGGATAAGCTCTACCAAATTTGATCTCTAATGGTTTACAATTTCTATGGTTATGTGAAATGCGTATACATTATACATATATCAACGATCTTTGTGCCACTTAAATTGGTGGCCGGTTGCCGACACGCAAGATCGAACGATCACGGGAGTTAGTGCCCGATCCTGACAACCATGGTTGTAACCATTCAATGATGATTTGATTTTGACTATATGTTGCAGGCAGGATCAAATGATCTCATGCCACAAGCTCAGATTTTTTTGTATGCCAACGGGAATGATCGTCCTCCAACCGCCTTTGATCTGGACAAATCTTTATTAAGAGATTTGTTATTCAATCAAAGTCCTGCCAAAGTAAGTAGCAGCACACATTGAAATGTCTTTTCTTTTTCTCCCCGTATTCATTTTCATTTTCCGCTGCCTATGTTAATTTTGCTATGCATAGCCGGTCCCAAACCCAGATAAAATAATAGGATTGTGTTAGGCAGTCGACAACCAACATAAAACTTTGTCAAATCTCTATGACATTCGTTTACCTCTGACCCCTGTTGTTTCTTCATTGTTTTCAAAATACAGGACGTTGCATTAGCATCTGTTTCGATGAGGTCGGTACCATTCGCACCGGTTTTAGAGAAACTTTCCCTTTCAGCCACGAAATACGGAACCGTAAGGCGGTTTTATATAAAAACTCTTGAAGACAATGCCATACCTACTTCACTTCAAGAAAACATGATAAATGCAGGCCCACCAGAAAAGTTTTTCCATCTAAAGGGTGCTGATCATTCTCCTTTCTTCTCAAAGCCTCAAGCTCTCCATAAGTTATTGGTAGAAATCTCAACAATCCTTTGAGAATATTCATTATCTAAATAAATTGTTTTGAAATTCTAATGTACAGTTTCCTTGTCACAAAAGGGTATTGTGTGCAAGTTAGACAGTTTCTTCTTCTATTCTTTTTTGGAGTTCAATTAGGAAAGCTAGCTTTTACAGTAATCGATCTATATAAGACCTACACTTTAGATTGAAGGAGTAACCAGTGTTTCATACATTGGTTACCACATTCAATTTTTTCAAAGTTTGATAAATTAAGGTTTTCACACATTTTTTCTCTATGGATCTATATAAGACCTACATAGTTTTATAATGTCAAAAATATCTTCATTTTTTTTCATTAACCAATCATTACAAGATTTTTTCTTAGATGCAAAAAATCAGGCATTGTCTATAAAAAAAACCGTATTTGTTTTTACCGATTTATTTGAAAAATTCAATGCATAACAAAAGATTTATCGGATGTTTCAAAAAATCTCGAATATCTTCTCCATGTTATTTTTATGTGGATGAGTTATGTTTTATGAATTTTTAATCGATGTTTTTTTTTCTTTTTATTTTTTTTCATAATTATGATGAACAACTTTGATATTGTTATATTCTCACTCCAAGAAAGCATGCCACTTTCTTTTCTTACAACATGTGTCACTCCAAGAAAGACGCCAATTTCTTTTCTTATAGCACTTAGAGAAAGAACATTTTGTTTGTTACCACAAATTTGGTGTACAAGTGGTTTTGGATGATTTTCAAATTTCTGAAGTTTAAGAAAAATAAACTCTAAGGTTCAATGGTTAATGAAACTTTTTCTCTAATGTACGAAAACTATGCAGTAATAGTAAAAGTTTCACAGAAAATAATGCATGAACACTTTGAACAACAAATGAATTGTTTGAAAATTTTGATGAAAAAGATCAATTGAAATTTGAAAAAGATCATAAAATGCTCGATGAATGGAAAATGTTCATGAGGGATTGCAATGTTTTGGAAAAGTTTTCATGAACATGTGCAATGAAGAGACATCATAATCATTAACATTTTTCACAATGATTCAGGGCGCAATTGATTGCTTATATGGATTAATCGATTGTTCTAAAATCAACGTTCAAAATTAAAAAAAAAAAATACAAAGTGCAATCAATTGTAGGGTTGCATCAATCGATTATGGGGTTAAAATTTTAAGGCAAAAAGACCCCTCAATAGATTGTACTAAGGTGTTTGTCGGTTGTTGCTTCAATAATTTCAAAATTTTAACATGTAACTACCTTCTCAGTTGGAGCTTCGAAGGTCAACAATGGTGGATTTGGAGATTTGGTTCCAAGGAGTTCCAAGCCAAAGTAATGCTTCAGGTAGCTTCAGAAGGTGCCAATGAAGGATTCTGGATGGAAATTTGAAGTTAAAAGAGCTTGAATCGAAGAAATGGTTGACTGGTTATTTGAGCTATCAGACTTAAATGGATGCAGAGTTTCTTTGGCTTTCAAAGCTTCACAAATAAAGGCAAAAGATACCTCTATTTATAGGGAATGTGTTGGTGAGCTCACATATGTGAAATGGATCTGAATTCGTTTGAATGAGATGGAAAAATCGTAATTTGTAATCCGTGTAAGAACAAGGGGGAAAAGTGTGACTTGGGCATAAAACATGGTCGCTTTACACTCCACCCTACGCGTTTTGTCAAGACAAACAAGTTTGCACATGTGTGGTAGTCCTAGATTGAAGCATGACTTGTAATTGCAAAATCTGGCTTCGTGCAAAACAAAGTTCATGACGCCATGTTTGAGCTTAGGACAAATGAGATTCCCTCGTGCGTTTCCTGATTTTCTTTGTGCCAAATGCTCATCTCATGGCAATGAATTGAATGCAAAAAGAACCAAGGCAAAAGGAGACTTGAGGTGAAAATGGCAAGTGTTGAAAGTTGAGACCGTGACATGTTTTCTAGGTCAGGCATTTGGTCAAGCAATATTGACACACTTTGGGCATCTTAAGGTCCCAAGTTCATGTCATCATAACTTTTGATTCCCTCATGCATTTTAAGCCAAACTTGCGCCAAATGACTTTTGACATAAGCTTAACAAGATGCAAAAGGAATGAGATCAAAAGAGTACTTAAGCTGAAAATGACATGGCTGATAAGTGGGGGTCATGACAAGGTTTTGACCTAGTTTGGGAACTTAGCTCTTTCCAAAATTGAGGTCCTTAGAGGTTGAATTAATGTTTGAGACTTGAAGAAAAGTTTTAGAGGAACTCCTTAGGGACATTTGGCTCAAATAAGCTTGTCAATTGGTCGAAAATTGAAGAAGTTATGGGCTTTGGACAAAAAGTGAACCATTCTTACAAATCAGGTCAACCAACCTTGTGCCAACTTGTGAAAACTTGAAGTTTTCTTGCATCCCAAGCCAAAAATGATGATGGAATGATCATCCCTTGAAGAGAACTTGATTAAGACTTGAATGATCTTGAGGATGGCATGAATATT
The DNA here is from genome assembly GCF_024323335.1 of Lathyrus oleraceus. Taxonomy (NCBI): domain Eukaryota; kingdom Viridiplantae; phylum Streptophyta; class Magnoliopsida; order Fabales; family Fabaceae; genus Lathyrus; species Lathyrus oleraceus. The sequence continues at coordinate 526,030,400 of NC_066581.1, forward strand.
GGATGAAATGGCATGGAAATAAACACATGAATCACTCTTGAATCAATGAACCACACTTGCATCTCCTTTCCCAAAATGACCATTGGTTAGTCTTGAATTGAGGCTTGATTACCTACATAAACAAAGGAACAAATAAGTACCAACTCTTATGATGATTTAGTTAGTTGATAAGTGAATCACATTAAAAAACCATAATGTTAAGATTAAACAAAGAATGTGACCATGCTTATGGGCCAATGACCAAATGAAATGGTCATGATGATGCATGAGATGATGCAATGTATGCAAATGAAATTGAGCAAGAGGTAGGAAAAAGGGAGGGTAAATTTTGGGGTATGACAACTGCCCCTATTTAATCATCTTAAACCCGAAGGTGTGAATTGCGTTAGCTTTTCAGGAGTTCAAGGTAGAAGAGGATTAAATACAAAATTATCTGAAAATTTCCCCGTTGAAAAGGAAGTTGTGTAAGGAGCAACAAGTAAACTTGTTAGCTTGATCTGCTGGTGGTTCACCAAAATATTTCGCTGGGGAGATAGATCAACTGCAAAGAGGAATGCTTGATATGCATGACATATGAAATGTATGATTGTTTGTTCATGATGCGTATGCAATGCGAATTATTGGGTAGCAAGGTGAGGTATTTCCGGTGAAAGGTAAACTTCAACTCGACGATATCCACACCATAGAATCTGCAAGGAAGAGCTTATGTTACTACAGCTGAAAGGGGAAATCATGTTTACTAAGGACTACCATTTGGCTCTGCTTGGGGAGAACGGATGCCTGGTCCAACCAAGTGGTTACGGGTTCGTGCGACAACTGCTTACCGTAGACTACTGGTCATCCATTAGGGAGGTTTCAATAACCGAAGCGATGGATATAGTGTTTCTTTTGATTTTAGCCTTTATTGTTCTTAAAGTTTTATAGCGTTATGCAATCAAGATTGACACTTATTTTGAAAACAAAATGCGGAAAAAGAAATTACTGAATAAATTTTTTTACATATGAGGGCGTACAAGGATGCAAAATTCCTTGAAGAGGATTTTGCAAAAAATTGAAAAACAAAGTAAATGGCAATGAGAATTTTGTTTGATTTTACACTGATTATAACATTAGTTATTATTCACTATAGCACTGGGCTCCAACACTTTGCTTCTGTTGACGATGATTGGACTGATCTGATACTGTTTGAGATCAAGCTGATGATAAGATATGCTCAAAATATACAGTCAAATGCCTTTATCCCTAACTTTTGCGTGAAACTTTTATTCTTTTGTCCACCAGGATACCCATTTTTGCCTAAGTCGCCCTTTCGGGTTTTCAATTTAGCGGGCTTGTATTTTTTTTTGTTTTATCCCTAACTTTTGCACGTACATTTTTTTTGGGTCCATCGAGGTAGCCATTTTTCCTAGATTGGCTCTGAGGAGATGCCAATCTAGCATGCTTTGTAGTTTTTCCCTAGGCATAATATTTTTTTTGACCATATCCGAATTCACCAACATCGGCAAGTAATCCCCATCCATTGTGGTGAGAAAAAGAGTCCCTCACGAGAAGGCCTTTTTGACAACGAAGGGTTCTTCATAGTTGGGAGTCCACTTTCCTTGAGGATCCGAGTGAATATGAGAGTATCTCTTGAGCACGAGTTTACTTTCTTGGTATATGCGAGGGATAACCTTCTTATCAAAAGCTCTCTTGAGGTGTCTTTGGTATAGCTAACCATGGCAGATGGACGTCAAATGCTTCTCTTCAATGAGTTTCATCTGATCATACATGGACTGCATCCATTCCGCTTCTTCAAGATTTGCTTCCATGATGACTCTTAGATAGTGGATTTCAACTTCAATAGGGCAAAACTGCCTCCATTCCATATACAAGTGAATAAGGAGTTTCCCCGATAGAAGTGCGTACTGAAGTTCTATAGCCATGAAAAGCAAAAGGAAGCATCTCATGCCATTTACGTGTTGACCATCTTTTATACAATTCTCTTGATGTTCTTGTTAGCTTCTTCGATGACACCATTCGTCTTAGGCTGATATGGTGAAGAGTTGTGATGCTCGATCTTGAATTCTTGGCACAACTCACTCATCATTTTGTTGTTAAGGTTATTGGTGTTGTTAGTAATAATCTTGCTAGGAACACCGTAGCGACAAATTATTTCTTTTTTTATGAATCGGGTAACCACTTGTCCTGTAACATTCACATATGAAGTAGTTTATGGCAACAAGGATGCAATTATGACCATTAGAAGTTTTCGGTTCAATCATGCCAATCATGTCAATACCCCACATGAAGAAGGGCCAAGGAGAAGTCAGTACGTTCAATGGAGTTGGAGGAACATGGATCTTATCACCAAATATCTGACATTTATGGCATCTCTTGACAAAGTTGTAACGATCAACCTCCATGGTTGTCCAATAATAACCAGCCCTAAGGATCTTCTTGTCCATGAAAGGCCCATTAACATGTACACCTTTATAACCCTCATAGATGTACCTTATGATCGTGTTTGCTTCATGTCTATCCACACATCTGAGCAACACAAAGTCATAATTCCTCTTGCACAACACATCCCCATTCAGAAATAACTTAGTAGAAAATCTTCTCAAAGCCTTCTTATTAATGATGGATGTTTTCTCGGGATACTCTTGTTTTTCCAGATATCTCTTAATATCATAGAACCAAGGCTTATCGTCAGATTCTGCCTCCATTTCTAAACAATGTGCTGGTTCATCCAGGTGGTCAATACAGATGGAATGTGCTTCATTCTTCCACTTGACTTTAAACATGAATGTTAGAGTTGCTAGAGCATCGACTAGCTGATTCTCTTCCCTTGGGATGTAATAAAAAGTAATTTCATCAAAATAGGGAATAAACTTCATATTTGGTGAACTTCTTGCTCAAGTAATAGATTGCATGCTCTTTTGGGCTCGTGTTATCATGTTGACCCAAGACACACCCATTGATTCATCTAATACGGTAAGATACATGATTAATGGCCTACCCAGAATAGGTGGTTTCAAGATCTGTGGTTCTTGCAAGTATTGTTTTATTTTGTCAAATGCCTCTTGAAAATCATTGTTCCATATGATCGCATGGTTCTTTCTTAACAACTTGAAAATTGGTTCACAGGTAGCCGTCAAATGCGAGATGAACCTTGAAATGTAATTAAGCCGTCAAAGAAAACCTCAGACTACTTTTTTTGTTTTGGGAGATGGCATGTCTTGAATGGCTCTGAATTTATCGGGATCAACTTCAATACCCCTCTGACTCACGATGAACCCCAATAACTTGTCGGATCGGACCCCAAAAGTGCATTTTGTAGGATTCAACCTCAACTTGAATTTCCGGAGTCTAGCAAATAACTTTCTCAAATGGTCCAAGTGTGTAACACCTCAAAATTTGCCCTCCTCTCTTGGGACTAGCTTAACATATTGCATATCATTTTGTAGGTCATTAGGCATTGCATATTTGCATATCATATGGCCACAACAAGCAAGTCATCCTCCTAGGTCTTGGTCAGAAGATAAAGAGGTTGAGGTATTCGAGCCTGAGGTTTTTCATTGAATGGATTGATCACTAACCATCTGAGGATGTGTGGTTCAAATTAGGGTTTCTTGGTTGTCAAGAAGATTGAGCTTCATCTTGGTTGAAATGGTACATCATCATCATCATGGTTTTGTCATCACCAAGAGATTCATTGCTTGATCAGATACCTTGGGATTAGGGTTTTGACCACTGGTCAACCCTAATCATCTGCATTGTGCCAATCAGGGCTTGTCAAGGAGATGAGGTTTTCAGTGGATATGGGGATCATCATATGATTATATTGAGCTTATGGAATCTAGGGTTTCATCATTGAGCCATTTCATCAGGAGTTTGAGGCTCAATTTGATCAATGCATGGCCAATTCATCTATTAGTCAGCAAAAGTCAACTGTGGTCAACTGTGCCTGAAATGGTGGATTTGGAGGTGGGAGAGGGCTAGAGACACTTCATTCATGTCCAAAAAAGTTTCATTTGACATTTCAAACATCAAGAATGAAGAAAATAAAGTCAGATGGAAACTTTCCAAAAATAGAAAGTGACTTGTAATTGAAAATTGCCAAAAATGGAAAGTTTTTCTCCTCAAAATTACATGTCCAAAAATGCTTCAAATGAAAATTTGTTCAACATGAAAGTTGTAGATATTGCTCTCACCTTTCCAAAAAGTCCAAGAACATGAATTTCTCATTTGTGGTTGGCAAGTTATGGATTGATCGTTGTCCAAAAAAGTTGAATTTCAAAGTGGCATAACTTTTGATTCACAAGGCCAAATGGAGTGAGGTTTCTTTGAGAAAAATTCTTTTGATGTCCTCTATCCAAAACAAGCATTACATGTCATGAAAACTCATCACACAAAAAGTCCATTTTTCAAGTGGACCAATTTTGAAAAGGGGAGGGAAAAAGGTGTTTTTGAGAAATAAGCCTTGTTTTCACATGATTCCAATTGCATTAGCTCACCAATACCATTTGAAACTTGCTGCAACAAAAAAATTCTACTGTTACATTGCATTGCATAAGTGAGGGTGGATTGACTAATTGGCATTTAGCATGAAAACTTGCATTTTCACTAATCATGTGTATTAACACTAATTAGGATTAGAAACATGTTTAACATAACATATATATTGCTAATCCTAATTGTTTTTCAGATTAACATTCATTCATCTCAGATCTAGATCCAAAATTGCACAATTCTCTTAACTTTTCATCTTCACTTTTTTGCAATTTCTTCACAAGCCTTGCCAAGATCTTCATCAATCCTTCATTCTTGAGCATTGTTGAAGCTGTTGGAAGCAAAATCTTGGAGAATTCAAGCTCAATTTGGAACTGTTACAAGAGTGTTCATCCATGGCAAGTTGAGGTTTCATCAAGATCGTGCATAATCAATACACAAACCTTGTTCCATTCATCTTCCACATCATCATAGAAGTTCTGTTTTCACCTTGCAAGGCTTACAACGCACGATTCAACAACTGTCTTCAAATTAAGGTCAGTTTTCGAATTCAATGATTCATGAAATTGATGGATGATTTGGATAGATCGTGCATAGTAGATAATTCTGCAATTCGTTTCACTGATTTTGGTTGAGAAATGAGAGAGATATATGGATTTGAAGTTTCATACATGATAATGTTTGTCTTCGATTCTTTTAATCTAGGAAGAATTAGGTTTAATTATTTATGGATTCATGATGTACATTGAACAAGGATTCTGGTGATATATGGTTTGTGTGATTTGGTGACAAAAAGTTCTTGAGTGATGAAGGTGATGAACGCATGATGAACACGTGAATAGTTTCCAGAAAAGTAGCGTTTGATCCGTGTTTATGTTACTGTACATGCAATTGTGTGTTTGCGCGCGCTCCAAATTCAAACATGTATCTGCTTCGATTCCGTGCTGTAACATTTCACATTTTGGCTTGGCAATTAATTTTCCTTAGGCTTCATGTATTTCACCATGCTTATTTCATCATTTTTATTTTCTTTCCACATTCAATAATTCATAACTCACAAACTATTGATCCAAATTGAATGAAATTTTTTGTGCTATGATCCTCATGATCTCTACAATTTAATGAATATTTTTGTGGAAATTGTGCACGTGTGGAATTAAAAAAGGCCTAGGGTTTGTTCATGTATGTGGTTTCATGCACCTTGCTTGGTATTTTGATCATGAAATGATGATGCTTAACTGGATGGAGCTGAAATTTTGCATGCTTATTCTAGAGATCTTAATGGACATTTTGATATGTGGTTTGTGATTTTTTAGTCCTTGGATTGAGAGATATGACATGATCATTAGAGGTGTGACAATTTGTGTCACACCATTTCTGGTTCAACTTCATGTTTTTTGTTACCATGCCATATGAACTTGAAATGAGCTGAAATTTTGCATGTTGATACTTCTGGATGTTAGGTTCACATGTGAATTTTTGTAGAATATTTGGATGTGTTTCCAATTTGATTGAGAATTTCCTTTCTGTTTGACCAAATGTGGACCTTTTGTGGGTCATGTTTTTAAATGTTTTGTGAAATTCTTGATATGTATTGGATGGAATTGAAATTTTGTGGAGTGATTCTAGACATCTTTAAGTTTGTCATGGTTTTGGTTTGGTGCATTTATCATGTTCCTACACTGTTTTATGCTTGCTTGAATTTGATACATGAAATTGTGCCTTGTTTGGACTTGTATGAGCATGACTTGACTTGATGAATTTAATTGACTTGCTTCCCATTGTCCAATTGGCTTGAAATTTGGTGTGATTGACATGTAATGAATGCTGTTTAGCTGTGAATTTTTTGGAGATTTATTGAATTATTTTGGATTGAGTTTGAATTGATTCATTCTGTTTGGTCCAATGAGCTTTGAAATGACATGTTTTGCCTTCTATGCTTCATGAAATGATAATGGTTGATGATATGAGCATGAGACCAATTGGAAATGATTCTAAATTTATTGAAATTGATTTTTGATAATTTTCATGTTCTGTTTTGGGTTTTTCCTCCCCTTTGGACCCTAGGCTTTGTCCTAGGGTTTTGCTTCTCATGTTTGGATTGTGTTTTCAGGATAAAAGGCAAATGGAATGGAGGAATTAATGCACTTGGTTTGAGTTGCTCATGTGAATGATGTTGATTAACATTAATTTTGTTTTGTAGGTGGTGTCTAATTCATTTGTGTTGAGCATTGGCTTATGCTTTGCTTGATGCATTGCTTGTGTACAATTAACTGTTGACTTTTAGTTTGTCTGTTTGACTGTTTGAGTTGTGTACTGACTGAATTAGATTGATTTCAGGTACCTTAGTTGCTATAGTTCATTTTGAACTTGCTTGTGCTGTTGCTTGGTTGTGTTAACCAATTGAGGTAGAATTTCTAACTCCATGTAGTCTGGAAGACCTGGCCTGTTACTTGGCCAGGCACCTGTCTGAAGTCCTCCTTAAGAGGCAATGCTTGTGCTTGTTTATCTTTGTCCCCAAGCAGGAAAAGACCTTGAATAAGGCAATTGGAAGACACAAGAGATGTGCAATCCATCTCCTTCTCTTCTGTTGAGTCATCCCTTGGCTCACATTACATGTTGATGCCTTGAGGATAGAAACCCAAGATCCTTGTACAGTTGTACAGTTGAGTCAGAGTCATAAGTGTAGAAGGGTTCCCACTTTCTGAACCCACACTTCTTTTGTCTAAAGCTCTCCCTGGCCAGGGATAAGAGCTGTGAGGCACACCCCTCACTTCCTATTTCATCAGCTTCACCCTTACTCTCAATGTCAGGGTTAAGAGCTAACATCACCCTGATACAGTGGCTTGCTCTTGCAGCCTAACCCTTGATTGAGCCACATCTGTCTGTATATAGTGTGTGCTAACTGTGAATATTTGCTTTGTTTTGATTGTGCTTGCATGCTTTGCTTTGCCTGGTTAGGATTAGCTTGCTGCTTGTGCAAGTAGATAGAAAACTCAACCTAGGACCATTGTGGAATACATGATAACTATTAGGCTCGAGTCAGTCTCCCTTCTAGTTGGTCATTTCCCGGTCTCTGGTTAGGAGATAGTTTCTCCCCTGTTTAGGGGAACTACGTTGCCCTGATCCTCATACCAGATGAGGTACGTAGGAAGGAGGTCGCACGAGATCTCTCCGGGCACCCTTTTTTGTTTTTCACCCTTTTTCTTTTTGTGTGTGTTTGCTTGACAGTTGCTAGGCTCGAGTTCCCGACTCCTTAGTAACTTGTTGCTTGTTTCTTCTTGTGTGTGTAGGAGACGGATGTAAGCCCAGCCATTGGCATTCCATATCCTCTTGTTGTGTGCTTGGAGTCCGGTATAAGTCCATCAAGTGGCATCTGGTTTCCAGTGTGGGTTTGTTTGGTTCGGAAGCTGATGTAAGTCCAGCTATTGGCGTTCGGGTTCCATGTTTGCCTTTTTGTGCGTGTGTTTTGTTTCGGCGTGCGTGAGCCGAACTACGGTAGCTATGATTCTCGTTCCAGACGAGATACGTAGGCATAGGATGCGATGTCCTAGCGAGCCCTCTCCCCTCTTTCCTCCACCTGTGTTGTCTTCAGCGCGTGTGTGTGATGTTTGTTTTAGCAACCTTTTCTTTCTTTTGAGCATGGATCCCGTCGAGTACGACGGACGTGAGGGGTGCTAATACCTTCCCCTTGCGTAACCGACTCCCGATCCCTTTCTCTTTGGTCGCGAGACCATGCTTTTTCCAGGTTTACTTCGAGCGTTTCCTTTCCCTCTTTTGGGATAAATAACGCACGGTGGAGGCTCTGTGTTGTTTTGTTTTAGCCCGCCGGTTGTTTTTCGCGGATGCGACAAAGTGGTCGTCTTCATTCTTGGATCTGGAGATCATATCATCTACATAAACTTAAATCTCTTTGTGAATCATGTCGTGAAAGAGAGTCATCATAACACACTGATATGTTGCCCCTGTATTCTTCAAACCAAAAGGCATGACTTTGTAGCAGTATGTTCCCCAAGGTGTAATGAAAGTTGTCTTCTCCATGTCATCTGAAGCCATCTTTATTTGATTGTACCCTAAAAATCTATCCATGAAGGAAAAGACTGAGTGTTAGGCATTATTGTCTACCAGAACATCAATATGTGGAAAAGGAAAGTCATCCTTCGAACTCACTTTGTTATGATCTCGGTAATCCACACACATTCTAACCCTCACATCCTTCTTCGGAACCGGAACGATGTTAGTGACCCACTGTGGATATTCAACAATAGCTAAGAAATCGACATCAAACTAATTTTTAACCTCTTCTCGAATCTTCAGTGCCATGTCGGATCTGGTTCTGCGAAGCTTCTGTTTAACCGGAGGACATTCATGCTTGAGCGTTAAGCGATGTTCAACAATATTGTTATCCAACCAGGCATATCTTGACAAGACCAGGCGAAATAATCGACATATTCAAAAAGTAGCTTGTTCAAATCACTATTGTAGCAGTAAAAAAATTGAGATTAAGCTATTAATCAACTTAACTAATAAAGCAAGAGTCGCCACCGTGCTTTTATTGTTTTGAAAGGAAAAGGGAAAACGTACGAACAAAACCCGAAGAAGTTTTAAAACAAAACTAATAAAAAGAAATAAGGGTCTAGGGGTTAGTTATGCAAATGGAATGTATTAGTACCCTAAACATCCATGGTACTCCATGGGAACCTCTTTTAAAATATGTGCATTTTAGTTTGAAAATGGGGGGTTGTTTACAAAAGATTGGAGAGTTGGGAAAATAAACATTTTTTAATGATTTTTGGTGTTTGCCAAGATCTTTTGAAGTCTCATGTATACGTACCAACAAAGTGAAATGGAGGATCAAAACATTGTAGTTCGTGGTAAAAATAACAAAGGTGTTTGTTTTGATTCATTTTTTATGAAAAAACATTTTGTCATTTTAAGGAGAATACTCAACTAGTCACCCACAAGTATGAGATATTTGCATCATCATGAGAAGGGCTCCAATTTGGATAAGGATCAATAAGTATGCCACTAGCTCTCTTAGATGGAAAATAATTATCATCAATACTATGGGGATAGGAGAATTATATCTCAACTATTTAAATGACTCATGTCTAGACTTTGAGAAAAGTTTTAAAAGGAAAAAGTGCATCAAAGGCACAAAACAATTTGTATGAGTTATGCATTTTTTAAGTCTTTTGAAATTGGTCTAAATATGGTTAAGACGAATTAACATTTATTAGGAAAGGATTTTGAAAGTCACTTGACAAAAGTCAAGGTTTATTGAGAAAGTGGTTCAATTTTAAAATCAAGAAGATTTTTGAAAAGAGGGAGAAGATTTTGAAAATTAAAGAAATGGAGGAGAAAAAGCGACTATCCGAGAGCATAAAGTAAAATCTAGGGAGGAAAGATATAACCAAGAAATATCAAGCTTTATGACATAAGTGAAGCAAGAATTCCCTCCTTTGGATTAAGCCTCAAGCAATCCAAATAAGCAAATCATAATCCATGCATCAGGTGAAACCAAAATAACTCAACCAAGTCTCCAAAAGAAGTCCAAAGTGAAAGGTATCAGATGAATCATAAGGTCTCCAATCACAAGTCCCAAGGCAAAGGTCAAGATCCTAATTCTAAGTCCATAACTCCATTACATTGCTAAGGATAGTAACCACAAGTCCATGAATCAAAAGAACCAAATTTCTTTTTAGGTTTTTCTTTATTAGTGTTTTCTTTACAAGGATATAAAAAATGATATAATCACAAATATATGATATGGGATGCTAAACATAAAGTATAAAGTAAATTGCATAAAATAAAAGAGCATAAAGTAAATGACTTTGAATTAAAAGTTAATACAAGTAAAATGTTAGTAAATGATGGTAGTAATAAAAAATGAAAGACGGTTTGATCATTTTTTGGAGAACACTCAACTATTCACCCACAAGCATGAAAACATGAACATATACATCATTATGAGAAGGGCTCCAACTTGGATAAAAATCAACAAGTCTGCCACTAGCCATCATAAATGAAAAGGGATCAATATTTTCACACAATATCATGGGGAGTAGGAGACTTAAAATCTCACTTATAAAAATTCCTTTGCTTTTGGGACAAATTTAGCGCCATCTTAAGCAATCGTAATTGGACTTATGTAGAAGTCACAACTATCCGAGGCCGGCCAATAATAATGTTAGTGTTAATACGTACTAGAGAAATGATATGTAAATCATTCTCATAAAGTCATGCCACACAAAAAAAGAAAGGGAGGAATGATAAAGCACAAAGGCTAGGAGGATGATCCATTACTTCAATCCATACTTCATGACACTTGGGGAAAAACTTATGCATCAATCTAAAATACCTTAAATGGTCCATTATCAATTAGGAGGTAAATTTGAAATGATGAAAGTTCATCAAGTACCAATCCACACATCATGAACAAGATGGACATAAGTCATCCAATTGATCAAGAGAAAAATAAAGAGATGAAGAAGAAGGGGACAAGAGAGATCATACCCAAATTAGATAAAAGGTTTGATCAAGTCATCATCAAAATCAATCATCCATTTTGGTGGATTAAGGTTTTCACCCCATAAACACCCAAGATCCATTGAGTTTGATGAGACATATGGTCCAAACCATCATGATCCAAGGCCAGCAGAAATACACAAAGGTCAAACAAATATAAAATAAGATTTAAATGAAATAAAATGCAACAAAAGGATTTTTAAAATAGAAATAAAATAAAAAATCCATAAAATCCTTCAAAACACCAAATAAATGGACAAAAATATTATGGAAGGTTGAAAATAAAATAAGAAGCATATAATAAATTTTTTAGAATTAAAAAATGCAGAGAAGTATTTTTAATCCAATTAAAACAAAGGTGAAAAGAGAAAATTCATGAAAAATAGAAAATCAGTGAAATGAAATGTGAAAAAAAAAATCAGATGAAGAAAAATAAAAGAGAATTTTAGAAATTATTTTGAGATTTTTTGAATAAAAATGAAATTACTATGAATTTTAAAAGAAAAAGAAATTAAAAATAATAAAAGAAAAATAATTAAAATAAGAAAAACATGGGGCGTTGAATCACGACTCATTAATTGACGTGGCAGATCCAACACTCCCCAGATTAGGATGCACGGTGGAACGCGATACAAACAACACACATGATCCAATTCAAAACCAACAAATCAAAACATTTCGTTTGTCAAATGTGTCTGGCCAAACTCAGACAACTTGGAACACTCCGGTCATCTTCTCCGATGAACTCTCACCGGAGGTTCATTGTTTGGTAAATTCAGAACACGAGACCACCACCATTATGATCCTCTTCTCATCCTGAATTCAACCTTATGCTACAAATTCATTTATCTAAATTGAGCAAAGGGAGTTTTAGAGAAATTTCAGAAGCAAGCAAGCCATGAAAAATTAAGTTAAATGATTAACACGATCAATTAACACTAGCTAAGTTAGGGGAAATCATTAGAGAGTGAAGGACTACATTGTGGTAACTTGTTTGAGTTCAAATGATGCTCAAAACTACCTTGTCGAGACGGTGATCAGAAGTTGATGAAGCTCGATCTGGTTAGAGCACTTTAGAAGGTCTCAGAGCTTGGGAATTGTTGAAATTTTTTCAGAGGATGCCGAAGATGGTAATGGAATCAAGAAATTGGATTGAAACAAGCTGAAACTCAAAACACAATAGTTGATTTTTCTGGAAAATTTCAAGTTGCAACAAGGATTTCTTGGCTCTCAAAAGCTTGAAAATGAATTCAATATCTTCCTCTATTTATAGGAAATGTATTTGGATCCAAATACGTGTGGAATGATGCCGAATTCTTGTAAAACGAATTTGATCAGAATGTGAGAAAAATGTGACTTGTAACTCATCAAAACTCAGCCAAATGATGTGTTTCAAAGGTCAATTAATTTCTGGAGACTTTTTAAAACATGTTTAGGTCCAAAAACATGCTAATTTGGCTTGGAATTAAGACTAGTGAAGTTCAAAATACGGGAAATGGCAATTGCTTCAGTTCCAAGTCACCATGTTCAACCCTATGAGGCATCCTACTCATGAAGCTTTTTGGTCCCATTCTTTTTTCAATGTGTTGACATCATAGCAAAAATTACAATGTGCCAAGAAAGGTTGAATGTGGATGCTTGAGCACAGAGTTATGTCATGTTGAAGTTGGCATGAAAAACTGATCATATAACTTAGAAAAATTCAAGTGTTCAATGGCTGAAAATGACCTATAATGTCTCAATGAATTCCATGGCCTTCAAAGCATAATTTGACCTTGATCTGTGAAGCAAACTTGTAGAGGGCATCACAAATGACAGGCTCAAATGTTGAAAATTGAGGAAGTTATGGTCTTTGAAAGTTGAGAAAATGTCACTTGAAAATAGGTCAAATTTCACTAAGTCCACAAATGACCTATAGTGTCTCCAAACTTTTGATGATCCTCAAAGCATAATTGGCTCTTGTCATGTAAATAGAGGTTGTAGGAGATGTTGAGAAGAGTAGTATGCAAAAAGAAGCATCCAAAAATGTTGAGAATTGAAAGAGTTGTGATCCTTGGAACCTTGACTTCAAATATTGACTTTTTGGTCAAACCACTTGGAACAAGCTTATGTACTTGGACTTTCCTTGAATTTCAAAGCACATGGGTGATCAAATGGACTCAAAATAAGGTGTCATTGATTTCCTCTTGATTAAATTTCTCAAAGCTTGAAGTTGCTTGTTGAAGAAGGCATGAAAATAAACACATGAACCCTTGACTTTCCTTGAGAAGTAAGCAACAAAACTTTGAGATGCTCTTGATTGAAAATCCCTATCTTGCATAATAAACTTAAGGAAAATAAAACATATTTTTTTTTCTATTTTGATCAGTGGTTAGATAAGAAATTAATCATATAAACACAAAGGTAAAACACCAACAAAGAGGTGTTTGGTGATCCCTGCAAGAAGCAAACCCAAAGATGAGAGGAGGGTGTAAGACCCCAATTTTGACCCTAAGTTCCCTCATGCAATCTCATCATATGCATTAGCATTGGGATTATACCTTGGCATCCTCCTTACCCCTATTTCATTGGGTTTGTTTTGGGAGAGATCACCAAGCCCCATGTGATTGTATCATACTTGTATATTATCATTTCACTAACCAAAACACCAAAAATATGTCTTTGTATTTGCCTAACTCTTTTGTAGGAAGGGCATGATCACCATTGATCTATCAAGTTCACATCCAGGGTTTGAGACCCTCATAGCTAAGAGCACAACCAAGGAATGATCCACAATGTCTCTAAGCATCATATATGAGTCCCAGTGATCTTTCATGTTATTTTGATCAAGATTTCTTTAAGAGTTTGGAGTTTGTTTGCCTTGGAAACCCTAATTTGTCTGGGTATTTTGAGTAACTTCTTCAAGAAGCTTCCTCATCAATTGATCAAATTTCCCAAGGGGAACTTCAAAATTTCATCATCTTATGCATATATTATCTACCATGAGACTAAAAAGTCAAGATAATTGCAAGTTAGCAAGTTTGTTTATGGTGGTTGGTCAGATGAATTCATCTGATCAAAACTGGGTCCCCCTAGACCCTATCTCCTAAACGTTTCACCATATGAAAATGATTCCAAGAGAAAAGTTACATTAAATGACATTCCAAACAACTTTCATGTTGAAGTCTAGAGCTAATTTTGCTTGTAAAGTCATTTTCCATATTGAAACCTTATAGGTCATTTTGTCTAAACCCTAATTTGAAAGTCAACTTCCCAAGGCCATAACTTGCTCAATTTTTACGATATGAAAGATTTCCAAGTCTCACAATCAAATTCAATATGTCTACTTCAAAGTTTATGTTTGGAGTTAGAGCTAAATCAACTTTTATGAGCATATGATATGAGGATACATTATAGGTCATTTTGGACCAATACCATTGAACAAGTGATTTTCCTCAACTTCAAAAATGCATAACTATCTAATTCTAAACCCAAATGATGTCAAATTGGTTACCATTTTGAAGTATTTGAAAGATATACAACTTTGATGAAGACACGTTTCTCATTTGGAGCTTATATAAAAAGTTTAGTAAGGTGAAACATTGAGGTATATGGCTTGACACTTAGAAATTTTTTCAACATGTTGAAATTTCCAAACTTCCACCTCAAAATTCACATTGATCCAAGTTCCAAATGGAAAAGTGTTCAACATAAGAGTTGTTCCTCTTGATCCAAGATTTCCAAAGAGTCCTATTTCATTCATTTTGGACAAGGTTTGCTAGGGCTGCTCATGGTTTTAACAGGCCTGCATCAAGTGGAAAAATCAAAAGTGTAAATGACCATTTCACATTGCCTTGCCATTCAAGCTTCATTTCAATCTCATTTCAGATGCATTTGGACCTAATTGGATTGCTTCATGGGCCCGTACACGCCCGTGCAAGAATGTGCATGACATTTCCAAATTTGGAAGAAACTTGAAGTGTGCAAATAACATTCCCAATTGCTATAAATACAAGCCCTCTGAGCTCATTTGAAAGGATCCTTGCACGCCAACTTTGCCCCCTCTCTTCAAACCCTCACAATTCAAAGGAAAACCTAAGAATTTTCATTTTGAAAATTGAGTTTGAATCTCACTGTTTGGAGATTCAAAAACTCCAGGATCCAAAGCTTTGTTCCATTTCCAAACCACTTCTGCAAGATCCCTGAGTGTGATCAAGCAAGGATTGAAGCAAGCAAGATCAAGTTCTGCACAACATTGAAGGTATTTTCCAGAAATTTTATTCTCTTCGATTCTCACTTAATTCTCATCAATTCTCTTGGATCTTTGGTTGTCTGAAGTCCTATCAATGTAGGCAAGAAGATTGAGTTGCTTTAAGGTCAAATCGAAGCAACTCAGTTGACACACCTCAAAATTCAACTCCTCATATATTTCTATATATGTGGAGTTAGTTAAAATTGAGGTCAGCTTCGTGCTCTACGCCATTTTTTCTTTCAGATCATGTCCTCCTTTTTTTATTTATGTGATGGTGATGACTGAACCAGTCCGGTGAGGCACGCTTGAGAAGGTGACCGGAGGTTTAGCGCCGGTGATGTGTTGGATAGGTTCAAAGCCGTTGATCTTGTTCAAAATGTTTTAATCTCACGCGTTGCTTGTAATTACCACTTGTGTTACGCGTTGACTAGTGACTATGGTGGAAAGCGCGCTGATGGCCACTTGATCTGCCACCTCAATTAATGAGGGAGATCAAGTGGTCCACGTTTTTTCTGAATATTTGAATTTCATTTTATTTATTTTATTTTCATTAATTTATATTAATTTTAATATTGATCCAAAAAATATGAAGGTTTCACCAATTTTTTTAAAATAAAATCCTCTTTCATATTTTGAATTAAAATTATTTTTTGGATCATTATTAATATTTTTTATGATTTAATTGATTTTGTGAATATTTTTAATTGTTTAAAAATACTTTTAAGTCTCTAAAAATTCTAAAATTTTTTCTCGAAGGTCCTTTGACCTTGTTTGACCTATGATAAATCTCATGGCCATTTCTTTGGTGTTTTGATGAGGTTTTAGGAATTTGACAAACCATATCTAATTCAATGCATTATTTTTAGTATTTTTAAATTGAATAAATGCCAAATAATTGTGTTGAGCCATTTTGATTGTTTGTATGAGTTTGACTTGTGTTGTTGGGCCTTGGTCAAGGTTGATTTGACTTTCTAGGTTAAGATCATTGGATTTAGGGGATTGATGGAATGCACATTCCATCTCCCAAAATGAATGAATGATCTTAATTTGGTAAAAGTCCTCCTTTGTCCAATTTGAGTTTTATCCATTTCCCCTCCCTCTTTATCTTATTTCCCTTCTTTATGCATTCATGTCATGGTCCTATGATATCTCAATGTCCTAAGGCTAGTTAATTGAAAATCAACATAAGTATGGATGAGATTAGGCCACCTCTTTTGCATATTCTTTTTGTATATGGTATGTTTCATGAGCATAGTCCATTATACTATGTCTCTAACATGCATTAACACCAAAATTCTATTGCCCGACCTCAAATAGTTGTGACTTCTACATAAGTCCAATTACGATTGCTTAACATAGCGCTAAATTTTTGACACAAAAGGCATAGAATTCTAGTTAGTGAGATTGTAAGTCTCCCCTCTTTCATGGTATTATGTTGAAACTTGGCCTTTTTTCTTTCCTTTGGGAGATGCCTTGGTTCAAGGATCCATGCTTGTGATAAGTGGGTTGAGTGTTCTCCAAAGAATGACTTAAAACAAGATGCAAAATCAATACTAACTTCTAACTCATTTACAACTAACATTTACTTTCAAGTTATTTACTTTAATGCACGTTATTTTTAAGCCCTAATCATTTGCCATTATTCATACCATTCTAATTGTTTATGTTAATGTCATTTTCACTTTGTCCATTTGGACCATATTTTGTGATATATTGTGTTTGTATATATTTGTTTGTTTGTGTGATCTTTTGACCTTATTGTACATAATAAGAACAAAAACCCTAAAAAACATCTTGTGTGGACTGTTGGTTTGATCTGAGACAATTGGACTTAGAATTTAGGCAACACTCCCTATGCAAAGGACTTGGCCAATGCCAACTTTCATGTAACCAAGTGCTTGTAATCTGAAACTTTATCTGATACATCCTTGAAAGATCCATTTGGGCTCATCTACAACATGATCATTCTGAAGCTGTTGTTTTGAACCTGTGACTTATGGTATTATGGAATTCATCCGCTACATGGGCAAATTTGAAGAAGATCATGGAATGGCTAAGCTTGGATGTGGCTATCTTTATTTGATGCCTTGCTCTTCAAGTTAATATTGTGTGCCTTGTTTGTTGCTTGATTCTAATGTCCAAGGGAATTTGGGTTTCTATATGACATTCTTGTCTATTGGATTACAGCCCATTGGTCAGATCTTTTCAACTCTTAACTTTGAAATTTATACTTAAGATTAGTCTCTTCATCTCCTCCCCATCTCTTTAATTTCAAAATCTCCCCCTCCTTTGAAAAAAGCTTCTTTGTTTGTACTTATTTTTTTCCTAAACTTAGACCCTTTGCAAACTAGAAACTTTGGCCTTATGCCATTGCATTTTCAAACTTCTTTTCTTAAATCAAACTTGTAAATAAACTTAACTATACTTGACTTAAAATTTTCAAAAGCCAAAAAGAACTAACTCATTCAAACCATTTTCTAGGCCTTTGTGTCTTTCAAACCTAATTTTTGTTAAAAGCAATGCATCCACTTTGAAATATGTATCACGAACTACGAGGTTTTGATCCCTCATTTTTATGTTGGTACGTAGGCACAAGTCCGAAGGTCTTGTCCAATACAAAAAAATATAATTAATGAATTCTTTTCTCATCCCCCCATTCTATTTGCTTGCAAACATCATTTGTACAAAATACATATGCACAAAAAAAGGCTCCCTAGGAGTACCTAGGACACTTTGGGTGCTAACACCTTCTCTCTGTGTAACCAACCCCCTTACCTATAATCTCTGGCATTTTATTAGTTTTGATTTGAAAACTTCTTATTTTTGGGTTTTGTTCGTACTTTTCCCCCTTTCCCTTGGAAACAATAAAAGCGCGGTGGCGACTCTTGTTATTTGATGTCTTGCTTATCCATAGCTTGATGATCATGAATTTACCGCTACAGAAATTAAGTGGCGACTCTGCTGGGGAATAGTCTCTAGTGGGTTTAGCCTACTTTTTTTGTGTGTATATAATTGTATGTTTGATGTATGTATATTTGTTTGTGTGATATAATCTGCTTGTTGTGCTTGGTGATCTCTGAGCGGTGAGATAAGTTCTAACCCGAACTTGAATGTAATTAACATAGGAGGATGGTATAGTCATGTTCGACTTGTGTGGAGTAGTCCTTAACAAGTTGGCTTGAGATCCATCTGCTCAGTGGAGACGCTTTTGGATTTGGAAATGTCACACAAGTCTTTGTAGTTAGGCATTACTATCTCTAATTTGGGATCCGAGAAGCTGAGGTTCGTAGCACATTTAACCCCTCTTGGGCTATTTAGGATGTAGTGTGGAGACTGTTCAAGTGTAGACTTGATAACAGTTGTTACGCGATACTACACTCAGACGAGTTTCTCTTGAGAATATTATGGGTCGATGAGTCAGTCATCTTAACGTGTAATATTCGATAGATGGAATTAAGACTCTGGGAACTTTTTAGAACATGATTTACAGGTTTTTATCCTTAGTTCGCTCCCTTGGGATGGTTCTTACCCAAACTCCATGCTCATGATTCACAACAAACCCTTGATTCTTGGTCGATTCAATCAAGTCTTGTCAATATCAATGGAACTTAGGTGTTGATAAGGTGAAAACCATAATCCACCAAAATGGAGGATTGATCTTGACAATGACTTGATTCATCCCTTGACCTTTGTTCGTGTGCCTTGTGTGTGATCCTTTTTTGTGATTGTTGCATTCATGCATTCATGCGCATCATAACATTCATCACACGAAAATATCAAGGAACTGATGCATTATTTGCAAATATTTTCAGACCATGGATTGTGGACGAAGGAACACTAAGAAGTATAGTTTCAGATGTCCCGACTTAAAAGAGTTAAGGAAGCTAGCATCTTTTGTATTAGATCCGTTGGACTTCAAAAAACGTCATGGGAGGCTTCTATCTATCTTATTTGCTGATGTGGTTGAAGGACTTCTGAGTGTGTTGGTTCAGTTCTATGATCCTCTCTACCGTTGCTTCACTTTTCCTGATTATCAGCTTGTGCCTACGTTGGAGGAGTATTCCCATCTCTTGGGAATACCTGTTTCTAACAAGGTTCCATTTAGTGGATTGGAAGAGATTCCCAGATCTCATCTTATTGCTGAAGCTCTTCACTTGAAGAAGTCTGAGATACAGGCTCATTGGATGAAGAAAGGAGGATTGTTTGGGTTGTCATATGATTTCCTCATCAAGGAAACTACTGCCTTTGCTCAAGCTGGTAGTGTGGATGCTTTTGAAGCTATCTTTGTGTTGCTCATCTATGGATTAGCTTTGTTCCCTAACATTGACGGTTTTGTTGATGTTAACGCCATTAGAATTTTCTTGATTGGGAATCCTATGCCTACTTTATTGGGTGATATGTACTTATTTTTGAATCTAAGGAATTCTAAGGATGGTGGAACAATTGTATGTTACATCCCTCTTCTGTACAAGTGGTTTATTTCGCACTTGCCTCAAACACCTGCTTTTATGGAGAACAAACAATGTCTACGGTGGTCTCAGAGACTTATGTCTCTCACTAATGATGATATAGTTTGGTATGATCCTTCATTGAGCAGTTTGGAGATCATTGATAGTTGTGGTGAATTCTCTAATGTGCCTCTCATTGGTACACAATAGGAATCAACTACAACCCTGCTTTGGCTCGTCGTCAACTTGGGTTCCCCTTTGAGAGACAAACCTAATAACATGTTGTTAGAAGGTCTTTTTTATCAAGAGGGTAAAGATCCCCAACATTTGAAGCAGAAGATTGTGCATGCTTGGCATAATGTGCATAGGAAAGGAAGATCCGAGCTTGGTCCGTGCAATTGTGTAGCTTTGGAAGCTTACACTTTTTGGGTGAAGAAGAGAGCTTTGGAGTTGAAGATGCCTTATCCTTGTGAGAGACCTATGTATATGGTTGTGGTTGAGCCATTAACTCTCCCTAACCAAGATGTAAAGGAGTTGGAAGATGCACTCGCCCAGATGAAGCAAGAGAAGGATATGTGGGAAGAGTGTTTCCATGCTTTGGGCAAAAAGCACGAGGAGTTGCAGTTGGAGTCCAAGGACAAAGATGCACTTATTGAGCTACTTGAAGATCAAGTGACAAAGAGACAGAGAGAGCCAGAGGTTTCATCTTCTAACATGCCTCAGCCTTTCGTTGTTTGGAAGAAGATTGTTGATCAACTTGTCCTCAAGAAGACTCAGATGAAGGCTTCTTTTGAGACTGAGATTTGACGCATTCGAAGGAAGTACGCACCTGCGGCCAGATCTTCTGATGTTGTTGTTAGGGATCCTTAGGATGACTAGTCTCCTTTTCTCTTGTATTTTTCATTTGGTTTCTGAAATTGTACTCAATGTAATCCTTCCAATTATATAAATAAAAGAGATTTTTATGGTCATATCAAATTGTTGCAATTGTTATTATATATATATATATATATATATATATATATATATATATATATATATATATATATATATATATATATATATATATATATATATATATATATATATATATATATATATATATATATATATATATATATATATAATATATATATATATATATATATATATATATATATATATATATATATATATATATATATATATATTATATATATATATATATATATATATATATTATTTAGATCATGTATGTTATACCCAAAGCTAGAGGTAATTTAAGGTTAGTATTTGTGAATAAGTGATCGTCTTGAATTATTCTTTCCAATATATATTTATAGCTATTTTGACTTTAATATGGCCTTCAAGCCCTTAAAAGTTACATTCTTTATCTCCATTTATTGCCTTGTTCCTTCTTTGTCTGAGATTCAGTTGCATGATTTCTATCAAAATTAATTACATGAGTCATGGATAAGTCAACTTACTATCTTAAAATTGAATCAACATAATAATACATTGATCTTTTCCATATGGCTAGCACATATTGATTATGCTAGATGTCTCCCTCAATTTTTTTATGCCTCCTATAAATTATTTATCAAGTGCGTCAATTTTTTTCTATACAATAGAAACCTGGGGCATCATTAGGCATGGCAACATAACCCGTACCCGCGGGTACCCACCCGAACCCGCCCCGAAGTTGACGGGGAAAACCCGCTTTGACTGGGTTTGGGTTTGGGTTTAGGTTTTCCTCGATTATAAAGAATGGGGACGGGTCGGGTAATGGGGACACTAGTACCCACCCCGAACCCGCCCCGTTCATTTTATTATGTACACTATTATTTATTTTTGATGATTTAAAATATTAAATAAGTGGCCAATGTTTTAATATTTTGATTTGTATTAATTATTTAATATATTTAAATATATGTACGTAATTTTTTTAGATTGTTTTATTTTATTTTTAGGCTGATGTCAAGCCTTGATTGAGTCATTTGAGGGTGTTTGAATCTATAGCACCTAGACATGTGCCAGATCAGTTGACAAGAAAACTTGATGACAAGTCGAGTCAGATGATCCTGATAGGATATGATTCAACTGGAGGATACAAGTTGTTCGACCTAGTGAATAAGCAAGTGGTGATCAGCAGGGACGTGATCATAGATGAGCTTAAGGAGTGGGATTGGACTGAGAATGTCAAGAAAGATTCAGTGAGAATCTTTTGTGATGAGCCAGCTAGTGAAGTCGAAAGAGAAGTTCGACAGGAAGAAGTCAGAGGTGAAACAGGCCCAAGCAAGTCTCAAAGAACAAGACACATGCCTCAAAGAACAAGACACTTAATCTTGAAATCCTTAAATTTTTGTTTTAAGATTTTAATTTTTTTACATAAAAATATATTTTAAAGTTGCTTCAAAAATATACTAATAGGTGTTAAAATAAAATATTGATTAATTTACCTTTAAAATTTTAATATTAATAAATTAAAATATAATTTTATCTTTATAAATTCAATGAATGTTATAAATTTATCCCCCAATAAAGTGAAAATTGACGTTGAGTAGGTTGTCTCAATCTTAATTTCATTATGGTGGTTATAATTGCAGACCAAACTCTAAAGCCTCTGAGTATGAAGAAATCGGTGGGCGTAAAAAGTAAAAAGGTTAGCACTGATATACCTAATGATCTTCTCTTTTCTATTTTGTCAAAATTGTCTCTTAAATCTTTGAAGCGTTTTGAATGTGTATGCAAACCATGGACCCTTTTGCTTAAAAACCCTATTTTCACGAGATTGTTATGTGACAATTTCTTACATAATTTCGATAGTTATTATCATGATAGATCTCTCTTTCTGAGTCATCTCAAAACTATTAATTTTGACACCAAATTTGTGTTGTATTCTTATTCTGGTGAGAGGTATGAGAATATGACCAACTTAAATTGGCCAAATCCATTTCAAGAAGAGGATCCTAATTTTGATATTTTGGGATCTGGTATTATTAATGGAGTTCTTTGTCTAATTAGTTGCTCTCATCAAAGTATAAAATTTGTATTGTGGAACCCAACTACTGAAGAATTCAAGGTTATTCCTAATAGCCCTTTTGATTTCTTTGGAGATAGATTTGAAATTAATGAACGTGGTTTTGGCTATGATTGTGTTGGAGATGACTATAAGGTGATCCGAGAGATAACATTTGATCTAGAAAGTGACTATGTCACTAAGATTGCGTCATTAGGGAAAATATCTCATAACCCCTTTTGGGAGATATATAGCTTACGAAGTAACTCTTGGAAGAAACTTAAATTTGATATCCATCATGAAAAGATAAACAAAGGAGTCTGCTTGGATGGAGTGTGTCATTGGTTATGTGAAAGAACCTATAAGGATGATAAAGGTAATGAAATATATTTGTTGTCATTTTATCTAACCGATGAGGTATTCCTTATTACACCCATAGAAGATCATACTTTTCAATTAAGGACTACAACAAAAGAGTTATGTGTGTTAAATGGGTTCATTGCTTTAATCTCAACAAATGAAGACATGGTCTCTCTTCAAATATCGATTTTTACCCCTTGCCTTACATTGTCTATCCGATCGGAGTAGGAAATAAGGGTGATATATTATTGTTAAAAGAGGATAGAAAACTCATCTCTTTTAATTTAAGCACGGAACAAATTGAAGAACTCAACTTTGCAGGAAATCATTTTTGTGGTACGACAATACTCTACAAAGAAAGTCTTCGTCCGATTTTGGGTTAGGAAACTACTCAAAGTGTCCTCCAAATTGTGTATCAAGAAACAATTTGATATTGTATGACTTTAGTAATTTGATTTTGATGTTTTTATTTCATCTTATATTCTATAACTTCAGTTATATTTCAGTTGATAAGCAACAAATACAAGCATAAAACAATATTGAACTTTGAAATGTATAAAATATATTGCTTAGGTATTAAAATCATAGTATTTTTTAAGTGTGTTTATGCATAATGAATCATTTGATTTATTTAATTTGTTCTTTTTATGTTGATTCTTGAATAGATTCTTTCAAAGAGGATATATATTTTGCTTCATAACAACATGTCATTTAATTAAATTTTTATAAATTTATGATATAGGTGATCACATATTTATTTTAGCGTAATTGTATGTTGGGTTTAAATGTATGTATTTCATGTGATTTGTCTATTGTTTGGGGTAAAACAGTTCCTATGTGATTTGTATGAGTTATATCTTGATGAACTTAGAATAGAGGTTGTTTGTATAGATTTGGACGGTGCATATATCAAATTTTGTTTATTTTTTGAACCACCAAATGGAGTAATTTTGTAGTAATACTATAATATCATCTTTACTATGATAAAATACAAAGATTTTTCATACCACCCCCAAACTTAAATCTGACATCCCCTTAATTGGAGTGTTTTACCATTATATCCTTTGTGGTTTTTTACATTTTAAAAAAATATTAGATTTATTGGATTTTTGAGAATTTTTTATGTTTTTACTATATTCTGGGGGAGTTCATGCGTTTTTACCGGATTTTTTGGAAATCTATGAATTTTTATCTAATTTTAGAGGAATTATGAGTGTTTATCAGATTTTTCAAGCAACTTATGAGTTTGTACAAGATTTTTTTATAAAACCGTGTCAAATCATAATTTTTATCAGATTTTACAAATATACTACTAATTTTTTCAAAATATGAGTTTTATCAGATTTTGTTAAAATCTATGAGTTTTTACCGAATTTTAAAAAAAAAATCTATATGTTTTCAGCAGATTTTTCAAAAAATCTCTGGATTTTTATCGGATTTTTCAATATAATCTGAATTTTTATCAGATTTTTCAAAAAACCTAGGAGTTTTTATTGTATTTTTCAAATATACTAAATTTCAAAAAAAAATTACGAAATTTTATCGAATTTTTCAAATATAATTTACTGGATTTTTCAAAAACATTGCGAGTTTTTATTGAATTTTTTGAAAAATCGGATAACGTTAATTTCTTTTTTTTTCTCTATCAAAAAATAACTATCAAATTTTTTAAAAATTCAAAAAATTATAAAACATACTGGATTTATAAAAAATTCGACAACTTCATTTTTTTATAGGTGTACATGATATGAACTATCATGTTTTTTTAAAGAATAAATAAGTTTTATCAACTACCATTTAAAAAAAACATTAAAATTGCATACTGAATTTTTAAAATTCACTATCGAATTTTTCAGTTGTACTATCAGATTTTTCATGGGCTCTTTTTTGGTTAAATTTCAACCAGGATATTTTGGATATTATAAAAAATGGAGGGGTGGTAGGTTGAAGCGTAGGGTGGCTGGTAAAAATCTTTAAAATATAACACGTGATTTATGTGGGTGCAAAGGTTATTCGATTAAAAAATTAGTTAATTATAGATTAACAATAATTAAAAATTAAAAATTATTTTTATATAAATTATATTTATTTCAGGCTAATTATCGATGCATACTTTAACAAAATCCAACAAGTTACATAGGTTCTTTCATAAACCTATCAACATTTTTGTTTAAAAAATCTTTCAAAAAGATATACTAATTTTAAAAAATTTCAAAAGACTTCTCAAAATACACCGAAGGTGGTGAAAAATAATAATAATCATGGTTTGAGTTGTGTTAAAAACTTTTTCAAAAACTCTATTTTAAATATGTTTGATGAAAAATAAAATAGAGGATGATAAATAAAAATTAAAAAGATACAGAGAATTAATCCAAAGAATTATACTTATTAGTTATCAATTTGATAGTTAGTCCAATACTCTTATCCAAAAACAATTTCAATAAAGTCACTCAATTAAAAAAACTCAACTGGGTATATAAATATCAAACATATCATGTTGTTGAAACCACATCACAAAACATACATATTCATCGGTGAGCTCGGAAGTCATTTATGGATTCGACATTTTCCACTTGACCAGCCATGAGCTTGAGATGGTAGGACTAAGCTTTTAGGGAGGGAAATTCTTCCAAGATGACGTGTTGAATTGGTTCTTAAGTTGGACAACTCTGAAGTGTTTGTTATCATGGAACATATACGTATTACAGATCCAACACTATTCGGCCAAATCGTCAGTCACAAGCATAAAGTTGAGGATATCTTATAATACAATTTCATACATCAACTGCAACACTACCACATCGAGAAAATTTAAGAATTTTGTTTTGTTGCTCTTGGTAGTGGTCATCGTCTGACGAGTTTTCTCATCAATAGGAGGAATGATGATATCAAGCATGTTATGAAGACGTGCTTGAACATTGAAGAGGATGACCATGAGAGATAGATATTGTAATTGTTGTCTAATGCCACTAATTGGTATCATCAATTTGATAATATTAATGGTGAATGTAGAATGAAATTAAAAGGTTGTCTCCGTTGAAGGTTGAGTGGTGGTCGATTAAATGGCATCGCCTCTAGAGGCTGAGGAGGTTTTGACCATTAAGATGGAAGGAAAAAATATGGTATGGTGCAAGATAAGGGAGGGAGAGGATGTATATCAGCGGTTAAGATTGGTTTTGGATTGAAAAACTTAACTGATATTATAAAATAAATATTTCATGACTATTATTGGGGGACTCGAGTGTTTTATATACATGTTTTAGACACATGAAATGATAATATAAGGAAGGAAAATAAGTCATATTGTTCTATGCTAGAACTAGATTTGATAGGAAAATATAGGTCCGAAATTCATTGTGGTAGTTCAGAACTTCCAATACGGTAAAGGGGAGGTCGACCTGCAAGGTTAGCACTCCAATGTTAAAGTTCGTAAGAGAATGAAAAGTGGAATTCAAATGAGAAATGATTTAATATTTTGGAAAGTAACACATTTTCCTCTTTAAATAAGGGAAACGGTTGATAATTGCACGTGTGTGAAACGACATGTGATACAATCATTTATTGGATTGATATGGGTGATTAGCATGGAATTTGTATGAGGGATTATCTACGACATAGAGGAAAAAGGTGTACTTGTTTCTCCTTTAGTGACTTGTTGCTTCGTTATCGGGCCTTCATCTTCTAGGTTTTGTGGATGGTGTGTAGTAGTTTCCCTTCAAGCTTGTGTCTCTAATTTGCAAGGCGAGGATTTGTGACACACGTCGTTACTCAACCATGAGCTATGTGGGTGTGGAAGTCTTAGATGGTACGTTGACATCCTCAGGAATATGCGCATTAAATTCCCTTCTTGGAATTCATAACATAATGATGAGAGTGACCGATATGTATTCATTCGCTAACTAGTAATGATGGTCTCCCTCCTTAGAGTACTTAAGTGCATTTCCAATCGTTTCTAGGAACATGGTGTGAGGTAGGTCGTATGGTCCTTCGTGTATGAATAGAGTAAAAGGGTTTTTAAAGCATTATTTTACTTTTTGTTGTTGTTATTACTAATATGCAAAGAAAGTGTTTAAGTTTCCTTTTTTATTCTTCTTTGAGATTGCTTTGTTTTGAAGGTGAATCAAGTTCATATGATTTTGTTTGGGGACATTGGTTTTGCATGTTGTATTGATCTTTATTTTAAGCCTCAAAGTCCACATTCTTTTTTCTCCCTTTATCCCCTTCTATAGGGCTTCCAAGATAGTCATCACTCAAGCATGCTTGTTTCATTATACCGGCATAAGTTATTTTCACGACACATTTTTACTATGATTATAATATCAACTTCGACCAAAAAGGATGGTAAAGATATTTCAGGTCACTGGGTGGATCCAACCATACCGAGGACTATCTTCGATTTTTTTTGTGAATTTGTTTTTTATTAAACTTTAACGAATGTGGGTCCTCTAACCGATTCAGGGGTGTTTCCCTTGAACGGAGATAATGAGATATGCACTCAATATGATGGATGTGTTATCCATTTTCATGAGTTCTTGTCACCCCTCATAGGTTATCACCTTCTTTTCAACGAATTCAAAGTCATCTTATTGAATCCGTTTTTTATTTTCTCTTCAAAGTTCCATCTAGTAAGTTGGTCATTCGTTAAAGTTTTCTAGTACTAGTGCGGGTATAAGGGGGTAAGTGGACTACGATGTTATTATTTAATCTTTTCAAAGTTCAAAACATATCCAACTATGCAAATAATTTTGGCTTTCTCTCTTTGAGGAAACATATCGGGTACTTCAAAGCTCATTATAACAACATGAAGCATTTCAATGATTGATTTTACTTGGTTAATCATCTTACTGAGGAAGCACTTGCGATGATTTGCAACTTAGAACAAAGTCTTTCCTTTGTTCTCTCAAAGATCTTTCTTAATTATTGGACACAAATTCACTACTTTATGGGGTCGGGATCATACATTTACTGTGGATTTATGTGCTTGCATGTATGAAGCTAATGATCCTGATGTTGATAACCCTACTGAAATTTTGATGAACACAACGCTGATGAATGTTGAAATTAGTGGTGATATTCTTCCAGATCTTTGATGATGGTGATTAACTTAAAAATATATCAAGCCTCATCAAGTAGAAGACTAAGTGCTTATATGATCGATATATCTGGAAAGGAGCTTGAAAGCTTCATAGTTGTGAAAGAAAAAAAGTGTGAAAGCTATTCTGATTGTGTTTGTCTAAGTGATCAAAGTCTTGTGAAAGAAGAAGAGTAACTACTAAAATGCTATGGCAATTCTAACACACACTTAAAATACTTTTAAAGCCTCTCTTTACTTATAAAAACACTTATACATGTTTTTAAGGCCTAGCAAATTGATTAGGGTATTGTCTGTTTGATTAAGATACTTTTTTAATTTGTCTAACAGATTATATTTTTTCTTAATTGATTAAGTGATCTTAATCAAGTCTATAATCGATTATTACAGGCTCTTAATGATTGATAACGACTTTATATCAAAAAAATTTTATTTTGGGCCTCAATAATCGATTAGGCCATTAACTCAGCCTATTTTAATTGATTAAGTGATGCTTAATCAATTAAAATAGTTTTTAATGATTCCCTTTATATATTAATATTTTTTTCTCATAATGGAAACAATCCATAGGCCGAGTTAATAACCTAATCAATTATTGAGGCCCAAAATAGAAAGTTTTGATATAGAGTCGTTATCAATCATTAAGAGACTTTAATAGTCGATTATAGACTTGATTAAGCATCACTTAATCGATTAAGAAAAAATATAATCGGTTAGACAAATTAAAAAAGTATCATAATTAAACAGACAATGCCCTAATCAATTTGCTAGGCCTTAAAAACATGTATAAGTGACTTAAAAGTAAAGAGAGGCTTTAAAAGTATTTTAAGTGTGTGTTAAAATTTCCTTAGAATTTTAGTAGTTACTCTTCTCCTTTCACAAGACTTTGGTCACTCAGACAAACACAATCAGAATAGCTTTCACACTTTTTTTCTTTCACAACTATGAAGCTTTCAAGCTCCTTTTCCAGATATATCGATCATATAAGCACTTAGTCTTCTACTTGATAGGCCTTGATATATTTTTATGTTAATCACCATCATCAAAGATCTGGAAGGATATCACCACTAATTTCAACATTCATCAACGTTGTGGTCATCAAAATTTCAATAGAATTATCAACATCAGGATCATTAGCTTCATACATGCAAGCACATAAATCCACAATAAATGTATGATCCCATCCCCATCAAGTAGAGAATTTGTGTCCAATAATTAAGAAAGATGTTTGAGAGAACAGAGGAAAGACTGTGTTCTAAGTTGCAAATCATCGCACGTGCTTCCTCAATAAGATGATTAACCAAGTAAAATCAATCATTGAAATGCTTCATGTTGTTATAATAAGCTTTGAAGTACCCGATATGTTGCCTCAAAGAGAGAAAACCAAAATTATTTGCATAATTGGATATGTTTTGAACTTTGAAAAGATTAAATAACAACATCATAGTCGACTTACCCCCCTTATACCCGCACTAGTACTAGAAAACTTTAACGAATGACCAAGTTACTAGATGGAACTTTGAAGAGAAAATAAAAAACTAATTTAATACGATGACTTTGAATTCGTTAAAAAGAAGGTGATAACCTATGAGGGATAACAAGAATTCATGAAAAGGGATAACACATCCATCATATTGAGTGCAAATCTCATTATCTTCGTTCAAGGGAAACACCCCTTCAATGTTCAAGCACGTCTTCATAACATGCTTGATATCATCATTCTTCCTATTGATGAGAAAACTCGTCGGACAATGACCACTACCAAGAGCAACAAAACAAAACTCTAAAATTTTCTCGATGCGGTAGTGTTGCAGTTGATGTAGGAAATTGTATTATAAGATATTCTCAACTTTATGCTTGTGACTGACGATTTGGCCGATTATTGTTGAAATTGTAATACGTATATGTTCCATGATAACAAACACTTCAGAGTTGTCCAACTTAAGAACCAATTCAACACATCATCTTGGAAGAATTTCCCTCCCTCAAAGCCTAGTCCAACCATGTCAAGCTCATGGCTGGTCAAATGAAAAATGTCGAATCCATAAATGACTTTCGAGCTCACCGATGAATATGTATGTTTTGTGGTGTGCTTTTAACAACATGACCGGTTTAATATTTATATA
Source organism: Lathyrus oleraceus (assembly GCF_024323335.1). Classification (NCBI taxonomy): domain Eukaryota; kingdom Viridiplantae; phylum Streptophyta; class Magnoliopsida; order Fabales; family Fabaceae; genus Lathyrus; species Lathyrus oleraceus. Next base: position 526,060,674 of record NC_066581.1, read on the forward strand.
CCCAGTTGAGTTTTTTTTAATTGAGTGACTTTATTGAAATTCTTTTTAGATAAGAGTATTGGACTAACTATCAAATTGATAACTAATAAGTATAATTCTTTGGATTAATTCTCTGTATCTTTTTTATTTATTTATCCTCCTCTATTTTATTTTTCATCAAACATATTTTAAATAGAGTTTTTGAAAAAGTTTGTAACACTATTCAAACCATGATTATTATTATTTTTCACCACTTTCAGTGTATTTTGAGAAATCTTCTGAAAATTTTCAAAATTAGTATATCTTTTTGAAAGATTTTTTAAATAAAAATGTTGATATGTTTATGAAAGAACCTATGATAAATGTAACTTGTTGGATTTTGTTAAAGTGTGCATTGTTAAATTAGTTTGTAATAAATATAATTTATATAAAAATAATTTTAAGAATTAATTATTGTTAATTTATAATTAACTAATTTATTAATCGAATAACCTTTGCATCCGCATAAGTCAGGTGTTATGTTTTAAAGATTTTTACCTGCCATCCTACGCTTCAACTTGTCACCCTCAATTTTTTTTATAATATCCAAAATATCCTGGTTGAAATTTAATAAAAAAAAAGCTCATGAAAAATCTGATAGTACAACTGAAAAATTCGATATTAGGAGAAAAATTCGATAGTGAATTTTAAAAATTCAGTATGCATTTTTACTGTTTTTCTTTAAAATGGTGGTTGATAAAACTTATTTATTCTTTAAAAAAACATGAGTTCATATCATGTAGACCTATAAAAAAATGAAGTTATCGGATTTTTTATAAATTCAGTATGTTTTGTAATTTTTCGAATTTTTAAAAAAATTGATAGTTCATTTTTTGATAGAGAAAAAAAAAGAAATTAACATTATCCAAATTTTCAAAATATTCAGTAAAAACTCACATTGTTTTGCAAAAAAATCCAGTAAATTATATTTGAAAAATCCGACAAAAATTCGTAATTTTGTTTTGAAATTTAGTATATTTTAAAAATCGAATAAAAACTCCTAGGTTTTTTGAAAAATCTGATAAAAATTCAAATTGTATTGAAAAATCCGATAAGAATCCAGAGATTTTTTGAAAAATCTAATGAAAACACATAGATTTTATTTAAAAATTCGGTAAAAACTCATAGATTTTTAAAAAATCCGATAAAACTCATATTTTGAAAAAAATTGTAGTATATTTGTAAAATCCGATAAAAATTATGATTTGACACCATTTAAAAAAAATCATGTATAAACTCATAAGTTTCTTGAAAAATCTGGTGAACACTCATAATTCCAAAAAAAATGGGTAAAAATTCATAAATTTCTAAAAAAATCGGTAAAAACGCATGAACTCCCCCAAAAATTCAGTAAAAACATAAAAAAAATTCAAAAATCCAAGAAATCAAATATTTTTTTAAAATGTAAAAAATCACAAAGGATATAATGCAGTGGCAGAACTGAGGGGGGACGTGGGAAGGCCACCGCCACCCCTCAATTTTTTATTTTATTTTAATTCATATATATTAAATTACTAAAACATCCTTATTTTAAATTAAAATTAATTTTTATTTTTTCTTTTTCATTCAAAGTTAGGTTAAAATACAGATAAGGTAAAAAGCTTCTATCTTTCCTTTCTTTCTCATATGGGTTTGCTACCGGCACCGAAATCGGAACAGATTAAAGTGATCGGCATCTAACAGGTAAAAAACTTTATTCATTCTTCTTTTATAAAAAGTAACAAATTAAAGTGATTGCTTGATTTGTGTTTTTGAGATTTTTAGGGTTCTTCTTTCTTGATGTATTAAAATAATCTATATGAGGTTTATTAAGTCAACTCATAACACTGTAATTTACAAATATAATTATACACTGTAATAAGGTTTATTTAATCATTGTTGCTGCTAATTTCTAATAGTGAAGTTACCGGTATTTGAAAACGGATTAAAATTGATTAATTAAGTTTATTAATTTTTTTCTCTTTTAATTTTTATGTTCTCTAAATTGATTTTTGGATCTGATATGATATTATAGGAAGAGTAAAGATGAATAATAGGAAAATTGATTCTTTTTTCAAAAGGAAAGCATGTGAAATTGAAAGAGAAGAGAGAGATGAAGAAATTATAATCCCGACATCCGAATCTGGAACAGTTCTTGAGAATCCAACAATTGAAGAGCATCATGGTTTTGAAAATTCTTTGGAACGCGATCATGGAAAGCGTCCTCCGATTTGGCAATATCCACCAAATCAAGTGGATGCAATACGAAGAGCTTATCTAAAATGGGGTCCATATCAAATTAATTTAGAAAACTATCCTTTGTCCGGTAACGAGGATCATCTGAGAAGGTTTCAACATACTTAGTTTAACATATTTCCATCATGGTTAGAATATTCACCATCTGAAGATGCCGCATATTGCTTACCATGTTACCTTTTTAGCAAAAAATTAAGTGGACGTCCCGGATCACTTGTCTTTATTTCTATGGGTTTTAGAAATTGGAAGAAAGTTAGGAATGAAAAACATTGTTCCTTTCTTAAACACATAGGGAAGGATCCTTGCTCACCACACAACAATGCAATGAAAGCTTGTCAAGACTTGTTGAATCAAGATGGTCATATTAGAAATGTTACTCAAGTTCAAAGTTCAAGTCAAAGAATGAATAAACGGTTACGACTCAAGACTTCAATTAACACTGTTCGTTGGTTAACACTACAAGCTTGTGCTTTTAGGGGTCACGACGAAAGTAGCAAATCAAGAAATCAAGGTAACTTTCTTGAGTTATTGAAACTTTTAGCATCATACAATGATGAAGTTGCAAAAGTTGTGTTGGAAAATGCTCCACAAAATTGCAAGTATACTTCACATCAAATTCAAAAAGAGCTATTGCAAATTCTTTCTAGTAGGGTGAAAAAGAGTATTCGTGAGGAAATTGGTGATTCCAAATTTTGTATCATTGTTGATGAAGCTCGTGATGAGTCAAAAAAGGAACAAATGGCTTTTGTATTAAGATTTGTTGATAAAGTTGGTTTAATACAAGAGAGATTTTTTGACGTGGCACATGTTAAAGACACCACATCTTTAACTCTTAAGGAAGCAATATGTGATATACTTTCTCGACATAACCTTGATGTTTTTAACATTCGTGGCCAAGGGTATGATGGTGCTAGCAATATGAGAGGAGAATGGAATGGTTTACAAGCCCTCTTTATGAAGGATTGTCCTTATGCATACTATGTTCATTGTTTTGCTCATCGATTGCAACTTGTATTAGTTACATCATCAAGAGAAGTCAAACATGTTCATAAATTTTTTGAGAAGCTGATCTTTGTTGTGAATGTTGTTTGTTCTTCTACAAAGTGTCATGATGAGTTACAAGCTGCCCAATTAGAAGAAATTGCTTATTTGTTAGAGATTGATGAGATTGTAACTGGTAAAGGTGCAAATCAAGTTGGTACATTGAAACGAGCTGGAGATACTCGTTGGGGATCACATTACGATTCAATTTCTAGCTTGATAAACATGTATGAAGCAACTTGTTTAGTTTTAAAAAAAATTGCAAAAGATAGAGGGAGTTATGTTACACGTGGGGATGTAGATAGTTGTTACAATTACTTGAAGGCATTTGATTTTATATTTATTTTGATTTTGATGAAAGAAATCATGGGAATAACAGATATGCTTTGTCAAGCCTTACAAAAAAAATCAAGATGTAGTTAATGCTATGAACTTGGTTCGTTCAACAAAACATCTTATTCAAGGTTTGAGAGAAAATGGTTGGGATATATTGTTTACTAAAGTGGTATCTTTTTGTGAAAAGCATGGTATTAAGATTCCTGATCTTAATGATGTTCATTCAACAATAAGATTTGGACGCTCTCGTCTTGAAGAGAATCAAGTCACAATTCAACATTACTTTAAAGTTGAAATCTTTTTCACTACCATTGACAAACAGTTACAAGAGTTGAATAGCAGATTTAGTGAGCAGACAATGGATTTGTTAACTCTTTCTTGTTCTTTATCTCCTAAGGATGGATATAAAGCTTTTAGCATTGATACTATTTATTCTTTAGTTGAAAAATATTATCCTATGGATTTTAGTGATCAAGAGAAGAATAATTTGCAATCTCAACTCCAACATTTTCTATTTGTTGCTCGTCAAGCATCAAACTTGAATAATTTATCAACTATTCAAGAACTATGTTCATGTTTGGTTGCATCTGGACAGGCTGAAACTTACTTCTTGATTGATAGACTACTTCGTCTTATCATGACTCTTCCCGTTTCTACGGCCACAACTGAGAGGTATTTTTCAGCAATGAAAATTATTAAGACTAAGTTGAGAAACAAGATGGATGATGGGTTTCTTGGAGATTGCATGACAATATATATTGAAAGGGAGATTAGTGCAAGCATTAGTTCGGAGTCAATTATTGACAATTTCAAGTCACTCGGAACGCGTAAAGCATTACTTTATGGTAGTTTTAAGTCATGTAATTTAAATTTTTAGTAATTAACTTTGTATTTATTTTAACTTTAATGTTTTATTTAAAATACTATTTACATTTTATTTATAATCTTTATTTTACGTTAGCGGACATCCCAATTTTTTTATCTGGCTCCGCCACTGATATAATGGTAAAACACTCCAATTAAGGGGATGTCAGATTTTAGTTTGGGGGTGGTCTAAAAAATCTTTATATTTTATCATAGTAAAGATGCTAGCACCCTACGACATCCGTCTAAGAATACGGTCACCTCTAGTTAATTTTACAAAATGATAGTGTTAACCTTATTCTATAGATTTCTTCTAATGATCGAACAAGAAATATAACATATTTACAAGCAAAGGGAAACTGTTTTTTTTAAATGATTTGATTCTTGTTACTACGTATCTCCAGTGCGATGGAGAATTCGTAGTTGGGTAGTTCTTGATAGAAAAATCTAGTGTTTATTGATTTTAAAGAAAAATCTTACGCAGAGCCTAAAAAATGTTGTTTGTTGGTCCATTAGTGTTGGTAAAAACGTTGTTTGTTGGTCGCATTAGTGTTGGCAAAAACGTTGTTTGTTGATCTAGTTAGTGATGGGAAATTAAAACATAATAATAGGCCAATACGTAGCGGATATAAAATTCTTCAGGCTTGTAGGAACCTTGAGGATCAACAACAAATATAAGACGGTAAATCAAACAAATAAAGGCAAAAAAGAACACCGGTATTTTTAACGTGGAAAACCCCTCAATATGAGAGTAAAAATGACGAGTCTTCCAGACCAAAGAAATAAATCCACTATAATCAATTAAGGGTATAAGATAGTTTTAAATCGATTCACAAACTAGTGTTAACAACCACAAATCACAAAGCAAACTAGCTTACAAATAAGAATCAAAAAGATGAAAAATTTCTCAAATTTACAACTTCAGTGCGAAGCAGATAAATTTCACCTCATACGTTGTTTTAAAATTTTGAATGATCAAAAGTTAGATACATGTATTACAAAATTTCCCTCCAAATTTAAGCTTGATCTGACGGTTGACGAACCGGGGATCATCGATTTAGTGAGACTAGTTGCAGAAAAATAGGAATAAATTTCTCTCATATTTTCTCTCTTTTTGAATCCTTATTTTCTCTTTATCTCTCTCAATCCTAAATTGATCATGTCTATTTAAATAAGTGAGACAAATTGGTTAATCATGTTTGGGTCTTCCTCCACACAGGAAGGGAGCCCAAACCCAACAATTCTCCTTCTCACAAATATGTGGAGAAAATCAACAAACCGACGATATTACAACAAGCTTAAAATTTCCCTCTTGGTAATGCTTTAGTCATCATATCAAAACCATTATCATCAGTATGAAATTTAGCCAACTCCAGGCATAGGTGTTGTTTAAACCAAATAGGGTTACCAATCTCTTATGTTATTTTATTGCTTTCTGCATTGTGTTATTGTTGATTTTATATTATTGTCTTACTGGTTTAACAAGTTGGACCAATTGGTCCAACATCGTGTCCAGCATATGTTCCCTCCAGAAATAAATTTCAAACCAGATTTAGGCTCATATTATACTTCCTGGCAGATCTCAATATATCTTCCATGTCCTCGTAATGATTCTTATAGTCTGTACTTTTCACTATCATGTCATATATGTGGACTTCTAAATTTCTCATTATCTGGTTTGTAAACACTGCATCCACTAGTCTTTGACAGGTTGCATCAGTGATCTTGAGACCAAGGAATTACCTCGTAGTAAAACTAGTAGTAATAGTAGTTGAAATTGTTTGTCATGAAGGTCTTCCTTGGTGTATCCAAGGGATTCATTTTGATATGGTCGTTGCCTAATAAATGCCTATGAATATGAGCATCATGTAACATAAGATCTGTAAATTATTCATTCTATGTAGAACAGGGATATGGGTATATATGGAAGGTCATGTTGAGATTAGTGCAATATATGCACATTCTCCATTACCACCTTAGCCACCCAAGTGGGGTATTCCACCTTGCTGATAAATCTCGCTTTGAATGAATTATTGTTCTTTCCATAATCGTCGACTGTTATTCTTTTTTTCGCCCATTTTTCTCCTCCTTTGAATGAATTGTTTGGCGGTGATATTGAGGGTGAGATGATGACAAATAATTATAAGATATATCTTGAGCGTGACTAAGGGGCTCCAAACGATTAAATCCACATTCTTACTTAGCAAGTGGATGAGGTCTTCTTCTTCTTATTCTTCTTTAGTTTGGAAATTATTAGTGTCGATCGATACTTATTTTAGACTTTTATGGAATCTAGTATATCTTATAGGTACTCTTCTCTATGGTCAATATTCACGAAATTATAGTTTTTGGGGTTGGATCTCGGTAATGGATCGACTATCATTTCCTCCAATTTTTATTCTAAGGCTATCTTGGTAACATTTTGTGGCTACTTCCTGGTCTCCTTTAACCAAAAGATATTTCATTATTAAGTAGAATGTGGATACTATTGCATTTAGAACATTTAATGTAGGAAAATCTATGATTATGGTTTATGATAAGGACATGTTCATGAAAAGGTAACTTACTTTTTTTATTTATCATTCTTGCCCAATTATAAAATGGCCAAATGGAGATATAGGGCCGGTTTGTTTTGGCTTTTTTTTAAAATGATTTTTATAGAGTAACACATATTTTGATGTAAAAAAAATTTCAAAGAAACTTTTAATAAAAGTTTCAAATGAAAATTTGGTTTGAATAGTTATTTAAGAAATGTTATTTTAGTTATTTCATCATTTTATCGATTTTTTTTTTATATCAAAATTTTGAAAAATCACTTAATTTTGAAGTTATTTCAAATAGCTTTTCGTAAAAATCATTTTTGAAATATAACATTTTGAAAAAACTATGATTTTGACTATCCTTTGATCTTCAATAATGTAGGTTTATGTTATAGTATATCAAAATTAGTCTTTTAATTTATAAAAAATAAATTTAGAAAAACTTGTAATATTTTGAAAAACATTTTTGTAAAATCTATTTTCAAAAATACAAAGAAAAAATCCATTTTTTTAAAGATAAAACAAATTGGCCCATAGTCTTGCACTTGTACCTGTTCGCCCAAGAAACCCACCAGAGAGCCTTTAAACAATTGTAAGTGATAAGAATCCAGTTGCAGCCATTCGAATTAGTGAATTGTAATTCCTTGTGTCGAACCAGGTTGCTCGACAGAGCAAGAAAGTGTCCAACCACCTAGTGTTTTAAGTAGTGTTAGCTATTTTGGGCTTTTATAATTTTGGGTTTTTATAGTTTTGGGCTTTGGCTTGAGGTCCAAGTTAACCTAAATCTATAAATAGAGGGAGTAACCCTTATTTTTGTAATGAGGTGAATAGAGTATTCATAACATTGTATTCACAATATTTTGCAGTTGCAAAGTGAATAAGAAGTTTTCCACAGTTTGTGGGCAGAGAGAAACTCTGCAGAATTATATTACTCTTCTCTTTCTTCGTTCTATACACTCTCTCTTTATCCATTGTTCCTTTCTTTTCATTGCTATTGTGTGGGTAATAACAATCTTGTTCATCAAGATTGATTGAAGTTCTCCATAGGTTTGGGGGGATTTTCAACATCTGGTATCAAGAGCTCCGGTTTAATCGATTCGTGGGAAGAAAATCACCATGGCAACGAATCATCTGAACGGGCATTTCCCAGAAAATCTTTCGATTCCCAAGAACACCAATTATGAAAATTGGTGCAAGCAGATAAAGGTTATGTTCTATTATCAAGATCTTTATGATCTTGTGAAGGATGGAGTAGCAACGCTTGCATAAGCCGTGACAGATCAAGAAAAGGTTGCACATAAAGAATTGAAGAATACAAATTATAAAGCTCTCTTTATAATCCATCAATATTTTGATGCAGATAACTTTGAAAAGGTTAGTGATGTAGAGTCAGCGAAAGAAGCATGGGAAATTCTGGAGAAATCGTTTGGAGGCGCGGGGAAGGTGAAAGAGTTGAGGTTACAAACTCACAAAAGAACATATGAATTGCTTCAGATGGAAGACAGTGAAAGAATAACTGATTTCTTCACCAAGGTTACGAAACTGGTGAATCAAATCAAGGTATGTGGAGAAGTGTTGACATCAAGATCTGTTGTTGGAAAGATCTTGAGGTCGTTGGCTCCAAAGTTCGACCACGTGGTAGTAGCCATAGAAGAGTCAAAAGATTTGTCAAAACCGACAAAGGAAGAGCTTCAAGGGACGCTTGAATCTCATGAACAAAGAATGGTTGAAAGAGCTGCAAGAAATTCAAAGAGTGATATGGCGTTGCAGGCTCAATCATCAAAAGAAATAAAAGGCAAAGGAAGTTGGAATAGTAATAAAGGCAGAGGGGGTTACAACAATTCGACCGATCGAAATCAGCAAGAAGGAAACTGGTCGAATTAGAGAAAACCCTGGAACCAAGGCAACCAAAGAGGTGGTGCTGCAGGTAGAGGAAGAGGCGATGGTCAAAAGCCAGACAAGAGTCGCATTCAGTGTTACAATTGTCAAAGGTATGGTCACTATTCTAGTGATTGTCCAGAAAAGCAGAAGAATCAAGAAACTTATGCAAAGCTGGTGAAACACGAAGAAGAAGAAGAAGAAGAGATGTTGCTGATGGTTACAACAAGAGAAGAAGAGAGATTCAAGGACTAGTGGTACTTGGACTCGGGATGTTCATCACACATGTTTGGAAGGAAAGATTGGTTTGTCAACATAAAACCCTCAATGAAGAACATGGTGAAATTTTCAAATGACAACACTCTAGAAGCCGAAGGTGTTGGTGATGTTCTTATTATGAGGAAAGATGGCAAAAGGTCAGTAATTTCAAATGTGTTGTACATACCAGGCATGGAGAGCAACTTGCTCAGCATAGGGCAGTTAGTCGAAAATAACTACAAGGTTTCGATCGAAGATAAGATGATTAGAGTTCTCGACTCAAATGGAAGGTTTATCTTGAAGTCTCCAATGTCTCAGAATAGAACCTTCAAGATTGAGCTAAATGTGATGAAGCATAAGTTCCTTGCAACAGCAGCCAGCTGAGATGAATGGATATGGCATTATAGACTTGGCCATCTCAATTTCAAAGACATCAGAGATTTGAAGAGAAAAAATATGGTTTCAGGATTACCAGAAATCGACATTCCAAACGAAGTGTGTGAAGAATATGTGCAGGCAAAACAACATAAGAATAACTTCTGTAAGGATATAGGAAGCAGGTCGAAGGCAATTCTTGAAGTAATATACTGTGATGTATGTGGTCCTCTCCAGGTGGATTCTATTGGAGGTAACATATACTTTATAACATTCATAGATGATTTTAGTCGAAAATTGTGGTCTTACCTGATCCAGAATAAAAATGAAGTGATCGAGGCATTTTCCAAGTTTAAATCTATGATCGAAAGACAGAGCGGTCGAAAGATCAAGATTTTGAGAACTAATGGTGGTGGAGAATATGTGTCGAAATATTTTAATGCATTATGTATGAAAGAAGGGATTGTGCATGAGGTGGTGCCACCCTACACTCCATAGAAGAATTGAGTTGCAGAAAGGAAGAATAGAACCATCATGAATATGGTTAGAAGTATGTTGAAAGGCAAACATCTACCCAAAGAATTATGGGGGGGGGGGGGGGGGGGGGGGGGGGGAAGCTGTGTCAACTGTGACATATATCCTGAACAGATGTATGAGGAAGAAACTAGAAGGAATCACGCCAGAAGAATGTTGGTCTGGTGTCAAGCCTAGATTGAGTCATTTGAGGGTGTTTGGATCTATATAACCTAGACATGTGCCAGATCAGTTGACAAGAAAACTTGATGACAAGTCGAGTCAGATGATCCTAATAGAATATCATTCGACTGGAGGATTCAAGTTGTTCGACCTAGTGAATAAGCAAGTGGTGATCAGTAGGGACGTGATCATAGATGAGCTTAAGGAGTGGGATTGGACTGAGAATGTCAAGAAAGATTCAGTGAGAATCTTTTGTGATAAACCAGCTAGTGAAGTCGAAAGAGAAGTTCGACAGGAAGAAATCAGAGGTGAAACAGGCCCAAGCAAACCTCAAAGAACAAGACACATGCCTCAAAGAACAAGACACTAAATCTTGAAATCCTTAAATTTTTGTTTTAAGATTTTAATTTTTTTTACATAAAAATATATTTTAAAGTTGCTTCTAAAATATACTAATAGGTGTTAAAATAAAATATTGATTAATTTACCTTTAAAATTTTAATATTAATAAATTAAAATATAATTTTATCTTTATAAATTCAATGAATGTTATAAATTTATCCCCCAATAAAGTGAAAATTGACGTTGAGTAGGTTGTCTCAATCTTAATTTCATTATGGTGGTTAAAATTGCAGACCAAACTCTAAAGCCTCTGAGTATGAAGAAATCGGTGGGCGTAAAAAGTAAAAAGGTTAGCACCGATATACCTAATGATCTTCTCTTTTCTATTTTGTCAAAATTGTCTCTTAAATCTTTGAAGCGTTTTGAATGTGTATGCAAACCATGGACCCTTTTGCTTAAAAACCCTGTTTTCACGAGATTGTTATGTGACAATTTCTTACATAATTTCGATAGTTATTATCATGATAGATCTCTCTTTCTGAGTCATCTCAAAACTATTAATTTTGACACCAAATTTGTGTTGTATTCTTATTCTGGTGAGAGGTATGAGAATATGACCAACTTAAATTGGCCAAATCCATTTCAAGAAGAGGATCCTAATTTTGATATTTTGGGATCTGGTATTATTAATGGAGTTCTTTGTCTAATTAGTTGCTCTCATCAAAGTATAAAATTTGTATTATGGAACCCAACTACTGAAGAATTCAAGGTTATTCCTAATAGCCCTTTTGATTTCTTTGGAGATAGATTTGAAATTAATGAACGTGGTTTTGGCTATGATTGTGTTGGAGATGACTATAAGGTGATCCGAGAGATAACACTTGATCTAGAAAGTGACTATGTCACTAAGATTGCGTCATTAGGGAAAATATCTCATAACCCCTTTTGGGAGATATATAGCTTACGAAGTAACTCTTGGAAGAAACTTAAATTTGATATCCATCATGAAAAGATAAACAAAGGAGTCTGCTTGGATGGAGTGTGTCATTGGTTATGTGAAAGAAACTATAAGGATGATAAAGGTAATGAAATATATTTGTTGTCATTTTATCTAAACGATGAGGTATTCCTTATTACACCCATAGAAGATCCTACTTTTCAATTAGGGACTACAGCAAAAGAGTTATGTGTGTTAAATGGGTTCATTGCTTTAATCTCAACAAATGAAGACATGGTCTCTCTTCAAATATCGATTTTGGGTGAACTTGGTGTTAAAGAATCATGGATTAAACTATTTATTATTTACCCCTTGCCTTACATTGTCTATCCGATCGGAGTAGGAAATAAGGGTGATATATTATTGTTAAAAGAGGATAGAAAACTCATCTCTTTTAATTTAAGCACGGAACAAATTGAAGAACTCAACTTTGCAGGAAATCATTTTTGTGGTACGACAATACTCTACAAAGAAAGTCTTCGTCTGATTTTGGGTTAGGAAACTACTCAAAGTGTCCTCCAAATTGTGTATCAAGAAACAATTTGATATTGTATGACTTTAGTAATTTGATTTTGATGTTTTTATTTCATCTTATATTCTATAACTTCAGTTATATTTCAGTTGATAAGCAACAAATACAAGCATAAAACAGTATTGAACTTTGAAATGTATAAAATATATTGCTTAGGTATTACAATCATAGTATTTTTTAAGTGTGTTTATGCATAATGAATCATTTGATTTATTTAATTGTTATTTAATTTTGCTTCATAACAACATGTCATTTAATTAAATTTTTATAAATTTATGATATAGGTGATCACATATTTATTTTAGCGTAATTGTATGTTGGGTTTAAATGTATGTATTTCATGTGATTTGTCTATTGTTTGGGGTAAAACAGTTCCTATGTGATTTGTATGAGTTATATCTTGATGAACTTAGAATAGAGGTTGTTTGTATAGATTTGGTCGGTGCATATATCAAATTTTGTTTATTTTTTGAACCACCAAATGGAGTAATTTTGTAGTAATACTATAATATCATCTTTACTATGATAAAATACAAAGATTTTTCAGACAACCCCCAAACTTAAATCTGAGATCCCCTTAATTAGAGTATTTTACCATTATATCCTTTGTGATTTTTTAGATTTTAAAAAAATATTGGATTTAGTAGATTTTTGAGAAATTTTTATGTTTTTACTGAATTTTTAGGGGAGTTCGTGCGTTTTTACCGGATTTTTTGAGAATCTATGAATTTTTATCCAATTTATGGGGAATGATGAGTGTTTATCATATTTTTCAAAATAGAAAGTCTTGATATAGAGTCATTATCAATCATTAAGAGACTGTAATAATTGATTATAGACTTGATTAAGCATCACTTAATCGATTAAGAAAAAATATAATCGGTTAGATAAATTAAAAAAGTATCATAATCAAACAGACAATACCCTAATCAATTTGCTAGGCCTTAAAAACATGTATAAGTGATTTAAAAGTAAAGAGAGGCTTTAAAAGTATTTTAAGTGTGTGTTAAAATTTCCTTAGAATTTTAGTAGTTACTCTTCTCCTTTCACAAGACTTTGGTCACTCAGACAAACACAATCAGAATAGCTTTCACACTTTTTTTCTTTCACAACTATGAAGCTTTCAAGCTCCTTTTCCAGATATATCGATCATATAAGCACTTAGTCTTCTACTTGATGGGCCTTGATATATTTTTATGTTAATCACCATCATCAAAGATCTGGAAGGATATCACCACTGATTTCAACATTCATCAACGTTGTGGTCATCAAAATGTCAATAGAGTTATCAAAATCAGGATCATTAGCTTCATACATGCAAGCACATAAATCCACAATAAATGTATGATCCCGCCCCCATCAAGTATAGAATTTGTGTCCAATAATTAAGAAAGATGTTTGAGAGAACAGAGAATTTGGTTAATCATCTTACTGAGGAAGCACGTGCGATGATTTGCCACTTAGAACATAGTCTTTCCTCTGCTCTCTCAAACATCTTTCTTAATTATTGGACACAAATTCACTACTTGATGGGGGCGGATCAAACATTTACTGTGGATTTAAGTGATTGCATGTATGAAGCTAACGATCCTGATGTTGATAACTTTATTGAAATTTTGATGACCATAATGCTGATGAATGTTGAAATCAGTGGTGATATCCTTCCAGATCTTTATTGATGGTGGTTAACTTAAAAATATCTCAAGCCCCATCAAGTAGAAGACTAAGTGCTTATATGATCGATATATCTGGAAAAGAAGCTTGAAAGCTTCATAGTTGTGAAAGAAAAAAGTGTGAAAGCTCGTCTGATTACGTTTGTCTGAGTGACCATAGTCTTGTGAAAGAAGAAGAGTAACTACTAAAATGCTAAGGCAATTCTGACACACACTTAAAATACTTTTATAGCCTCTCTTTACTTAAAAAAATACTTATGCATGTTTTTAAGGCCTAACATATTGATTAGGGTATTGTCTCTTTGATTAGGATACTTTTTTAATTTGTCTAACAGATTATATTTTTTCTTAATCGATCAAGTGATGCTTAATCAAGTCTATAATCGATTATTACAGTCTCTTAATGATTGATAACGATTCTATATCAAAACTTTCTATTTTGGACCTCAATAATCGATTAGGCCATTAATTCAGCCTATGGATTGTTTCCATTATGAGCAAAAAATATTACTATATGCAAGAAACTTCTCCTCACTTTATTTCATACTATAATTCAGAGTTGATCTTGCCAGATCTATTTGAGGTAGGACTTGTTCTTTTGGCGAAGGAACGAGTGGGGTAGTCATTAAGCCTTAGTGGCAGCAGTGGCTTGCCGGTTGACAACAAAACGAGTAGATTTAGAAGTCGTTTGAATCTAAATCTGACATAAGTGGTCAGACAATGGAGATTCATGTTTCGATCAAAGAAGATCTGAATTTCTATCTAAGGAAATTCAAATGAAATCAATGATTTCATTTTCAATTGCCTTTTATTTTTTGCTTCATCATATAAAATAAAATCAAAGTTCCCTAAGTTAGACGCTGAGCAGTAAGCAGTGGACCCAATGATAAACCAATCAATATTCAATAGTGGACCTCAACACCTAATGTGTGTAATATAATTTTATTCTTTTTAATGTCAATGAATTTTCGTTATACTTTGCTCTCTCTCATTACAATTTTCCATCCATATTGGTTCCATTCCACCTAACATAAATAAATAGAATCAATCAACGAGATTTATACAAAGTGGTAAATTAATGTTTGAATATAATTGAAAATTTTGTATATTTAATTTTTCAATTAGGATTTTCTCTAACATGCTGGGGTTGGTATATATGAAAGTGGACGAACAAAACTATCTCTAAAGTTGATTTTCAAAGGCCAAATAATTCAACTTTATTAATTAAGAGATTTGTCAAGAAAGTAACTTGTCCCCACTTCAATGGCACTATCTACATATGATAGAAGCAAAACCGAAGGAAAGGTTGGATTAAGTTCAATAGTAATGGGATTCCTTACATGCGTGTATGTAGGGTTTGCATTTAGGATTGAATATGGCTCGGAAAAGATGGTTTTGAAACCAAATTTAGATTTGTGAGTCGATTATGCTCAGAGAAGATACTAACACCCTACGACATCCGTTTAAGAATACGGTTACCTCTAGTTAATTTTACAAAATGATAGTGTTAATCTTATTATATTTATTTCTTCTAATGATCGAACAAGCAATATAACATATTTACAAGCAAAGGGAAACTGCTTTTTTTACATGATTTGATTCTTGTTACTACGTATCTCCAGTGCGGTGGAGAATTCATAGTTACGTAGTACTTGATAGAAGAATCTAGTTTTTATTGATTTTAAAGAAAAATCTTATGTAGAGCCAAAAAAAATGTTGTTTGTTGGTCCATTAGTGTTGGTAAAAACGTTGTTTGTTGGTTGCATTAGTGTTGGCAAAAATGTTGTTTGTTGATCTCCTTAGTGATGGGAAATTAAAACACAATAACATGCCAATACGTAGCGGATATAAAATTCTCCAGACTTGTAGGAGCCTTGAGAATCAACAATAAATATAAGACGGTAAATCATACATATAAAGGCACAAAAGAACACCAGTATTTTTAACGTAGAAAACCCCTCAATATGAGAGTAAAAACCACGAGTCTTCCAGACCAAAGAAATAACTCCACTATAATCAATTAAGGGTATAAGATAGTCTTAAATTGATTCACAAACTAGTGTTAACAGCCGCAACACAAAGCAAACTAGCTTACAAATAAGAATAAAAAAGATGAAAAATTTCCCAAATCTACGTTGTTTTGAAATTATGAATGACCAAAAGTTAGATATATGTATTACGAATTTTCCCTCCAAATTTGAGCTTGATCCGACGGTTGACAAATCGGGGATCATCGATTTAGTGAGACTAGTTGCAGAAAAATAGGAATAAGTTTCTCTCATCTTTTCTCTCTTTTTGAATCCTTATTTTCTCTTTATCTCTCTCAACCATAAATTGATCATGTCCATTTAAATAAGTGAGACAAATGGGTTAATCATGTTTGGGTCTTTCTCCATATAGGAAGAGAGCCCAAACCCAACAATTCTCCTTCTCACAAATATGTGGAGAAATTTGACAAACCGACGATATCACAACAAGCTTAAAATTTCCCTCTTGGTAATGCTTTAGTCATCATATCAGAACCATTATCACCACTGTGAAATTTAGCTAACTCCAATAACTTAGCATCCAAAACATCATGTTGTTAGCTCATATTTTCGACGCCCATTAAGAATTACCAAAAAAGGAAATCATATGTATAGTTGTTGTTCGACCAGGAGGTGGTATTCGACCAGCTGGGGGTGATTCAACTGGGCAAGGGTAAGAAGGATCAGCATACAGTTGAGACTCCAGAAAGATCTCTTAAAAAACGGTTGGAAACGGTTTTCTATCAAAGATTCAAAATTCAAATAAGGGAGGGAACTTCGCCCTTATCAGAAACCGTTGAGAGTACACGTGGAGTATAGTAGATAATTGAGTACATGCAAGGCATCATGTGTCTCGATGTGATTGAAGAACCATCAGAAACGGTTATCTCAATCTAGTATAAATATAGGGTCTTAGTGTTAGAAAAGTGTGTGTCAAAGTATGTATAAAAACCGATAAATTTACCAAGTACTCGTGTGAAGAAGAATCGTAAATCACAGAATGTACGTTTGTTTACACCATTGTTAGTTACTCCAAAGCAATACAAATTTATTTTTACTTTTTTCCTTCTAGAAATATACTTCTTTATTTCTTCATTCAAAATAGTCTTCTTTTAATTCGTCATTTACAGTCTTAAAATTTCCTTGCTTTCAACATTTACTTTTGTCAGTTGTTTATTGTTACAAGTCCTTTACAATTTCTCTCATTCATATCAGTCTTTTTATTAGTTTTCAAACTCTAAGTTTGCGCTTATTATTGGAGTGTTCTTTATTACCAAAACTCATTTTCAAAAAAATTAGCACATGTCCTAGGATCAATTTGATTGATCCTGCAAGTAACCAAATTCAGAAATTTGGAAGATCAACGATTGTTTACCGATTTTCTAGGTAAACAAATTGGCACATCCAATGGGACCAGTGCTAACGTTACGAATTGTATGTAGTTCTGGTTGTTAAGTTTTTTTAGGGGGAAAAGATTCGTTGTATGTTATTAAGAAGTGGTAAAATAGCCTTAAACAAGGAGCAACGAACAGGGAGAGAATCCCATACGAGGATGGAAAATGTGAATGTGCCAGATACCCAAAACTCTCAAAATCCATCAACCAGTAACGTGACGCCCCCTTCTTCTTCGATAGGGGCAAACACGACCACAATGCAAGTTTATGAAGTAGTTCCGTATATGGTGAGTTTGATGCCTACGCATTCGATCTCCCATACTGAACCAATTTTAACCTACATTGGGCCTAGGGGACCTCCTCATACTCCACCACCAATTAGAGATATTCCAAATAGGTCGTTGGTACCCCCTGGTTTCTCAATACCATTTGGTAGTCGAGAACAACCGTATGGAATGCCAACTTCAGTAATGGCCAATTTAGATAACGTTGGTTCTACTTTTTCAGAACCAGTGGTTAACATAAATTCTCCAGTACAAAGGTTTGGGGTTAACATGGGTCTAACTAACCAATCTTCAGGTTTGAGACACCTAACACAACCAATAACTCCGCGGCAACATAGAGGCAACAGACGGACGAAAGCAACCATGAAATGGTTAAAATGTTGACTCAGACTTTGACCACTGTATTGAATCCTCTGATTCAAAATACGACTTAGTTGAATCAATAGATGACAACACAGGTGACACGAATGTCTGAATTCCTTGGTGTACCTCAGCACCAACGACACCCTCCTAGAGATTGGGTAAGAGAAAATCAAGAGGCCACTTTTTTAGAAGACCTCACTATTAACCAGATTCCACAAAACCAAGGGGGAGTAGTAGTACCCCCTAGGATCGAACCACAAATACCCAGGGAACCAAGGGTATTAATGGTGAATAAAAACCAAAATGCTGAGGAAATCATACGGCAAGTTCGACATGACGATGTGGCAGCAGATAATAATCTAGCAGCTATAGTCGAAAGAATTATGGTTCGAAATGGGGTAAATTTTGGCCTTAAAAGGCCAAATTATACGTCACCCTTTTTAGAGTATATCTTGCAGGCAGAAGCACCCCTAGAACCAAAATCCCCAAATTCACTAAGTTTTCTAGGGATACCACTGAATCCACTGTCGAGCACGTGGCTAGACATTTAATTGAGGCTGGAGATATGTCAAATAATGAGAGCCTTAGGATAAATGTTTTTCCAAGTTCTCTCACAAAGAATATTTTCACATGGTTCACCACCTTGCCACAAAGTCCGATCCACACTTGGAACCAACTGGAAAGAATGTTCCATGAACAGTTTTACATGGGGCAAACAAAGATAAGTTTGAAGGAATTGACTAGTATCAAGCGAAAGTTCACGGAGCCAATTGATGACTATCTAAATAGGGTTCGATTACTCAAAGCTAGGTGTTTTACACAAATACCAGAGCATGAACTAGTCAAAATGGCCGCTGGGGGCCTCGACTATTCGGTTAGGAAGATATTAGATACTCAATACTTGAGAGATATGGCCCAATTGGCTGACAGGGTTTGACAGTTGGAACGTTTGAAGGAAGAAAAGGCTAGGGCAAATAGATGTAAAAGGGTAACCTATGTTGATTTCAGGAATCATGATGAAGGTTCCTGTCACGGACTTTCAGACTTCGACGACAATGAGATCGACCTTGCCGAATTGACGCAAGGGCCACCATATGCGTGCAAAGTTTTAGCACCTTCGAATGGGAAAAATCCTGTCGAACCAGAAAAGAGTGACAAATTTCCTAAGAAAACTTATATGTTCGACGTTACAAAATGTGACAAATATTTTGATTTGTTAGTCAAAGATGTTCAAATGATAGTACCTCCGGGTGCTAAAGTACCCCCTTTGGAGCAAAGAAAGAAAAGAGGGTTTTGCAAATACCATGGTTTTTTGGGTCATAAAACGTCTCAATATTTTCTTTTCAGGGATCTTGTGTAAAATGCCATCCTGGAAGGAAGACTCAAGTTCGGGGACAAAACACAGAGCTAGATGAAGATCGACTCCGATCCTCTACAAGTAGCCGAGACCCATTATATTGAACCAGAAGAAGTGAACCTTATTGAAGTCACTGAATAGTTCAACATGACTGAAGTCACTGAGGACTTCGTCAATGGACCTGTTATGGCGAAGGTTCATGAATACTTCGAGCAAACGCCTCTTGATGATTTCGCTCAAAAGGTTGCAGGAGATATCACTTACAAAAATGATGATGCCTCCAACGCTGAGGACGCTGAAAGTTCATGGCTAATGATGATCACCAAAGAAACCGCTGATGGTTTCGTCCAGATGGACAAGGCCACTGAGGGCCTTCAAATACAATTCCAATAGTTAGATATTACTGAAGATATCCACATGGAGGTCAATATGGTCGAGGTATCTCAAGAGACCTCTATGGAGGTCGACAATGAATGTCGACAGGAGGAGTATAACAAAATCTCCTTCCCTCAAGAGGAAGAAATGTTGTCCGACTTCCTCCGAAGGTGTCAGAAAAAGAAGTCGGAGGTCATGTTGTACCCTCGATGCAGTGTTGTATTCGACAAGAAGGCAGCTCAAAATCTTGAAGGGGTTAGGAGAGTAAATCATCGATATGGTCGTAAAGCCGTCCAAAATCATCAAGTGGGTAAGCCAAGAAGGGTTTTTGACCCCAGGAGATATCCTGATCCAAGACGGCCCATGGTGAAACTTGGTGAAGCCAAGCAAGTAGGGCCAGATATCAAACCCATTTCCTTCAAGCCTAGTGTCGAAGGGTCAAATGGAAAGTGGGTCAAGCAAACTGATGGCAGGAAACGCGGTCATGGAAAATGGCAAAACTTCGAGGTCGATAGAGGTTTGTCAGTGGCTTACCGCAAGGAATTTCGGGTCGACAAAAGGACCTCCCATGTGTCTCAGAACTATAAGGGAAAAAATCCTATGACCAGATCTCAATGGAGGAGAGAACAAAGAAGGAGAAAAGCCAAGAGATAAGCTGGTGAGAAAGACCAAGCCGAGTCGAGTACCAATGTGACTGTGAAGAAAAGGGAAGACTCTAGCTTCGTCAAAAGAAAGCTCAATACTCCAGTCAAAACAACGAGTGAAAGATACAATCAAGTGGCCACTGAAGATGAAATGATGACTGACAACTTCGACTCAGGGTCGGAGGCCTCCCTAGACATCCTAATCGGGGTAGTATCCATGATGCCAAGGGAATTCAATCGGATTACTGAAGTCGAAGACACCGACAACATCACACAGAGAGAGAGAGAGAGAGAGATGGCTTCTCACAAGCCAGTGTGCTACTATGTGATAAATAACGACTGTGTTGAAGAGCAAAATGCATTCTTCGAGAGGCCCAGTGAAGCCAGGAGGAGCCACCTTAAACCCCTCTTCATCACTGGAAAAGTCGAAGACGTCCCCATTAATAAAATATTGGTGGATTGTGGAGCGACTGTGAATTTAATGCCTCGCCGCATGTTGAGAAAAATTGGCAAGTATGATACTGATGCCAAACCTCATAATATGGTGCTAACCAACTATGAAGGTAAAGTGGGTTCCACCATGGGAGTCATCCAAGTTGAATTAACTGTAGGGACAGTCACAAGATCCACAATGTTTATGATTGTGGAAACAGAGGCTAACTACAATTTGTTGCTTAGAAGGGAGTGGATACATGGGGTCGGAGTTGTCCCATCTTCAATGCACCAGAGGATAATAATTTGGCGCCCATATGGCATCGTCAAAAACATAAAGGCGGAGCAGGGATACTTTAAAACCCTATCAATCATGTTGATAGGCGCCAATTTGATAAGCATTTGGCCACCATAGCTCCCTGTGATTCAGCTGAGTTTGCATTTACCCCTGATGACAACGCTTATTGTTCCCTGTCACTGCACCCTCACTATGGTTTTCATTGGGACAGGGAGATAGTAGGCAAAGAAGACTTTAGATATTTGGGAGTGTCTAGAATCGACCCCACAGGATGGGGAAGTGAATTTAGTAACGATGACTGATTTTACAGCGCTAAAGAGGATTTCGGCTTACATAGCCAAAAGCAAGCAACAATTGGCCTTAGAGGCCGAAGTCAAAAGCATGGTTGTCAAAGCCAATGAAGTTTCTCAATTGATAGGTCATGGGAAGGACTTTGACCCAACATTTTTGAGAGGATGAAGTCAAAAGCATGCTTAAATAGTCACATAGACCATCTTCGAATATCTTTTGAGAGGATGAGAAAGCATGGTCTAAAAATGAATCCTTTAAAATGCGCTTTTTATGTGCAGGCTGAGGATTTCTTAGGCTTTGTGGTCCACAAAAAGGGGATTGAAATAAACCAGAATAAGACCAAGGCCATCATGGAAGTGAAAGTGCCATCAATGAAGAAAGGTTTGTAGTCACTACTAGGCAAGATCAATTTCCTAAGGAGATTTATCTCAAACCTTAGTGGGAAGACACAAGCTTTTCACCATTGCTTAGACTCAACAAGGAAGGGTTCGAGTGGGGGAAGGCTCAATAAGAAGCATTTGATAAGATTAAAGCATACTTGAGTCATCCACCAATCTTGACACCACCTTGTAGAAATAAAAGTATGAGATTGTATATATCTGCATCTGACAAGACTTTAGGGAGCATGTTGGCTCAAGAGGATGATAATGTTGTCGAAAGAGCCATCTACTACCTTAGTAGAGTCTTAAATGATGCAGAAACTAGGTATAGAATAGTTGAAAAATTATGTTTATGCTTATATTTCTCTTGTACAAAATTGAAGCATTATATAAAACCTGTTGATGTTTATGTTTCATCTCATTTCAACATTATTAAATGTATGTTATCCAAACCAATTTTGCATAGTCGGATTGGGAAATGGGCGTTAGCATTAACTGAATTTTCTTTAACATACATGCCATTAAGAGCTGTTAAAGGACAAGTGGTAGCAGATTTTATAGTCGACCACTCCATAGATACAAATGCACTGAACTATCTCGAATTGGAACCTTGGAAGTTGTACTTCGATGGGTCTAGTCACAAGGATGGTACAGGCGTAGGGGTTGTAATTAATTCTCCTAATAAAATTCCAACAAGATTCAATTACAAAGTAGAAAGTATCTGCTCAAACAATGAGGCTGAATATGAAGCCCTCATAGCAGGACTTAAAATGTTGTTGGAATTGGGGGCAACTCGAGTCAAAATAATGAGTGACTCAGAGTCGGTCATAAAGCATATCACAAAGGAATATAGATGTATTAAGGAGAATTTAATTATGTACTTCATAATATCCAGTCGACTATTAAAAAGATTTGAAATGGCTACTATTCAACGCATACCTCGACTAGAAAATCAAGTGGCTAACGATTTAGCTCAGATTGCATCGGGGTATAAAATTTCAAAAGAAAATTTACATAAAGTCTTGAAGTCAGAGGAAAGGTTGTGGCAACCAGATTAATACCCCTAGACTTAGAAAAGACAAAGTTGGGATATGCTGACAAAAGGAATTTCGAAATATTGGCAATAGACAATTTGACGGATGAAGATTGGAGGAAGCCAATAGTGGTGTATCTGCAGAATCCAACGACGTCTACTGATCAAAAAACCAGGTATCAAGCATTGAGTTATGTTCTTTTGGGTATAAAGTTGTTTAAAAAATCTCTTGAGGGAATTTTGCTTAAGTGCCTCAGTGAGTCAGAGGCATACTTAGCCCTTTCGAATGTACATAGTGGAGCGTGTGGGGCACACCAAGTTGGTCATAAGATAAAATGGCTTTTATTTCTCCAAGGGATGTATTGGCCTACTATGTTGAAAGATTGTATTGAATTCGCAAAGGGATGCCAAGAATGTCAGATACATGTAGGCATACAACATGTCCCTACAAGTGAATTACATTCTATCATCAAGCCTTGGCCATTTAGAGGTTGGGATTTAGATTTGATTGGAGAAATTCGACCTCTATCATATGAAAATAAAAGATATATATTGGTGGGAGTTGATTATTTTACGAAGTGGATTAAAGTTATACCCTTACCAAATGTGAATCAAGAGGATGTGATCGAGTTTATCTAGAAGCACATTATTTATAGATTTGGGATCCCAGAGACGATTACAACGGATCAAGGGTCAGTATTCTATGGTCAGAAAATGTAAGAATTTGCCAAAGAAATGGGCTTCAAACTGTTAACTTCGACGCCTTATTATGCTCAGGCCAATGTACAAGTCGAAGCTGCCAATAAAGTGATAATTGGTTTGATTAAAAAGCATGTAGGGAAGAAGCCTATGAATTGGCATAAAACTCTGGACCAGATTTTATGGGCATGTCGTACCTCTCCCAAAGAGGCCACTAAGTCAACCCCTTTTCAGCTAACTTTTGGCCATGATGCTATTATACCAGTAGAAATTCATCTACAATCCATAAGGATTCAAAGGCACCATGAACTTCCAACAGAATCATATTGGAGCATGATGTTGGATGAATTGGTTGACTTAGATGAATAAAGGTTAAATGCCTTGGAGTTGTTAAAACGGCAAAAGAAGAGAATAGAAATCTCTTATAATAAGAGGGTAAAAGTTAAAAGTTTTGCGCCTGAAGACTTGGTCTGGAAAGTGATCCTTCCAATGGATCGAAAGGATAGACCCTTGGGAAAATGGTCCCCAGAGTGGGAAGGCCCTTTTCATATTTTACAGGTATTCTCTAATTGTGCCTATGAAATCTAAGAGCTTAATGAATATAAAAGGATTCTAAGAGTGAATGGGAAATATTTGAACAAATATAAACCAATACTCCAAGAGATAAAAATAAGAGACGAATAGTTATATAAGTAAAACAAAGCCAATATGGTAAAAATGCCAAAATGGTTATATTGAATTCGAATGCCCAAAGGACCAATATTCATTACAAATTTTTTTATCATTACATTGCAAAATAGACAAGGAAAAACTAGAAAGGAAGGTTGACCTTGATATGAAGATACTTGGCTTTAAGAAGCTCTAGACGTTTCTCGCACAAAGATCTCTTCAATTGCAGGAGTTTGAGATCAGACTCAAGTTGTTGAGCCTTTTCGACAAATTCCATGCCAAATGATAGCTCTTGAGCCATTAAAGCTTCATCAAACTCTAAGAGTTGATCTTTGCTTCTTTTGGCATCAGAAATCTTCGCCTAAAGTTCTTCTATTTGCTTCCTCCAAAAAGCAATGTTACGATTATGACCTTCGATCTTCTCTTTGTTTTTCCTGTTTGGTCTGCTCCAATTCCATCGCCTTATTGGTAGATTCGGTGGCAGCATCCCAGGCAGCAACTTCAGAACCAGACTTCTTCTCAATTTCCCCTGTGAGGTGAGGTAACACCTTATGATCCGCAACAACTTGGTCGAACATAATACCTATCTCCAATATAACGTTGGCCACTTCAGAAGAAGCTTCCAATAGGTCGACTTGGCTGAGAAGAGCCTTTAGAGTCAAAGGGGCAGAGGGATCAACCAGCAGCAATAGAAACAAGTCACCTTTTAAGACTTTGTCTTTGATCTTAGAAAGTACTTTGTCTGCAGGAGTGCTCGAAGGATGATCTTCAGACGCCGAAGTACTAAGTCTTTTGTCAGAGAAACTTTCCCTGCAACTTAACATAACCTTCAAATACTCAAGGGTTTGGCTTCGTTTCAGAATAGCCAATCTTTCTATAGAAAGACCCCTAGTACTAGTCGTCGAAACTCCGACCGTTGGAACATCTGCCATAGTTGGAGTGACAAGAGTTTGAGTTTTAGCTTGCTCTTCGCCTGCATCAGCTTCCTCCCTTCAAAGCTTTCATCATCATCAGGGACTATAGTGGAGTTGCCTTTGTTCTCCTCCTCCATAACCGTATCTTCAACATCTCCACCTTCTCCCTGAGGATTGTTCGTTCCTTTAGCTTTATGTAAATCATCCCCAGGGGCATATTCGTCTTCAGCTAATTCATCCACAACCATGGGTTCTGGATTGCCTCCAGCCTCACCTTCTTCGATTGAATCAGTTTCGTGACCAGAGTCGCTGGTTTAAGAATGTTGAGTGGCAGTCTTCGGTGGTAAAGCATTGAGGTCACCAGAGGGAGGTTGGTTAATCTCACTTATAGAACCCTTTTCAGATGATGGTCAATAAGTGGGTTCGCCATCACTATTTAAAACATCTGGTGCAGAGACAGGCACGAAGGATGTTGTAGTATTGGTTCGAACGATAGTGCTTACGCCACCCTGAAATCAATATGATCGAAAAGTATAAACGGCGAAAGACGGTAGACAAGTTATGTAAGGTAGAGACAAGTTTTTTATACATTGTCACCTTCGACCCCAGGGCTGGAGTTGTCACTCTCACTTTGGGCCACCGCTATCTTCGCCATTTCTTCAGGAGTAGGCTCTTGGATAACAAGTGCAGCAGGCCTTTTCCTTGGAAGTTTGGCTAAAGGGTGGTGCGAAACATCAGTGGGCTTTGGTTGTTGCTTCCTCTTCCTATAAGTTAGGTCGAGAACCTGCGACAAATCCTCTTCGTCAGATTCTATTATGACGGGGATGCCAGTAGGTTTTTGGATTTTCAGGGGGCTTATTGGAGGTTTTCGAGCAGCCTGAGTTAAGAATGAGAACATTAGCGTCATTAAAACACAAAAAAGCAAAATAAACAAGAAAGCAAAAGGATACCTTTATAGGCTTGTTTCCTCCTTCAGTCTTCGACTCGACTGGTCTCTTGGTGGTGGGTTTTTTAGGTGAAACCTAGATAGCTAAATGAAAACAACATAAAACAGTTAGTGTTAGCTAAGAGTAAATGGCTTGAAAAGGGAATGTACTTCGAGGGAAACCTCCTGTGCCACACCTTCATATATGTCTGATTCGATTCGGACATCCTCGATCCCTATGTGAAGATGCCCTTTGAAACTGTCTAGAGTATGCTTAGTCACAACCACCCGCTGGGCTTTTTTCTGAGATTGCTGTCGAAGTATTTTAATGGAATCTCTACAAATAAACCAATATGGAAATGGAGGGGCAAGGGCCACTCCGAAGTCAGCATTAGGAAGTGGAGGAAACTTTGGGGGAAACAATTCAAGAGCCATTTCATAGCGTTTCTCATGAGGAACGTATGAAGGAATCTTTAGGTTTTCCATTTTCTTTGAAAAAATTTCTTTAAGCGTGACAGCTGCTTCACAGATGGTTCGACTAAGATCATCAGGCCTATAGGCAGTTTCAAAGTAGTTTTGAAAAGCTTGGATTTATTTTATAAGCGTATAAGTAGCTTTTCTGGTCTTTTCCTGCACAAGAAGAAAAGTTTTGTCAAATAGTTGAATGAAAGAGGCCTATGGGCTATGTTTTCTGAGGATTTATTGCATGAGATCTTAGCTAGGATTCCTCCGTTTCTGATTTTTTGGCTTCGTTTGGTTTGTAAGAGGTGGAATTCGTTGCTTCGGGATAGTAGTTTCTTCAAATTTCATTCTAGTGTTCCATCGGATGTACCTTGTGTTCTTAGTTTCTGTAAGAGCTCGTTGATCCCACAATGTTTTATTTATAGTTTATCGCTTATGCTTTATCCTTCAGTAGTTCCTCCAATTGATTAGCAGAATCCTGCAACCATGCCCTAGCACCCTCTGGATCATGCTTTCCCTTGAAAGTTGGAGGTTTGTTTCTCGGAAACCGGTCCAAACCATGATCACCTCCATCTGCATGTTAATTATGTTGCCCAATCCCATGGTCCAAAGCTCCAATGCATCAGCGATAGCACGATCGTTTCTTCCAGCCACATCTCTCTATTCAAGCAAGTAATTGTTAGAAGAAACAATGTGTTGACAGAGTTTAACTAAACTCGTCACATAAAAGGAAGTAAATAATTAACGAAATGCTAGCCGATTGGATCAACCAGGCTCTGATACCATTATATAACACCCTAAACCTCAGATAATAGATTTTAAATAAAAATAACTGGAAAATGATGTTACTCCATCATAAATACTTCATAAATCATAACACAACAGATGTTGCACATCGGAAATTTATTTAGAAACACCATAAACCATGACTGAATAAAACTGAATCAATACATCATAATTAAAATCTTATAATAGTTGGTTACAAACAAATCAAAGTAATGCAAATGAACGCCCATATCCCCAATGTTATAGATCAGAGCATTCTTATTCAAAAACTAGAATATACGGAAGATAAAAATTTGTTGAGAGGCAATAACCATCACACTACAATAACGAACCTTAGTCCTGCTAATCACCTGTGCAAAGCACACCACAAAACCAAGCAAACAAGAATGGGGTGAGAATATACTTACATATAGTAACAGTGTGATTTTAGCAACAAAATGACATTAACGAAACACAACAATCATACATAAATGATATATATATATATATATATATATATATATATATATATATATATATATATATATATATATATATATTATATATATATATATATATATATTATATATATATATATATATATATATATATATATATATATATATCAATTACAATCACAAACACCCATCACAACAAAATTCAATGCTATGATCCACCAACTCCATCATCTATATGCATGTGGTATCAAAAATATATTGTGGAATCAGAGGAATATTACTGATTTTATTCCACTAGTCCACGGTCCTTTCCACCTAGACCAACAATCTCCACCAATGGATATGAGGCCACCAAAATGGATCGAAGGCCCACCTAAACTCCGAAATACATGAATGCATGGTAATATGAATCACGAATATGCATTTCATGGACAAATATCATAATTCACCAAAATCATGTATAATAATACTCATAAACACCACAATTATCGCAAAGGATATCACCAAAATAGGTTTCATTCACGAACCACAAATTATCTAATAAGGGTCACCCAAATTCAAATCACCTAAAATTCTATTTATTAAACAATATATTCACTTTTCTTACATCCAAAATTATTAAGTTAATTATATTCCTAAAAGTGAGTTAAATATACTAATATTTTTATAATATTTTATAAAAGGTATATTTAATTATTTTAGGGCTATTTTATCACAATTTCAACTAAGAAGAAAGATTTTGTTAGTTTTAGCTTTATTTATAAAAATTATTATTATTCACCAGAAAGATTATACAAAGCTTTGAAATTTATTATAATCAAAAGGTTAATCCTTATGGCATTGCCAAAGATCTTTAAATACATAAAACAAAGAAACTCTGCTGAGTCTTATGAGTTTTTAATCATAAAATACATAAATGAATAAAACAAATAAAACATAAATTGCTAAAATTTTAGAAAATAGTAAAACGCCGTTTTCAGAACTTAAACGAGTTTAAACGACTTAAAAAACGAATAATCACTACAAAGCAATGAGTTTGATTTTTGGGACGAATTCATTTCTGAAAAGATATAATAAGACTTATTCTGACATCAGGCGCCAAAACCCACCATATAGTAAGTAATATCCCCCTTACCTTATTGATTGAGCTTTCAAGACCTTGATGTTCCTCCCTCTTCAAATCGATGCCTCAGGATCGCTCCCAAAATGGTCTCCCCATACTCAGATGCGCCGTTTAGCGATATGCCTCAAACATTAATTTTGACTTAACTCTCACACTCTCACTTACGATATATATTATATTTAATCCAACATTAAGATTAATTCTCAAATATTTAATCCCAAATGAAATATTTATTTAATTGATAAATAAAATAAAATAAAATAAATCTTAAATTAAATAATTATTCAATTAAGCGTCACACATTTAATATTTAAATAAAATATTTATTTGATTTTAAAAGGAAAATATATTTTTAACATAAAGTGTAACCCTATATTTAAATAATTAAATAATTATTACTATAAACCTCAAATAATTATTATAGTTATTTTAAATAATTAAATAAAATCTATCGCTCTTAACCAAATATTTTAATAATTATTAAATTATTAAAATATTATCGAATACTCTAAAACATCATAAAACATCAAAAACCACACCGATAACATCACATAAATAAATTATGAAATAATTCATAAAATACTATAATTAAATAAAAACAATTAATAAATTAGGGGCGTTACAGATGTCAGTCTCATCCTTCTCTAAGAAGGCGATTTCAGCTTCTGGCATCCTCTACACACCTTTTCCTTCCTTATTAGAGAGGTCTTCTATATTTAGAACTTTGGGAGCGTATTTTCTATGGGAAGAGCTAGACTCCCCACCTCCATCGAATCTTCCTGTAATGATGTTTAACGTATGGCGCACAAATTTGTTATCCTCACATGTGGATATTTATTTTTTATTATTAGGCCTGAGGATCCCCATATCATCTCATATGAGGGAGCTAGATTTGTCTGATCCACGGGAAGAATCACCCTTGACATACTTCTTGAGGTGTCCCTCATGGATCAAATTTTAATCTCTTTCTTGAGTTGGTAATCGTCTTTAGTGTGGTTCCCTTTAACTCTATGAAACTTGAACCATCTATCTGGTTTAGGACCCATCATGTTTGCTTTAAGAGCTAGAGGTGTAGGGATGTTGTGTAGGTGAAGGACCTCAGCCATATCTATTCTCGACGAGTATTCAGGGGCGTGAAGCTCCCTTCCGCCTCGCCTACTCTCTTGAATGTCATTTTATCTTTGATGAGAGAGGTGTAGTTACTCATCTTATGGTGGTGCAAGCCTTCACCGTTAGGAACACACTATTTAACGTCTAGAACGTTCTTCTCAGCAATGCTCTCATCGCTTTTAATGTAACATTTTTCCCTTAGTGACCACTTATGCTAATAAAAGTGTTGGCTTTTAGGCGAGAGACTCGTAGTGTCCCACCTTGAGACCATTCTGGAATGCTCCCACAGACATATATTGTTAGGGGGACGACCCTTATGATAGCTTCATTGAGTCGGGCTAGATAACCCCTCAACGATTTTGAGAGACCCTATTGTATGTTGAACAGGATGTTGGTGGACATTTTCCTATGATGGCCGGCGGCGAACTGGTGTGAGTTTCTTTACCAGTTCTTGATAGTTGGTGATGGAAGCTCAGGGTAGACTCATATACCATCGCAAGGAGACATCCATGAAGGTGCCATATAATAATTTTTACTTTAGGAAGTCAGGTGCTCTAATGATGGTTATTGGGTGTTGATGAAGGCGACATGTTCGTAAGATTCACTGCACCCATCAAACTTGCCCAAAGAGGGGCAGATTGAATCCTTCAAGGACATGTGCTTCCTATATTTCCCTTGAGAGTGACTAGGGATCTAACACTTTGATTTCCTCTAGGGGATTGATCTCTTATTGGCGTTGTCGGATATTGAGGAAGTTGTCCTTTAGAGTTTGATTATGACGGTGTAGTCCATCCATGGAAGCATGCATCTTTGCCATGTCATTGGCATCACTACTCCCCATCATATCTTCCAACATAAGAGAAGGCGTTCTCCTGTTAACCATGGATCATATTGTATGGGTATAAGAGCGATGGTGATAATGAATATGGCCATTGTAGAAGATGTGACTCATGTTAGTTTTATCGGGACGCCACTGTACTTGTCAAAAAGTACAGGTGTGCATGATATCCCTACAAGAGTAGTGGATACTCAGAGGCTTTATTAGGTTTATAACAATGAAGGCTTGCCCACGGCGGCGAGAGATCATGTATGGTGGTGTTATGGTGTTTACAGTGGTAAGAGAGGTCACATGGTAAGAGAGGCCACCTCATGTGATATGAGAGCCTTTGTATTATGTAAATATTAGTTAAGTTATGATATGTCTTCCAACCTCAAAGGGTCGGATATTTATAGAGATCTTGGACATAAAGTTTAGGAAACTCTAAGAAGTCATAATCGTTCCTCCTTGACTGGAAGAGATTGTTGACTACATATTTTCAAGAAAGTTGTGGCATGAATGAGTCTGCATGACTGATAAAAGGATAATGATATTATACATGTGTTTTATTCTAGAAGCGGACCCTTTTACTATGCAAAAACAACACCTAGGCTACACCTCACGAGGCGGAGATTCTTGTATCGCCTTTATTTAGGACTCTCACAAATATAATACTACTTAAATAAACTGAATCACAATCATACACTAATATTACATTTGTTACTCATTCTCGAATATATTTTTATTCATTATAGAATTAAACCACATGTACAAAGAAGAATAAAATATATTGTTTATAATAACTCTTATGATATTGTTTTTGAAAATGTTGCATAAAGAGTAAAATAATAGGTACTCTCTAAGAGGAGAATTATTCTATTAAGTATGTGGATGATATTGTTATGAACACATTAGGTATAATCAACATGTTTTCAGTTGGTGTTGATTAGAAAAAAAATCATTTTGAATATCTAAACTCAATCACTTTAATCCATCTATAATTAAAACATTCACTCGACTATTGAAGGTTTGTTCCATCCATTAGTTTGTTCATTACTTCTCACGATTTTATTGGTTTAGGTTAGGACTACCCCTAGTTCCTTTAAAAGAGATCGATGACAAAGTAAATGATAATTGCTAATAGTCAAATATACATTCAAAATTTGACAAAAATTCACCCCTCTTTAGTTTTCCAATTAGTTTCTATTTATTATTCTCAATCTAAGTTTTATTAGAAGTAATTCATATTTATTAATTGTACTATTTTCTTAGCCCCTAAGTTTGTTAGAGGGTATTTTAGTATTTTATCCTATTCTAGTAACCCTAGTTTTAGCTTATAAATAGGGTAGCAATCATTGTAACTTTTATCATGTTTTGTAGCCGTCATTCTCTTAATAGAATATTTCCGTTCTTCATTTATTCTACCTTTGCACCAACAATTGGTATCAGAGCTCTGGTTCGGATTCATTGGGAAACACGGGAAACACGAGTGAACGTGAGGTCTTGTGTGTTTGATTTTGATTCTTAGATTCGTGTTGAATCTTGAACAAAATCTGATCAGAATTTTAATTCTGTGGGTTGGGAAACACTGTGAGAAATCTGAGTGTACTGTGCGAGGTAGAAAGATGAACGGAAACGGCAACATGAACACCAAACTTCCAGTATTTGACGGTAAAAACTGGAATCGTTGGATGATCCAAATGCGTGTACTGTTCGGTGCTCAAGATGTTCTAGATCTTGTCACTGATGGTTATGTTCCGGTAGCAGCAGATGCGACGGATGGACAGAAAAACGCGCAGAAGGAAGTAAGGAAGAAGGATCAGAAAGCATTGTTCTTCATTCATCAATGTGTTGATGTAAATGTGTTTGAGAAGATTGCAGATTCAACGACAGCAAAGGCTGCGTGGGACACACTGGTTAGATGTTATGATGGTGACACATCAGTGAAGAAGGTGAAGCTTCAGTCCTTGAGAAAGCAATATGAGAATCTCAACATGAAGAATAATGAGAAAGTTTCTGAATACATCTCCATAGTGATTCTGATCACTAATGAGATGAAAGCGTGTGGAGAAACTCTTTCTGAAGAAACAATCATGGAGAAGGTATTGAGATCCCTTACCTGTCAATTTGATTACATTGTGGTAGCAATAGAACATTCCAAAGACCTGAGCACCATGAGAATTGAAGAGCTGTAGAGCAGTCTAGAAGCGCAAGAGTTGCGTTTGACTGAGAGAACTTCTGAAAGGGAAGTAGAGCAGCAGGCTCTGAAAGCAACTTCTGATAGGAGGTATCAGAAGCAGTCAGAAGCCAGGAGAAGATCTGATGGTGGTCAGAAGTCAAAAAGCTCAACCTCTGATAGACAAAAGAATGCTCAGAAGGGAAAAGAGAAGTATGACAAGAAGAAGTTCCAATGTTACTGTTGTAAGAAGTTTGGTCACTTTGCTAGAGACTGTTGGTCAAACAAGGAGAGAAAATCAGAAGAAGCAAATATAGCCAGAAGTTCTGATGACGAATTTGTGCTATTGATGGCCTCTGAATCTGATGATATGGATCTGATAGACTGGTGGTATATGGACACTGGCTGTTCAAATCATCTTACTGGAAACAAGAAATGGCTGGTTGACTTTGACTCTGAAAAGAGGACAAAGATCAGATGTGCTGATGACAAATATCTTAATGCAGAAGGTATGGGAAATGTCAGAGTGATTCTGAACAATGGGAAAACAACATTGATTCAGAACGTGTGGTATGTACCTGGCATCAGAAGCAATCTGATGAGTGTGGGACAATTAATTGAGAAAGGTTTTTTAGTTACCATGAAGGACAATCTTCTGAAGCTGTATGACTGCAATCAGAAGTTGATTATGGAGTCAGAACAGGGAAGGAATAGAATATTCAAGGTGAATGTCAGAACTACAGACTCAGAATGTCTTAGTGCAACAAGTGCTGAGAAGGAGAGTGAGTTGTGGCACAGAAGATTTGGTCATTTGAATTTCAGAAGCTTAAAACATCTGAATTCAAAGAAGTTGGTACATGGAATTCCTGCAATTAAGAAGCCTGAAAAGTCATGCAAAGTTTGCATGGAAGGAAAACAACCACGATTGCCATTTGCGTCAGAAACTGCTCCAAGAGCAAAACATGCCTTGGGAGTTGTACATTCTGATGTGTGTGGTCCATTTCCAGTAGCATCGATTGGAGGGAATAAATACTTTGTGTTATTTGTTGATGAATTCACAAGAATGACATGGGTATCCCTTATTAAGTTTAAACACGAGGTGTTTGATGAATTCAAGAAGTTCAGAATGAAGGCTGAGAATCAGAGTGGTCAGAAGTTGAAGATTCTTAGAACTGACGGTGGAGGTGAGTATAACTCCAAAGAGTTCCAGAAGTTCTGTGAGGAGAATGGAATTGAGCATGAGGTTACTGCTCCTTATACCCCTCAACACAATGGTCTTGCTGAAAGAAGAAACCGCACTTTGCTTGATATGGTGAGAAGCATGCTAAAGGAGAAGAAACTTCCTCAAAAGCTCTGGGGAGAAGCTGTTGCCACTGCAACGTATGTACTCAACCGATATCCTACGAAGAAGTTGAAGGAAATAGTTCCAATACAGAAGTGGACTGGAGATAAGCAAAGTGTTAGTCATCTGAAGGTGTTTGGTTCTGTTTGCTATAAACATGTTCCAGAAGCCAGAAGACAGAAGCTGGATGATAGAAGCAAAGTGATGATTCTGATAGGGTACCACAGTACAGGTGCATACAAGCTCTATTGTCCAGAAACCAACAAAATTGAGTTCAGCAGAGATGTGATTGTGAAGGAATCAGAATTTTGGAATTGGGATAAGTCTCAATCTGATTCTGATGTTAGAACTTCTGAAGAAAGGTCAGAGTTAAGAATTTCTGAAGTTGGAGTAAACTCTGACGTTGATTCTGATTCTGATAGTGATTCTGACTCTGGAGAAGACTCAGAAGATGAAGGTGACTATGATGATCCAGACTCTGATGACCCAGACTCTGATGGTAATCCAGATTCTAGTGGCAATTCAGACTCTGGAAATATGCCAGCCCCTGAAGATGGTCAAAGCTCTGGAGGAAGTCAACCACCTGAAGCTCAAGACTCTGAACAAGTTCAGAGACCACAAAGAATCAGAAACATCCCCAGAAGATATGCAGAATTTGACATGCTGCAAGACACTGAAGTAGACTCTGAAGGAGAAGTTATTCAGTGTGCCATGTTAGTAGACTCTGAACCCATAAGTACAGAAGAGGCTCTTAAGCAGAAGCTCTGGCTGAAGGCCATGAAAGAAGAACTTGATGCTATAGAAAGAAACAAGACTTGGAAGCTGACAGAACTTCCAAAAGACAAGAAAGCCATTAACGTCAGATGGGTTTTCAAGCAGAAGTTAAAGCCAGATGGTTCAATTGGCAAACATAAAGCAAGGTTGGTAGCCAGAGGATTTCTACAGAAACCTGGGCTGGATTACTCTGAAGTGTTTGCACCTGTAGCAAGACATGAAACAATCAAAATGGTGATTGCAATAGCTGCTAACAGGAATTGGCCTCTGATGCATTTAGATGTAAAATCTGCATTTCTGAACGGTCCCTTAGAAGAAGAAGTTTACGTGTCACAACCTCCTGGATTTGTGAAAAAGAATCAGGAAGGGATGGTGTACAGATTATACAAATCTCTATATGGATTGAAACAAGCGCCCAGAGCTTGGAATCAGAAGATTGATTCATTTTTCAAGAAGCAAGGCTTTCAGAAATGTGAGATGGAGTACGGTGTCTATGTTCAGCATACTTCTGAAGGAAATATGACTCTGGTATGTTTATATGTTGATGATATACTGCTGACTGGAAGTTCTGAACAGAGATAGCCAAGTTCAAGAAAGTTCTGATGAATGAATTCGAAATGACTGATCTAGGCAAAATGACATACTTTCTAGGGATGGAATTCAGATACTCTGAGAAAGGTATTATTTTGCATCAGCTCAAGTATGAATTAGAAATTCTGAAGAGATTTAATCTGAAGAATTGTAAGATTGCTGTCACACCTTCTGATACAAATCAGAATCTGGATTCTGACTCTGATGGAAAGGATGTGGACGCTACAACCTTCAAACAATTGGTGGGTTCTCTGAGGTATTTGTGCAATACCAGACCTGATATTTGCTATTCAGTTGGGATGGCTAGTAGGTTCATGAGTAAACCTAAGTGGTCCCATTACCAAGCTGCTGTCAGGATTCTGAGGTATATCAAGGGAACTCTGAAGTATGGAGTATTATTTCCTTCTGGAAGAAAGGATGAGTCAGAACTTCTGAGTTATTTAGATTCTGATTGGTGTGGAGACAGAGTTGACAGAAGAAGTACATCTGGGTACTTATTCAAATTTCTGGGAGGTCCCATTTCTTGGTGTTCCAAGAAGCAACCTGTTGTGGCGTTGTCAACCTGTGAAGCTGAATACATTGCAGGTGCTGTTACTGCATGCCAAGCTGTGTGGATTCTGAATCTATTGCAGGATCTGAAGATTAAAGTAAACAAACCTCTGAAGCTGATGATTGACAACAAGTCTGCAATCAATCTTGCCAGAAACCCAGTGTTGCATGGGAGAAGCAAGCACATTGAGACCAAATATCATTTTCTGAGACATCAAGTTCAGAGGGGAGTGTTAGAAGTTGTACACTGCAGCACTCAGAAACAGTTGACAGATGTTCTGACGAAAGCTATCAAGACTGATCAATTTCTCAGATTAAGGGATGAAGTTGGTGTTACAAGTTTTGATGGAATATGAATTAAGGGATGATATTAGAAGTAATTCATATTTATTAATTGTACTATTTTCTTAGCCCCTAAGTTTGTTAGAGGGTATTTTAGTATTTTATCTTATTCTAGTAACCCTAGTTTTAGCTTATAAATAGGGTAGCAATCATTGTAACTTTTATCATGTTTTGTAGCCGTCATTCTCTTAATAGAATATTTCCGTTCTTCATTTATTCTACCTTTGCACCAACAAGTTTTTGTATTCTTTTTCTAACACATATGTTTTCATTTCAAATGCAAGTCAAAGACTAACTTCCAAATATTATATTTTATTGAACACATTCTAAATAGTTAGCTAATATAACTTTCTCCTCTAAAGAATAAAAACGACTAATAACATATACTAGTATAACTTAAAAATATAATATTTCATTGTTGATGGTTTAATTTCTAATTTGTATAATAATTTCTTTTCTTCAGAAAATGACAGTGTAAACTTATTTTATTACGTCAACCAACAATCATATATTTTATCAAATTAGATTGAAAATTATATTTTATTTTTTTTATTAACTAAATTATATCTCTATTCAATATTAAATTTGTATTATATAATTATTTTTATAATATCTGTTTATAAAGTAAACGTTGCCTCTCCTTATAAACTAAACAAAATCAATTTATAAAAGAGGAATGTTATTCTTACACTAAATTCTTAAATCAAACAGTGATCAGTGTTTTTTTAATAAAATAATATTAAATATTTATTTTAAATAAAAAACATTTAAAAAAAGTTAAATTTATTTTATAATAAAAATATAATATTTTAAATAAAAAATCAATTTTATTATTGAATTAATCACAAAAATATATATTATTAACCATATATTTTCCTCCTAATAACTTATTAACCGATTTCACTATTTCATTAATCAATAAAAGACATAATATTAACCAAGTTCTGACATTAATTTATAGATTAAATTATAAATTAATATCAGAGTTTGATTAATATTATGTGTTTTATTGATTAATAAAATAGTGAAGTTGATTAATAAGATATCAGAAAAATATATGATTAATAAAATATATTTTTGTGATTAATACAATAAGAAAATTAGTTAATGATAAATGTTATATTTTTATTTTGAAATTAATTTTAAAAAAAAATATTTTTTTAAAATATTTTTATTTAAAATAATATTTTATTAAAGAAATACTGTTCACCCTATAAATACGAATACGGTGAACACTTTGATGTAAGGATTAGTGGAAGTATTTGGGTGTATGAATATCGGTTTATAAAATAAGTATTGACTCTCTTTATAATCTTTTATAAAATTTAATATATCTTTAACACACAAAAAAGAAAAATTTCTATATAGTCCTTGAATTTATACATATTAAGAAAAGTATATTTATCTACTAAATTGATAAAGATTAGATTATAACTATGTACCACCCATGATAAATCTTGAATTTTGTTATTACCTTTAACAAAAAATACAAAATAGCGACAAACAAAAGTACCAAAATCAAATCCAATCCAAGAGAGAGAAACAGAAACTCTAATCTGAACCTACTTCTTGTTCTTCCTTCTTCAATCTCCATTTCACAATCTCCATTCACTAACCTCTCACAGTTTTTTTCCCAATCATCAATCAATGGTTACAAAAGCTCAGGTAATTGTTATTCATCA
Organism: Lathyrus oleraceus; assembly: GCF_024323335.1. Classification (NCBI taxonomy): domain Eukaryota; kingdom Viridiplantae; phylum Streptophyta; class Magnoliopsida; order Fabales; family Fabaceae; genus Lathyrus; species Lathyrus oleraceus. Next base: position 526,098,735 of record NC_066581.1, read on the forward strand.
CACCCATCATAGCTTCACTCTTCAATTCCCTTCTCTCTGTTCAAAAATCTAATCTTTTTGTGTGTTAAAGCGTCTACATGTTAATCTACCCTTGAAAAAATTGTCTTTTTGGATCTTGATCTGGGTTAATTTTGTTGGGTCAGTTTCGTAATTTTGTGATTTAGGGTTTCAGTGATTGTTATCCGTGATTGTTAAAAAGAAAAACTTTGGTTGGTGTTAGATTGGAATTGAGGTTTAAATTTGAAATTTTTGTTTGGTTTTTTAGGGTTTTTGAGGAATTAGAGAGTATGGATTGTATTGTGAAATCTTCTGAATTAGGGTCTGGTGTTGTTTGTAATGGTGAATCAGTAGAAAATGTAGTTTTTGGCGGAGATGTTAGATGTTGTATACAAGCTTCTCCTCCAAGGGGAAATGGGTCAAGGAATACTAGTCCGATGGGCCGAGTCGGGTCGAGGAACACGAGTCCGTCTAGGCAGATTGTTAAGACTAAACCAAGGGGTTTAGATGAAGAAACACATGCTACATTTGGTAAAGTAGTGCACGCCGATGTTCAAATGGAGGATAACATATGGGCTATGTTGCCTGAGGATTTGTTGCATGAGATCTTAGCTAGGATTCCTCCGTTTCTGATTTTTCGGCTTCGTTTGGTTTGCAAGAGGTGGAATTCGCTGCTTCAGGATAGTAGTTTCTTCAAATTCCATTCTAGTGTTCCGTCGGATGGACCTTGTGTTCTTAGTTTCTGTAAGAGCTCGTTGATCCCGCAATGTTCTGTTTATAGTTTACCGCTTAAAACTTGGTATAGAATGTCCTTCACATTTTTGCCGCATTGGGCTATTTGGTTAGTCGGCTCTTCTGGTGGTCTTGTTTGCTTTTCCGGGTGTGAAGGATCGGTGTTTTGCATATTGGTTTGTAATCCCCTCACTCAAACATGGAGGATATTGCCAAGTATGCATTTTAATCAACAAAGGCAATTGATAATGGTTGTTGACCGATCGGATCGGTCGTTTAAAGTGATAGCAACGAATGATATATGTAGTGACAAGTCATTGCCGACTGAAATTTATCACTCAAAGGAAGATCGGTGGTCGGTACATCAGACTATGCCGGCTTCTAATCTTTGCTCTTCAAAGATGGCATATTGTGATTCTAGGTTGTACTTGGAAACCCTTTCGCCACTTGGTTTGATGATGTATAGCCTAGATATAAACAGTTGGGAACATATTCCGGCTAGGTTCCCGCGATCGTTACTCGACGGTTATTTGGTTGCCGGTACCCAGAAGCGGCTTTTTCTCGTTGGAAGGATCGGTCTTTACAGCACTCTACAAAGTATAAAAATTTGGGAATTGGACCATGCCAAGATTTTGTGGGTGGAGATTAGTAGGATGCCGCCGAAGAATTTCCGTTCGTTATTGAGATTATCGGCCGAGAGATTCGAATGCTTTGGACTCGACAACTTAATCTGCTTCACGTCTTATAACCAAGGGAAGGGCCTTCTATTTGACGTCGATAAAAAGATCTGGTCTTGGATCGGTGGATCGGCTTTTCAATCATACAACAATCAAGCTTGTTTCTACGAGCCAAGATTTGATGCTTCTATCTGCTAATCTGCTAAGCTAAAGTCTTATGACTCAATGTCAAATATCGACCGACACTTATAAAAGAGGTTTACCTGCGACTATTTTACCTGACGTGATGCAACGTGTATCTTTAACTTCAACTTCAACTTCTTCAATGCTTGAAGGATTGGCAGTGTAATGTAATTGCTTAAATCTCGTCTTGAACTTTAACCTTATGTAACTTCTTTGTGTAAATGGTTCTCCCCAACTTTTTTCTAATGGCAAAGAATCTGATTATGAACACGATTTGCTTTGTAATTTTATCATCTTGATGCGGTTGTAGAAATTGGTTTTACTAGTTGTTGTTAATGTATATTGTTGCACTACTATACGATGCAATACAAAAGCTGATTAAAGAATCTGTGTTTGGAAGGGCTTATGGAAACTGCTTATAAATATGTACATAAGTTGTTTTCAGCTTATTTCTTTCTATAAGCACTCTAACAATATGACCATATATAGTAGATGAGCATATTGTTATAATAGAAGATGAAGTATGTTGAAGTTGAACAAGAAACAATAAATATTGACTCAGATGATGAAGTCCATGTTGAGGAAAGTGAAGAAGTCCAGGATGAGGAGAAGGAAGAAGTCCATGCTGAGAAGAGGGGAGAAGTTCATGATGAGGTTAAGCATATATGTTAGGTTGAACTTATTGTCATGCTTGTGCTGACTATGGTTGAGTATATATGTTGAGTTGAAATACCATCACGTGTTGAGTTGTTATGTCAAACCTATGTTGAATTCTGTTATGGTATGCTATTTTAAATTGTTATAGTAAATTGATATTACTACTATAAAAACTACTTTTCATGACAACAATTTCACCTAACATATCAAAAAATCGAGGTATAATCCCTGAACGCGCCATTTTTTTTTCTTAAAAAAATATGAAATTTATTTCGTCGTTTTTTTTAATGAAAATCGAGGGGTAAACTAGTTCAATGTACATGCTTCAAATCCCAGTATCTTCAGATTATGTTTTTATTTCATTAAAAGTGGCACTCTCCTGAATATTTTATTTTTAATTTAAAAATATGTCACTTTTCACCTCGATTTTGTTTTCCAACCGATGTGGATTTGTTTCTCTGATATATATAGCTTTAGCTTGTATCATTCAATTTCAGTTTTCTAAGAAACAAAAAAAAACCTAACAAAGAGCCCTTAACAAGAGAGTCTTAAACAACGAGAGTGACGACTTCTCGACAAGTGTACTGATAATGTCGAAGTAATAAAAAGATCGAATCCACGAGGATTGCCTCCAAGCAAGACAAAATGTGAACAATATATAAAAACCAGTAAAAAGGGAGGGGGTTTCGAGTTTCAATGTGAAAAATAAATAAACGAGTAAAAAATGTCACGAAAGCAGTCAGGTTGTGTTGTAGAATCCTATATTCCTCTATTTTTTATGTTTGATGTCCTATATGAATGATCTAATCACTATAATCTCATACCGAATTAAGAAAACCGTTTTAGCCGATCGCTCACGAAATAACCCACTAACCATCACTTGGACCTTTCTATCCCTAGTCCTCCAGCGTAAGCAGGGTTAGGCGATGTATAGAACGTTAATTCTCTATGCCACTACTCAGGGTCTCATATCCATATTCAACCAGCGTAAGTACAATAACTGCCTTAGGTCCAACTCATAGACTAATGGTCAGTATTCCCTATGTGCCCAAAATCAGATTAAAAGAGTATCTCACATAAAAAACATTACAAACAAGAAGAAATTGAATAAGATTATAGATCGATAAGTTCATACAATGGTCAAATCAACATAGAATCCAACAATATAGAAGTAGGTTCATCATAACACAACTTAACCTAGAAGGGTTTAGCTACTCATAGTGCAATTAAAAATATCATAATTGATAGATGAAAATAACATAAGAAGTCCCTTGAAGTGATGACCTTCAATGACTTCAAATGCTCTAAAAATCTCCACATGTGCTCTCAAGTTTGTGCTTAAATCTCCCAAAATTATAAACCTTGTGAAAGTGAGGAAAATCATCTTTTAAAGGCGTCAAAATGGACCAGAACGCATCAGAAAAAGTCCAGAAAAGTGATCATCACGCGCGTGATACCTTACATCGCGTGCACGATGCAACTTTAATGGCCATATCACGCGCGCGATGCTGTGCGATGGTGCATGTGATTAATTTCGAAGATGCATCCTTTTCTGCTTATTTTTTACTCAAATTTTCACTAAGTCCACAATTTGCTTACTTAACTATTTTCCCCCATTCTTTGGTCATTCTTCTTCATTTTTGCTCGACTTTCACTTGTTTTGTTCCGATTCTTCGACTAAATATATGCAATGACAGACTGTCATTAGAGAGCCAAAAACACATATCATCTTTAATATGAAGATGGTATGTGTTTAGGGCTCTCATTTCTTTTTTAGAGATCAAAATCATTTTCTTTCACTTCTTCTTCAGAGATTTGGTACGTCAAACATCACTACTCATATTGTTGTTGTTGTTCAGATCAGAAACCCTAGAGATTTATCTTGTTGTTGTTGTTGTTTAAAGATGTTTGTGTTATAAGTTTATTGATGTTTTTGTTGTTGTTGTTGAGACCCATTATTGAAACACGGAACTCTAGAGGTTTTATGTTGTTGTTGTTGTTGTGTTTAAACAAATTTATGATATAGGTTTATTGATGTTGTTGTCGTTGATGATGTTGTTGTTGTTGTTGTTAGGACTCGTTGTTGATACCCTAAAGGTTTTATGTTGTTGTTGTTGTTGAGACTCGTTGTTGATGTTGTTGTTGATGTTATTGTTGATGTTGTTGTTATTGAGTTATATATTGATATTGATATTGAGTTTATGTTTTTTGTGATTCTTTGTGCAACTCTCATCATGCTTCGTCGAGTTGAGTTTATTATATCTAATTTTGATTGTTTGTTTCACTAACCCCTTTTTGAACATATAACATATTAAATTTATTTTGGAAATAATCATATGAAAAATTATGTTCTATTTGAAACATATCTTACATTGATTAATGTTTTTCTAGAATTCTGTAACTCATTGTTCATCTCATGTTCTTCTATAGTTAAAATCTATCAAATACTTATTGTTTTCATTCAACTTTCTTTCATAATTGTTGAATAAAGAACTTGAAATATTGAAGAGATTTTAACCATGAAAGAACATGAGATGAATGATGATTTGTAGAATGCTTGAAAAACATTAATCAGTGTAAGTTGTTCTTTAAATATAACACAATTGTTCATATAATTATTTTTCTAACCAACTTTGAGAAGTTATATGTTTAGCTAGGGTTTAGTGAAATAAGCAATCCACATTAGATTTAATAAACTCAATTGTATTTTACCCGTCGATTTTATGTCAAAACTGACGTTAAATGTGTTATACCCGCGATGAAATGTCAAAATCAAGGGAAAATGTGTTTTTGTCATTTAAGAATTCCAAAAAAGGATTTTCATGGGGATCGAACCCATGTCAAGAAGAATTTATCCCTCAATTATTTCAAAATCGAGGGGTAATGTGACAAGTTTTCATGACGCCCTTCGTTACCTCACCTATATAATCGAAGTTAAATCTCCTTTGCGGTCGAGGTTAAATGTATTTTTTTTGTAGTAGTGTATGGTAAACTAATGTTAAGTTTTGTTATGGTCTGCTATGTTAAACTGTTATGTCATACTTTTACTATGTTCTGATATGTTTACAAGCTTCATGATATGGTAAAGAAGCTTCATAACATTGAATTTTGCTATGTCATACTCTTACTATGTTCTAATATGGTAACAAGCTTCAGGATATGGTAACAAGATTCATGTTATGGTAACTGTGTTGAACTATCATGCTTTTTACTGATATGGTAATTGTTATGGTAAACAGGAAAAAAGCTTCATGGAAACATATTCATATATTGTTCTATCATCCAACGGTCCAAGACATTGACTAACTTCTCAAAGGGAGACAATTAATCCACTAGTCATGAGAAGAGCTATGGGTCAACTCAAAAAGAAGAGAAACAAAGTTAATGATGAACTCACTTCAAGCAATGTGTTGCCTAGAAATTTGGCATCTGTAAAGTGTAAAAGTTGTGGTAATTTTGAGCACAATTCAAGAATGTCCAAAGTAAAAACAACGGTGGATCGACAATTTCCCAAAGAAAGTAACAAGGAAAAGAAGTAAAAGAGAGCATCAATCAAAGAAGAACCTACCATTTTCACACAAGGATCACAAGTGCTGCAAATATTAGAGACAACTAGATTGGACATGTAGTAAAATGTTCTTTGTGTGTAATGTTTTGAATATTTTTTGTTAAGATTTAAATAGGTAATAATGACAATCAAAATAAATGACATCAGACAACACAATAACCTTCATAGAAAGAAAACAAATACACAATAAGGAAGTAGAACATAAAAGATAAGAATACAATAACTTATTTATTCAGTTCGATCAAACGATCTACTCTGGATGAGAGATCAACTCTCCGATTTACTATATTTACAAACCTTGTTACAAAAGAATTACAAAAAATAATCACTCAAATTCACAAGAGCAACCCTTATTTCATACCCGGATGTTTCTCAATCTCTCAAACTCTATGTATATAACTGACATAATTTCAATGTGTTTAAAAATATCTCGCAATCCCTTTAGATACATATAAGGGTTTCCCAAATTTTTTGGACTCCAACAAATTTCTACCTTTAAATTATTCTACTATTTTTTCATAAATCGACTCATTTACATCCTTAATTTGACGGTTTTTTATATTTATAGAGAAAGTAACTAGCATGCTCACAAAATTGTCTCATTTATTTTAAGTGATTCTAGTTTCACTTAGTGTGTGCAAGTTTCTGATAATGTTTTTGAAGTTTACGATAATAATTGATTTGTTCTTTCGAATTTTACACTTAAGTAAAGATTATTTAGTATATTCAAATTTGACTCTTTTTATCTTCATCAAGGTTTTGTTATATTTATTTTTTTAATAATAATTTTAATGAGTTAGATGTCCATATATTTTGGTCTATATTATTGATACATTGAATTTTTGTCTAATCTCAATTTTTTTTCTAAAATATATTTGTATTTGCTATAAGTGTAATGAATGACAACTCCTAATTGCGTAGGACTGTTAGAGGGTTTTAAGGCCCTCATGGCATTCTTGGGGCGACTCTTTCAGAGTGTTTTTGGGTATCATCCCTCAGGTTTGGCATAGGGTAAGTCTGTAAGTGTCAATGAGATGAATCCTTAAATGTCATTTGAGGTGAATCATCAAACTACCGTTGAGGTAAATGCATGTGCAACATTAAATACGATTAATGATGATTTATCCTCAAGAAGCCAAATTGACTTTAATCCCTCACACGTGTAAAGGATGTGGATAATCTTTTAGAGCCTTCTCAAGTTTTTGAAGGCTCTATGTAGGTTAATCATAATTTAACAAGGGAAAAACAAATAGAGGCTCTATTTAATCATGATTTAACCTGACAAATTTTTTATGAGACCCCATTTAACTATAGTTTAACCCCTAAAAATTTGAGACCCTGTGCGGTATCCCGCCTTGCACGCCCTCAAAGACGGTCATGAAATCTTTTATAACTATTGGAGTGTCTAGTAAGAGGTCTCTGATTACTGTTAAGGCTAGACTCCCAATCCCTATAAAAAGGGGTTAAGTTCTTACTATTAACCTTTTTACGTATCTTCTTTTCTCTCGTTGTTGTCCACTCTTTCAGAGTTCTTCAAATGTAGAGCACACATATTTTCTAGTTTTTACAAACTTAATTTTTCAACTTTGCATACATGTATGAATCTGTTACTTTTTCAATCCCTTTCTCTTTTAATGGAAGTCGTTAGGCTTTAGATGAGAGTGGGAAGGAGATAATACATTTAAACATTTTAAGAATGGATATACAATACCATTAGTGAGAGCATTAATAGTCTTGATAGTGATTCCCTTTCTTCCTATTATTTATCAAGAACCCTCAGCAATTTAATGGCAGACACATACGCCAAATATTCAGACGTTAAATATTTCATGTCCTTGTACTCTAGTGAGGAAATGATTGTTTCCTTTCTGCGATAAACTGGACTCTCCATTACTGGTCATGAAGATGATATTATTTTAGAGACGTGTTCTGAAGAAGAAAGACCAAACCTGATCCCCCTTAATGAGTCTCCCACCCATTATATCTCTTTATAACTTCTTATCATTCATGGCTTTAGGGTTTTAATCCCATTTACATTGTTTGAAGCTGAGGTTCTAGCAACTGCAAATGTCTCCCCTTCCTAGGGCGTTCGAAATTATATGTTGTCAGTTAAAATTTTCTCACCATAATGGTGTTCTTGTCTTTCTATGATACTAAGACAAGTACAATGTGGTTGGGTGACTTTAAACACTCAATAGGGAAGAGTGATGTTCAAGCCTCATTCTAACCACTATAAAAACTGGAAAGATAGGTTCGTGAGGGTTAAAGGGAGAGAGAGTGCCTCCATTGTCACAACCGAGGTATAAGACACCTCTCACCTCCCCCCCTATGTTGGACGAAAGATCTAATGACAATCGCTAGTTTTAAATTCGGATACCTCGCCCTTATTGAGAAGGAGGTGGTTCAATTTATGGATGAATTCAAAGTCATGAGTTCTCCCATTATGATTTCCCAATATAAGGAAAAGGAGGGCCAAATAGACCCATACATGCGCAAGTTTGTGGTCATGTAGACCCTTATTTTAAAATTATTCACTCACCGTGTTGCTTATGTTTTAGACTTTTTTGAAGATAAAATGTCTTTCATTCCTATGGCTGAAAGGAAGAAGTGCTTGGTTATGAAAAAAGAAAAATGACGGATAAGAGACAACTCTAAAAGTTTCCCAGGAGGCCTAAATACAAAATAGGGAAAAAGACATGTTAAGGGCCACACCCTTGATGATACCTTCCCCTCTAAGATCCAAAAGCAAGAACGAAATTGTTCTCAGGTTTCAAAGGATGATCTGATATCAATCCTTAAAGGAGATATGGCGGATGTGTGATCTTTGCCATCTAAGGGTGACTCTCCCCCTCCCCACCTAATATTCTGTATGGATAGACCTAACATTTGATGTTGTTAAATTAAATAGAGCTTGACTTCCCTTCCCTGAGGACTTCCATGTTAACTACAAGGCCATCCATAATCTATTGCCCCTCAGGTTGTAAAACTTGGAAGAGAATCACTTGCTAAGGGCCTGATAGTAGAGTGAGTCCAACAAAAGAAATATAGCCAAATCATTGGAAAGTTGAAACCCAACTCTTTATGGTCAACATACGCATTGCCTCGGCCCAGGAGAAAGTGAAGATCCTGCTCAAAGATAAGGAGGATCTGAAATTTGCACTTAAAATGTCGATGCTAGAGGCCCAGACATTCGTTGTATCTAAGAAAAAATTAAAAGGGTCTCTTGTGAAGACCCTTAATTATATGAAGAAACTAGAAGGGGGTTTATCCATACTCAAGAATGAACTACTGAAAACCTTTAACCATAATTTGAGTGGGCGAAGGAGTAGATATCCTTCATTTACCGTGGGTTGGATCTAAGCCAAATAGACTGGTTCAAAGTGGTATGTAATGGCCATTTAGTGGATGTTAAGGAGGTCATGCCTCTTGTAATGTCTAGGGCGTCTCCTGATGAAGGCACACCGACTAATCATGAGGGTGACACAGAGGTGGAGGAGATTCCTCATGAGGGTACTGATCGCCCAAAAAATACTCTTAAGGAACGTCGGGTTCAAGAGGGGGACTAGTGAGCTCAAGGCTTAATTATGTTTTCCCTTTGTGGTGTTTTTGTAATTGTGCCACAAAGGGTCCATATGTAATTATTTTTGGCGCCCTTAAAGGCCTTTTTACTACTTACCCCTTAAGGCTATATCCGTGAAGTGGTGACCCAAAATTCTTATTTTTTCTTAGTGGAGAAACAATGATCCTTGCACGAGGGCATAACATAAGTAATTATCAATATGTACAAAAAGAATTCTTTCATGAGGATCCAACATAAGTGGCTGCCTCTATGGGCGGCAAGGACTCTGTCATGAGGATTAAGCATAAGTGATTGCCTCAATAGGCAACAAGGATTCCTTCATGAGGATCCAACACACATTATTGCCTCTATGGCGGAAATGATCCTCCATAAGGATCCATCATGAATAATAGCCTCTATGTGATGCAAAGATCCCTTCGTGGGGACCCAACTAAGTAATTTCCTAAGGGGCGGATACGATTCTTCACTTTAGTTCATGCAAAAAAAAAAGCAACAAGAAGCCCGAATTTATATGATAACTGAGGCACCCCATTAAAAACCTTTGTACATTACTACCAACACAAGGGAAAAAAGTGTTCCCCCACAAAAATAAAGAGTGTCATAAAAATTGAACCATACACGCGGTACAGGGGGTACATAGTTTTAAATAATCTAGGTATAAAATTGAACTAAATTGAACATGGTGTAATTCCCTAAGTAATTAATGGTATCTTACTTGTCTATTCTTCAGTCCCTTTCATTCTCCTTTATAATAGGGCAGCGAAATCTCCACTTTATAGAGTTTCCTCATGTGATTTTACTTCTAACATTAAATCGACATCATTCACTTTTTGTTCTTTTGGATATTGGGCATGGACCACAACCATATCATTATTTTAAGCTTCAATCTCTCCACGTAACACTTCTTGGAGATCTCTTGATCTCCCTAGATTACCCCAACTCTCCCACATGGGAGTGGGTATTTCATGCATAGATATAGCGTGGACATGGTGACTTCAAGCTGGTTGAAAGCATACTTCCCTATAATTATGTTATACAAGAGGGTTCATAAATAATAAAAGATATTAACTTGATCAAATTTGTGCTCTTGTCAACTCTAAACATGGTCTTTAGGGTAATATAATCCTTTACCTGTATTTTCCTATCAGAGAACCCCACCAGCGAACCTTGAAAATCTTTAAGGTCATATAGATCCAACAAAAGTATTTCAAAAGCATCCCATTAAAGAAAATTAACAGAGCTTCCTTGATCAGTCAACACTCTTTATGTGAGTAGATGTTTGATGTGTCCTTCTTGGACATGGGGCTCCTAGAAGCCTCTCTCCCTTTAGAGTTGGATCTTTCTAGCGTGTCGGTGACATCTCCCCTACTATATTTCTTCAAATGGTCCTCTTGTATGAGGCGTTACATTTCCTTCATTAGTTGGTAGAAATGTTCTGTGTGATGCTTTTTGACCTTGTGAAACCTGCACTACGTGCTATGTTCATGCCCCATGACGTATGACTTCGGGGCTGTCGGAAGTGGAATGTCATGCATATGAACGAACTCATGCCATTTATGCTCGAGGAGAGTGTTCAAAGGCGTGAAGCTTTATGTGATTTTCCCATTTCGTTTATGCATGAGTGTTGTGAGTTATCAAGGTTACTAGTTTCCTCTCTTTGACATATATGTCCTTCTTTGTGGCATTCCTTTCCCCACCCTTTATATAGCACTTTGCACATGTCTCAACCTCTGCCATGGAAACCGCTGGCTTATGTGCGAGGAGTTTATTAAAATGTCCCGCCCTTAGCCTATTTAGGAATGATTCCACAAACATTTTTTGGTTGGGGTGGACGACCTTGATAGTCGACTCATTAAAGTGGGTGATATATTCCCTCAAAGATTTAGAAGGGCCTCAGAGAATCTTGAAGAGACCAGTGGTAGACATTTTTCTTTGTCTTCTTGTTGCAGACTGATGGACCAATTTCTTCACCAAGTTGTGGTAGCTGGTGATCGGGAGTCGTGGCAGGCTTATACACCACCTTAATAGTGCATTTTGAAGGTGCTAGAGAGAAACTAGTGTTTCAAGGAATTATAGGCTCCAATAATTGACATTTGTGTGTTGATGAATGTGACATACTTTTATATATATATATATATATATATATATATATATATATATATATATATATATATATATATATATATATATATATATATATATATATATATATATATATATATATATATATATATATATATATATATATATGTCACTACACCCATCAAACTTGGCCAATAAGGACGAATTAAATTTCTCTGACACCAACACCCCCCAGATCTCATTAGAGAGAGATTGGGGCTTTAGGATTTCAGTCTCCTCAAGAGGGTCAGCCTCCTGCTTATGCAACTGGACGTAAAGGACATTGTCCTACAAGGTTTGATTCTGATGACATAAGTCATCCATGGCGGCACACATCTCATCCATATTGTCTTCATCCTCGGTACTAATGTTGGTCGGAGTTACTACTTTCTTGTTCACCATATTCGATAAGGGTGGAAGGTGTGATTAGCAATCTGATTGTCATATGCATTGATGACCCAGGTTAATTTTACTGAATCCTACGGTGTGCGCCAATTGTACTTGCTAAGAGTACGATGAGTGACAACCCCTAATTGCGTAGGGATGTTAGAGAACTTTAAGGTTGTTGTGGTATTAAAGCAAGCTCACACAAGGATGGTGAGAAGCTCTGTATATGGTATTTTCATAGTGAATTGAATGTCCCCATCAACCTTAGGGTTAAGGTATTTGTAGGAATCTCTTGTTTCTAGATCTTAGACTCCAAAAAAGCGGTTACGATCCTTTCCTCTCTTAGGAGCATGAGAAGCGAGTAGTTACTTCCTGTATTACTCTGAAGAACGTGACTTTCTCCCTATTGACTTCTTCTCTCATATAGTTACGAGTAGATAGACACCATTCCCCGTGTTTCCATAAACAAACGAGTAGTACTAACAACGAGCAATATAACTAAGAAATAGGTGCACATTGTGACAAACAGTCGCATACAATAATAGGTGGGTGACAAGCGAGCCTACTTCGGACGACAAATATTATCCGTCCACTTTTGATAAATCTTATGTTGCCGGCTATGTATCCTTTGCAACTAGACCAATATAATATTTTGTTAGAGTTAAGTGCTTTTAGATGTAAATACATGCAAAAATGTATCTAATGAGATGTCGTTAGTTTCACCTTTTATTTTACTTTAATATATTTTTACTTAAAAAAAGAGAAATATTATATTTGTATATAATGGTCATAAGATCAAAATCAACCATACTTAATTGTTTAAATTGTGTAAACAATAAATATAGTACTACTAAGATTTAAAATAAAATGAGAAACGAAACCGACTGTCATGCGAGCACACCTTTCTCAAAAAGAAACCACTTGCATGAAGTTGGAGGCTACGCCTCGTGTTCATATAAGCACGTAGTACAATACAATCACCTTTTGTAGTACTATTGTTTAATCAACTTGTTCATATGCTTCACATTTCTATGCATTAAATCAATTCCCCATTTTTCAGAGGCTCTTAATTTGATGTTCTTGTGTCTCTGGGTGAATTAATATGCCATCAACTCCTCAAAATCACCACTTTTTCCTTCTTGTAGTAAGTGTGTGTCTTGAGAAAGTTTAAGTGCATCTTTTGACTCACTTTAGGTTTCACAATAATATAGAGAAGTGTTGGATATGTGTAATAAACGTTTCGTTACAATTTAGTTAATAATGGTTTACTTTATTAATACTTTACTATGGATAAATAGCATTGCTCTTTTATAATATATATTCTCTTTAAATTTTTTGATAATCATGTTATTTATATTATCGAAACTCTAGCTATCCTCTTTTTCTTTTAATCATTTTTATTGTTAACATAATATTTCGAATTTCTTTTAATCTATTTTTAACTACTTGTCAATGATACGTCTCGTGACTGTATATAGAATATAGTCTATCGGGTACTTGACTGCAAGTGCACAGTCTAGTCGTTTTAGTTTTAAAAGATATCGAACCCATAGGGACCGATGGTCAAACTAATGCTACCGACGTTACTATGTTTAGCTAAGGGAATGATTTTTAGAAGTTTGGTTGAACGAAAATTAAATCTAAGGGAAGTTAAGTTTTAAGAAAATATTAATAGGGGGATATCAGTATGCAACACATTAATCGTCAGGGATTCGATAAGTCACTGGTGTATAATTTAAGTGCCAAATATCTTTTAGTAGAAAATACTTATTTAAAAGACTTTATCTCACACTCTCGTGATTGTTGATTCAGACTATACCTTTAAGTCAGAATGTACACTCTCGCTGTCCCATTTGAAGTTAAAAATACTTTTTGAAAATAAATAAGTTCTAATTGCTTTTAAAGTGCTCTCGTTGTTTTTAAAATCAATGCCTAGTTTTTACTATCCAGTTCGACCCTCACGCTCTCGCGATTGTCGGTTCTCATCTTAGTTAATTTCCCACTCTCGTGGCAAAATCGTATTAAATAGCTTCTCACTCTTGTGACAAAGTTAATTAAATTTAAATTAAAAACCACAGCCAAAAAGATTGTTTGAGAAAAGAAGTTTTACATCGATTATTATTAAATCCCGTCTAATTAAATGGTTTACATACCGATACCGGTAGTTTAGCTGGACATGTTAAATAACGCAAACACAGACGAGCATAAACAGATCAACAATAGAGCAAACATGATTATAATAATAATAAAGCAATGACAATAGTAATTGAATAAAAATCTGGAAATTGGATTAATAGAATATGCTGAATCTTGAAGTACTTGAGCAGTCCTCCACAGGTCGGTGTAGGATTCTGCTTCTTCGAAATAATTGCTTAAACTAAATTTAATAAATTGCAGTAGTTCCCCGGTGTAGGAAACTACTATTTTGGCTAAATGAAAAATGGAAAGGAAAAAGGGAAAACGGAAACTCTGAATGGTAAAAAGAAAACAATGTTGCTGAAGAAAAATAATAGAAAAACAGAATTGCTGTGGAAAAATAAAATGCAGAGAAAGGTCTTGAAAGCTGGCTTAAGAGAGGAAGATTAAGCTTCCTCGTAGGTTTCCAACTTCCATCCTTTTATATTCTCCATTTGGTCTTGGCAGTTGAGAGAAATAAGGGTGACTTGGTTGAGTGAGAAATCCACGGGAAAGTGGCTGAGGAACGAGAAATAAGGGCTTGGTGGATCACTTCTGTTGACAGATTCAATGCGCTGATTTTTGGCTTTGTGACGGTCGTGACAGGCTGGGCGTGACGGTCGTGACAGGCTTTGTGACGGTCGTCACATGCACATAATTTGTATTCTCTGCTTTTCTGCTGTTTTCTCTTCTGTTTCTTCTTCTTTTCCTTCCTTTTCTATACTTTGCTCATTTAAGCATGGGAATTGAAATACCTGCAAAAATAACTCGAACACTTGCGGAATAATCAGAATATAAATAAAAGTGGTACGATTTTTGAGTGTAAATCAAGGCAAATGTACAATGTATTTTCGCGTTATCAAACTCCCATAAACTTGAATCTTTGCTTGTCCTCAAGCAAATAAAATTTGAAAACACTAGTTAAACGCGAATACTGGTTGTTAGGTACTTCGTTAAGATGACAAATACTCAAGTAAAACACTAAAGATACATTGACGACACAAGAAATAAGCATTAACGTAGATCTTCCTTTGTACCAACCAGTTTGAATCATGCTATTATAGCTCAACCTAATGCTTCTCATTCCTATTTCACCCGGTTTCATTCTAGCGCAATCACATTAAGCCCTTTGCCTTTACACACACTTAGTGAAGTAGCCGGTTAGTAACTTTAATCCTTTTTTAGCATGAGGTCTGGTACACTAGTGTGGTAACCCTTTATATATCCCATTTGAAGGTTGTGGGGGATCGAACCGTAGTTCGCCCTACCGAGTCCAGTATCAGGTACCTCTGAACCAACCAGTTGGGTTTTTCTGTTCCTTCCTTTTGTACATCTTGCAACCGTTTGTATGATGCATTTTTCAATTTCTCAATAACAAAAGTATGAAGGATCTTCTTAATTCGTAGGCATCAATCACTTATATTCATCGGCTCTTCACATGGTTTGTGTTTAAGACGGTGCTGACTGCTAGTATAAACTATTATGGGTTAATCTAGAACGGAGACTTTAGGTATTGGTATAATGGGTATTCAAACTGATCTCGTAAAAGTGAGAGATCTAAGGTGTCAGGACGGTATCAATCTTGTTAGATTTTTCTCAGTTTCCTAACAGAACCTCTGTAAGGCAACCTATATACTCGTAGGGTATGCATTTAACTTAAAAACAAAAAAATTGTTATGGCAAATTAGATATAAATGAATAAATGATTAGATAAAGATAATTTTTTTTTGTTATGGCTAAAAATAGAAACAAGTAAAGGAAAGACAAGGATTTCCTCCCACATTTAAACAAAGCATTGTCCTCAATACGACAATATAAAGAATGAAAAGGGAAGAAACATGAAGATCACTACTCCTTGTCACGTCGTTGGGCTCTACGTGCTCTAACTCTTGCTCGTGTACGCTCAATTCTACCATGCTGTGTAGGATCCAACCCCACATGCTGAGTGTACTCCTGGATGGCATCAACGCGATGTGTCAGGGCACGCATCTCTTCGGAAAGCTCCGTCATCCCCTGGTCGTGCCAGTTCGTATAGTCATGATGATCCCTCTGTATCTGCTAGATTATTTGCATCATTTCCGTCTGGCGCTCCTCCATCCTCTGGTTGTGTCGCAACATCTCAACGTAGATGTCTTCCATGGTGGCTGGTCGACGCTCATTTCTTCGCGGGCCACGGGAAGATGTCTCTGCAGCATACTCAGAAGGTGGTTGTGGCATTTGTCGGTCAAGTTCCTCTTCGACTTCATCTGCTTCATTATTAGGATCTCCTTCATTGGACTCAGGAGCATTCAGATCAAAAATCCAATTTGCCATATTCTGCGGATCTGCACGGTTCCTGTTGGGCATAATAATGCTTCAAACTATCTTGTTCCTAACCACATGATGGCATTTCCTGTCGTCTTTGGCCTTGATGAGGTGTGAGGAACGACAATAGTCGATGTTGAGGAACTCGACTGGCAAGACAGGTAAGTTGGCGAGTCTATTCCCCAGATTCAGGCCTAGTGCTATGGAGGTGATGATTCCTCCAAAACAGAACGCCATGCTGCCTCTCATGCATGCAGCCTGGATGTTGTCCAACAAGAATGGGGTGGAATTGAACGCCACCGGGGTGAACACACAGTGAAGAAAGAAAAGCTCCTTAGAGTTTACCTTGTGATTATTGACTCTTCCGAAAACCGTGTGC
The DNA here is from genome assembly GCF_024323335.1 of Lathyrus oleraceus. Lineage (NCBI taxonomy): Eukaryota > Viridiplantae > Streptophyta > Magnoliopsida > Fabales > Fabaceae > Lathyrus > Lathyrus oleraceus. The sequence goes on from NC_066581.1 coordinate 526,115,495, forward strand.
CCTAAGACTCAGTGGAAATATCTTATAGTTGGGTTATGGATGTATGTTGCGTTGAGCGCATCCTAGCTTGTGACGTTCATGTTAGTGAGGTTGTGCCACACTCTAAATTCTATTTCTGACCATCCGTCCGGGATACAACAGTGAAATCCCTCTCCATGACGGAAACCAAGTATTCTCGCTAATTGAGTTTGATTTAGGGAATACTCGGTACCGAACATTCTAAATGTGGCGGCTCCGGTGAGAAACTGAGTTGCACCAGGAGGGGTAATATAGGAGAATAAACTCAGGAATTCCAAGGTCAGCGCCTCATAAGTTGGTTGCTGTGCAAAGCTGCATCAAACTAGAGTTGTTCAACATCCACTCCACGCCATCTGAAAGTCCCAACTCCGTCAGACATTCGTTATCAACATACCTTGTAGCTTGGACTGAACGTTGATAGAACCTGAGGTAGTTGTCTCTCTGTCGCTCGCCGACTTCTCCCTCTCTAAATATGATATTTGAAAGGTCGGGAGCATCTCTCTCTTGACGGGCCATTTAGTGTGCGAATTGGAAAATATAGGTTTTGGTGGAAGAGATGGATTTCGTGAGTTATAAGGAACTCACACGTTTCTCGCTTAAAATAGGATGTGATGAAAGGGTTAATGGAGAAAAAAAATGGTGTAAGTGGGATGGTTAAGGAAAATAGAATGATTAGATGAGGAAGAAGAAAGGAAGTGCGCCTGTTTTTATAGGCGTGCCTTCTGGATCCGTGACGATCGTCACAGAGCTGTTATGATCGTCAGAGAGCTGTTATGGTCGTCACACGTAACGGTCTTGCATAACGGTCATATGCAACGGTCGTGTGTAACGGTCATGCACTTAATGTGTGACGGACGTGGCATTTCTGTGACGGGCGTAACATTGCATGTGACAGTCGTCACATGCAACAGTCACAATTTTTGCAAAAAGGCCAGAAAATATAAAATTTTAACAACAGTAACACAATAGTAACGACAGTAGAAACACAGTACAACTGCGGTAAAAATAAAAACAATATGGAATTAACAACAATAAAAATAAACTGACGGAGGTAAATCAAATATATTGTAGAAGCAAAAAGAAATAACAATGTTATTTAAATTAAATTAAAAGACTAAAATTAAACGTAACATTAAAATAAATAATAGCAATAAAAGTGCTCCCTCCCCACACTAAAACATAGCAGTGTCCTCATTGCTTTAATGTGAGTAGGAAAGTTCAACGGTCGATGTAATCAGCCACGGTTCTGTCCCAAAGCAGCTACAACCTGGTTCAAGTGATCAAAATGTTCGACGATGACATCCATTAAGCCTAAGACATCAAGGCACGTGCTCTTTATTTCATCTTTCACATTTGTAATGTCAGTGTGGAAACCATCTAGACGGGTAAGGATTATGGTCAGATTTTCTGCATAGGATGGAATTTCTAGTTCATCTAGGTTATAGTAGTTTGGAGGGGTTTCAAGGTCAGATTCATCAACAGTGATAGGGTCATGTAAATACTCATATATAGGCGGTGTCTCAGGAGGTGATGGTGGAGCAATGTGGTGTTCATCTAAATCATAAAGCCAGTTATTTCGGTTATGAACACTTGTTCTCTCATGGTTTGGTAAGGTAAATAGCTAGACAACTTCGTTATTAATTAGGTAGTCAAAAGTATCTGGCCTAAGGTTTCCTATGATTCTTCGGTCGAAGCAAAATTCAATATCCATGGGTCGGATGTGTCCAAAAGGTGTATGCTTGTAAAGTGGTCGTCTAAGTCCAATGGCATCATCTATCATGGTTACTAGGCCGCCTATTATGATTGGGGTGCGGTTGTTCTTTGCAAGGTGAACGAATCTTTCCATCATAAATTTCACAACATTGACATGTCGACCTTGGTCGACACAAAGATGAAAAGTTCATCTCGTGACACTATGGTGTTGTTCGCTTCTTTTCCAAACAGGGTGTGGGCTAGTATTTTGTGGAAATAGCGGATAACAGAGTTGTGTATCATTTAGGAGTGCATCTCGTTTGGGTTAGGGTGGTAGTCTCCAGTTAAACTACCCCAAAAGTAATCTAGGTCGATGTCATCGATTAATTCCTCCTGGTGGGTAGTGAAAACAAATGGGCCACTGGGAAATCCTAGGAGGTCAGCAAGGTCTCTATGGTTATAAGTGAAGTCCATACTAAACAGCCTAAAGGAAATCAACCAATTGTTGAGTCCGTAACCATGCTCGGGGTTGTAAACTAGGGAGCTAAGGAATTCTAGGGTGAGCTCACGGTATGTGACAAACCTTCTCTTAATAGCAGCATTCTCCCATCCTAGCTGGTTAAACATAAAGAAGATGCTATCTCGGATACCTAACCTATCCATGGTAGATCCATCATAATATATGGATAAAGCAATATCCTTCTGAGCTAAATAATCATAGCGCCTTCTCTGAACTCTGCCTCTGAAAACTGTATCTACTGGTTGCATGATGAAAATTAGTTACTAACTAGTTATAATTCGCCTGTTAATCAGTATCCAATGTTTCTAAGTTAGTAGCTAGAAGCAACAAGTACATTACTGTATAGAATCAATGAAAGGGAGAAAAATACAAGTAATAGTCAAAGAAGGGAAAGACTTAAAAAAAATAACAAATTAAAAAAAAGGCGGGTTGTCTCCCACTAAGCACTTTGTTTAATGTCGTAAGTTCGACAGTAACGTTACGATATACTAGTTTTGGGGTTGAGCAGGCAGCTCTATAAGTCTTAGACTATTTGAATAGTCTCTGTTGTCCATATTATGATAATTTTTTAATCGCTTCCCGTTTACCATAAATGGTTCACTATTTCTACCTTTGATTTCTATCGCACCGCTTTTAAAGACTTTTGTGATTTCGAAAGGGCCTGACCACCTAGATTTAAGTTTTCCTGGAAAAAGCTTAAGTCTCGAATTAAATAGTAGCACTATGTCACCGACATTAAACTCTTTCCTAGATATACGTTTATCGTGCCATTTTTGGTTCGTTCTTTGTATATCTTGGCATTCTCATAGGCGTATAGACGAAGTTCTTCCAATTCATGAATGTCCAATATTCGCTTCTCGCCTGCGGAAGTATAATTTAGATTTAGGGTCTTAATTTTCCAATAAGCTTTGTGTTCTAATTCCATGGAGATGACATGATTTACCATAGACTAATTTAAAGGGTGTGGTCCCTATTGGGGTCTTGTAGGCTGTCCTATAGACCCACAGAGCTTCGTTTAGTTTAGATGACCAGTCTTTTCTAGATATTCCGTCAGTCTTTTCTTGAATTTGTTTGATTTCTCTATACGAAACTTCGACTTGCCCACTGGTTTGTGGGTGATAAGGTATTGCTACACGGTGTCGGACTCCATACTTCAGAAGAATTTTTCCAAAGATATTTGATATGAAATGGGAGCCACCGTCACTAACGACTAGGTTTGGCACACTGAATCTAGGAAAGATTATGTTCTTGAACAACTTAATCACTACTCGTGTGTCATTTGTCGAAGAAGCTACAACATCGATACATTTTGAAACGTAATCGAAAACTACGAGTATGTACTTATTATCAAAAGAAGACGGTAATGGTCCCATGAAGTCAACCCCCTACACATCAAAGACTTCCACTTCTAAAATGCCTGTTTGTGGCACTTCATCGCGTCTTGAAACGTTACTAGTGCGTTGGCACCGGTTGCAATTTATAACCGCATTATGGACATCTTTCCATAGAGTAAGCCAAAAGAGGCCCGATTGTAAGATCTTAGCACAAGTTTTCGAAGTGCTTGCGTGCCCACCATAGGGGGCAGAATGGCAGTGAAAGATTATGACGTCTATTTCATCCTCAGGAACGCATCGAAGGAAAATACCGTCGGTACCTCTTTTGAAAAGCAGGGGTTCATCCCAGTAGTATTGTTTTAGGTCATGAAAGAATTTCTTCTTTTGTTGGTATGATAGGTCCGTTCGAAGTACTCCAACAACTAGGTAGTTGACAAAATCATCATACCATGGCAGAGTTGTATTCGCATGAATTTCTTCCACAGATTCTTCTATTTCGGTATCATTTAAGGTTAGTTCAAACATGTCGCTTTCCATTTGGGCTATAAGTCGTTTGTAAGGGAAATCATCATTGATTGGAATTTGTTCAGGCTTATCCCCTTCGATTTGTGATAAGTGGTCTGCTACTACGTTTTCAGTACCTTCTCATCCTTTATTTCTAAGTCAAATTCTTGTAAGAGTAGGATCCATCTTAAGAGTCTTGGTTTTGCATCCTTCTTACTTAGCAAATATCTAATAGCGGTGTGGTCAGTATAGATAATGATTTTCGCTCCTACTAAGTAGGAAAGGAATTTGTCTAAAGCGAACACAACGGCTAGAAGTTCCTTTTCAGTGGTGGCGTAGTTCATTTGGGAAGGATCTAATGTTCTACTTGCATAGTAGATAACATGACGTTTTTTGTCCTTTATTTGTCCTAGCACTGCGCCTACGACATAATCACTCGCATCACACATGATTTCGAAAGGTAATCTCCAGTCAGGTGGTTGCATGATAGGTGCGGTGATTAAAGATGTTTTTAATTTCTCAAACGGTGTTAAACATTTCTCATCAAAGATAAAGTCAACGTCTTTCATTAGTAAACCAGTAAGTGTTTTGGTAATTTTTGAGAAATCTTTGATAAAGCGTCGGTTGAAACCGGCGTGTCCTAAAAAGCTTCGTATTTCTCGTACGGTTTTTGGAGGTTGAAGATTCTCTATGATTTCGATCTTAGCTTTGTCTACTTCAATTCCTTTATCCGATACTACGTGTCCTAACACGATTCCTTGTTGGACCATGAAATGGAATTTCTCCCAGTTCAAGACGAGATTCACCTTTACGCATCTTTCAAGTACCATTTCAAGGTTTGATAGACATCCTTCGAAGCTCTGCCCATAAACAAAAAAACGTCCATAAAGACTTCCATAATGTCGTCTATAAAGTCAGCGAAGATTGACATCATGCATCTTTGGAATGTTGCGGGAGCGTTGCATAACCCAAATGGCATTCGTCGATAAGCGAATGTACCATAAGGGCATGTGAAGGTTGTTTTCTCTTGGTCTTCAGGATGGATAGGAGTTTGAAAGAATCCTGAATAACCGTCTAGATAGCAGAAGTGGGAATGCTTAGCCAATCGTTCAAGCATTTGATCAATGAAAGACAGAGGAAAATGATCCTTTCGAGTGACTTTATTTAGTTTCCTATAATCGATGCACATTCTACTTCCTGTCATAACTCTTTGTGCTATAGATTCGCCCTTCTCGTTCGTAACAACTGTAACACCCCCTTTCTTGGGTATTACATGAACGGGGCTAACCCATTGACTATCGGAGATCGGGTATATGATTCCTGCATCTAATAACTTCTTTACTTCATCCTTGACTACATTACTTAAGATTGGGTTATTCCTTCTCTGGTGTTCTCTAGAGGTTTTACAATCTTCCTCTAGCATAATGCGATGCATACATATATTAGGACTTATTCCTTTTAGGTCAGCGATGCTGTAGCCTAACGCAGTTGGATATTTTCTTAAGACATCTAGTAACTTTTTAGTTTCCATTTGTCCCAAGTCAGCATTGGCTATAACTGGTCTTTTGAGTTCAGTGTCTAGGAATTCGTATCTTAGGTTCTTTGGTAGTATTTTTAATTCTAAGTCTGGTTTCTTCGAGCATGGCATGTGGTTAGGTGTAAGTGTTAAGCATTCGCTTAGACTGTCATTTTGGTATGGTTCACGCCAATTATCATCTTCAAAGATTGGAGGGATTTGGATTTTCATTATATCAGAATATGTGGTTTCTTGCATCTCTATCTCTCTTACGCACTCGTCTATGACATCAAGTAAATAACAGGTATTGTCTATAGCCGACGCTTGTAAGAATTGTGTCAAGATGAATTCAACATTTTCTTCTCCAACTTCGAATGTTAGATTACCTCTTTTTACGTCTATTATGGCTTTGGCGGTAGCTAAGAATGGACTTCCTAATATAATAGGTGTACTAACATCTTCTTTGATGTCCATAATTATGAAGTCTGTAGGAATGTAGAATTATCCTACACGTACTGGGACATTCTCTAGTATACCAACATGATATTTGATTGAGCGATCAGCTAGTTGAATAAACATCTTGGTTGGTCTTGGTTCTCCCATGTTGAGCCTTTTACAGATGGTTAAGGGAATTACACTAATGTTGGCTCCTAGGTCTCATAGAGCTTTGTCTATGATGAACTTTCCGATGACACAGGGTATGGAGAAGCTATCTGGGTCTTTTAGTTTGGGAGGCATGTTATTTTGGATTATTGCGCTACACTCAACAGTAAGTGTAACTGTTTCATTATCCTTGATCTTTTTCTTATTGGATAGGATCTCTTTAAGAAATTTGGCATATGAGGGAATTTGTGTGATGGCTTCTGTAAAGGGAATTGTAATGTTTAGTTGCTTTAAAAGTTCAACAAATTTCCTGAATTGCCCTGCAGTTTTAGAATTTGCGAGTCTTTGAGGATACAGAGTGGGTGGTTTATAAGGTGGTGGAGGCACATAAGGTTTTTCTTTCTCTTCAGCCTCTTGGGTATTATCTTCCTTCTCCTTCGGTTCACTTACCTTCTCAGTTGTTATTTTGTATGGTTTTTGGTACATGGCAGGATTTTGGAGTTTTGGATCTATGGGTCCGTCTAGTTCTTTTCCACTCCTCAATATAACAACATTTGCATGTCCTTTTGGATTAGGTTGTGGCTGTCCAGGAAATGTTCCAGCGGGAGCAGCAGTAGATGCTTGTTGTTGAGCCACTTGTGAAATATGTGTTTCAAGCATTTTGTTGTGGGTGGCTAAGGCGTCTACTTTGCTTGCTAATTGTTTAAGTTGCTCACTAGTATGTATGTTTTGGTTCAAGAAGTCTTTATTTGTTTGAGCTTGGGTAGCTATGAAGCTTTCCATCATTAGTTCAAGGTTGGACTTCCTAAGCATGTTAGGAGAATTATTAGCTGACTTTTGATATCCAGGCAGAACAACCGGTGCTTGGCCAGGTGCATACAGGGCGTTGTTATTCTTATACAAAAAGTTAGGATGATTTTTCCAACCTGGGTTGTATGTATTCGAATAAGGGTTTCCTTGTGCGTAATCCACTTGATCGGTTGGGACTCTTGCTAATATCTGACATTCTGGTGCAGTGTGTCCAGGAGTTCCACATAACTCACAGTTTGGAGTTACGGAAGCCACAATGGCTGCGGGTGGCATGGTCAAGTTGTCTAGCTTTTGAAGAAGGGCATCTACCTTTACATGGAAATGGTCAAGGCTACTGATTTCGTACATTCCACTTTTTGTTTGGGACTTTTCTACTGGAGTTCTTTCACCTCCCCATTGGAAATAGTTTTGGGCCATGTTTTCAATTAGTTGATAGGTTTCGTTGTATGGCTTGTCCATAAGTGCACCCCCTGCGGCAGCGTCTACTGTCAGTCTTGTGTTATATAAAAGCCCATTGTAAAATGTGTGAATGATCACCCAGTCTTCGAGACCGTGATATGGACATATCCTCATCATGTCTTTGTATCTCTCCCATGCGTCGTAGAGAGATTCTACATCCTTTTGTCGAAATCCGTTGATTTGAGCTCTCAGCATAGCAGTTTTGCTTTGCGAAAAATATCGGGATAAGAAAATGTTCTTCAGTTCTTCCCATGTTGTAACTAAGTTGGATGGCAAGGATTACAACCAAACCCAAGCCCTGTCTCTTAGAGAGAAAGGAAAGAGGCGTAGTCTTATCGCATCTTGAGATACACCATTCGCCTTCACAGTGTCTACGTACTGCACAAACTTGGTCAGATGTTCATTAGGGTCGTCCGTAGGAGTTCCGACAAATTGATGTTGTTGGACGAATGCTAATAATGAGGGTTTTAGCTCGAAATCGTTTCAATTGATAACAGGGGAAAAAATGTTGCTGTGAGGTTCTTGTTGGGACGGGGTAGCGTAGAACTTAAGAGGACGATTCTGTGGTTCCACTGTAGCCATGGTTGGTTTTCAACTGGTTCAGCAGTAGGAAAGAAGATATTGGGGATATTGTACCTTCGTTGGTACTCTAGTATTTGGCGTCTTAAATACAAGAAACACCCTAATTCTGCGATTGGTGGTGCTAAGTTTTCGCTGTAAGACCCCAATTTTGACCCTATGATCCCTCATGCATTTTCATCATAAGCATAAGCATTGGGATCATACCTTGGCATCCTCCTTACCCCTTTCTTCATTGGGTTTGTTTTGGGAGAGATCACCAAGCACTTTGTGACTATATCATACTTATATGTTATCATTTCACTAACCAAAATACCAAAAAATATGTCTTTGATTCTATCTAACTCTTTTGGTAGGAAGGGCATGATCTCATTGATTCATTGATCATATCTAGGGTTTGAGACCCTCATGAACAAAGAGCATAACCAATAATTGATTCAAGAATGGTTATAAGCATCATATATGAGTCCCATTTACTTCTACATGTTATATTGATCAAGTTTGCTTCAAGAGTTTGAGGGTGATTTGCCTTGGAAGCCCTAGTTTGACTGGGTAGCTTAAGTAACTTCTCCAACAACCTATCTCACCAATTGATCAAATTTATCAATGGACACTTCAAATTTCATCATCTTATGCATATATGATCTACCATGAGCCAAGAAGGTCAAGAGAATTGAAAATTAGCAAGTTGGTTGATGGTGGTTGGCCAGATGAATTCATCTGATCAAAACTGGGTCTCCCTAGACCCTATCTCCTATAATTTTCAACATATGAAACTTATTCCAAGAGAAAACTTACTCTAAATGACAATCCAAACAACTTTCATGTTGAGACCTAGAGCTAGTTTTGCTTGTAAAATCATTTTCTATGTTGAAACATTATAGGTCATTTTGTCTAAACCCTAATTTGAAAGTCAACTTCCCAAGGCCATAACTTACTCCATTTTTATGATATGAAAGATTTACAAGTTTCACAATCTAATTCAATATGTCTACATCAACTTTGATGTTTGGATTGAGGGATAATTCAACTTCTTTGAACATGTGATATGGGACTACATTATAGGTCACTTTTGACCTATATCATTGATTAAATGATTTTGCCAAACTTCAAAAATGCATAACTCTATCATTTCAAATTCAAATGACATGAAATGGGTGACCATTTTTAAGGTCTTTGAGAGAGCTACAACTTTTATAAAGACACATTTCTCATTTGAATCCCCTATAAAAAGATAAGCAAGGTAGAATATTGAGACATATGGCTTGACACTTAGAAAAATTTTGATATGTCAAAATTTTCCAAACTTCCACCTCAAAATTCTCCAAGTTCCAAGCTCCAAATGAAAAAATGTTTAACATCAAACTTGTTCCTCTTGATCTCACCTTTCCAAAGAGCTAAAATTCATGCATTTTGGATGAGAAATGCATAGGCTGTGCATGGCTTAAACAGGCTGGTATCATGTGGCATGGATCAAACTTCAAATGACAATGCTCATTTGCCTTGCAATCCAATCCATCTCCAAAGCATCTGAACTTCATTTTGGACTTTCAAGCAATCATTTCATGGGCCTATGCGCGCCCATGCACCATGCTTGCATCACTTTTCCAAATTTGGAAAGTTGAAAGAGTGTGCAAATATCATTTGAATTCTCTATAAATTGAAGCCCTTATGCTCAGAAATCAGACACACACTACACCAACTTTGAATCCCCACAGAAAACCCTTCATACTAAGAGGATAAACCTGAAAAATTCAGTGGAATTTGAGCTTGAATCTCCACTGTTTTGGAATTCAATTCTCCAGGAGTCCATTGATTCTAAGCCATTCCATTCCTTTTCTACAAGAAATTGAAGTGAAGCAAAGCACAATTCAGATCAAGGTCTAGCAAGCTCATACCTCCATTGAAGGTAATTTGCAGAAAATTTGATCTCTTTGATTCTCCTTGTTTCTTGCTCAATTCTCTTGATTATTGTGTTGGCTAAAGTCCTACCAATGTAGGCAAGGTGTTTGAGTTGCTTTGAGGCCAAATTGAAGCAACTCAGATCATGAACCTCATTTTTTAATTCCACATATCCCTCAATATAGTTGAAATTGGAAGAAATGGGGGTGATATTTGTGCTCAGTGATGTTTTCTCTTTAAAATCATGTCCCTGTTTGGAATTTTGGTGATGGTTCATGTTGACCACTCCGGCGAAGCTCGCTGGAGAAGACAACCAGAGCTCTGTTATAGCGCGCTTGACTAAGGTGTTGGTGGAACGCGCGTTGTGGATCATCTGATCTGCCACCTCAATTAATGAGGGAGATCTTATGGTCCACGTATTTTAGCATTTTCTGAATTTCCATTTAATTGCATTTTTTTCATTAATTCATATTAAATTCAATATTTATCCAAAAAATATGGGACTTTCACCAAAAAATTTTAAATATTTTTCTCTTTCATATTCTGAATTAAAATTATTTTTTATTAATATTTTTCATGTATTAATTGATTTTTCATTTGTTTTTAATTGTTTAAAAATATTTTTAAGTGTCCTAAAATTATGAAATTTTTTATCCAAGGTCCTTTGACCTTATTTGACCTATGATAAATTACATGGCCATTTATTTGGCGTTTTGATGTGATTTTAGGATTTGGACAAACATATTTGAATTTAATGCATTATTTTAATATTTTTAATTGAATAAATGTCATTTTAATTATGTTGAATATTTGGATTGACTTATTTGAGTTTCTCATTTGTTGTTGGGCCTTGTTCAAGGTTGACTTGACTTTGTCAAGTTAATATTATTGGATTTAGGGGCTTGATGGAATATACATTCCATCTCCCAAAATGAATGAGTAATATTAATTTGGTAAAAGTCCTCCTTTGACCAATTTGTGATCTCATTCATCCCTTTCCCTCTTCATCTAATTCCCCTTCTTCATCCATTCATTTTCAATTGGCCAATGACATCTCAAAGTCCTAATGCTAGTCGATTGAAAGATTAACATGAGTATGGATGAGATTAGGCCACACCTTTTGCATATTTTTGTGTGTGGTATGTTTAATGAGCATAGTTCTTAATACTATGTCTCCAACATGCATTAACACCAAAAGTTTATTGCCCGATCTCAAATAGTTGTGACTTCTACATAAGTTCAATTACGATTGCTAAACATAGCGCTAAATTTGTGACATGAAAAGGCATAAGCATTCTAGTTAGTGAGATTGTAAGTCTCCCCTCTTCCATGGTATTGTGTGGAAACTCGACCTTCTTTCCTTCCTTTGGAAGATGTTTTGGTTCAAGGATCCATGCTTGTGGCAAGTGGGTTGAGTGTTCTCCAAAGAATGTCTTGAAATCAAAGAAGAAAAATAAAACTAACTATTAACTTACTAACCATTAACTTTTACTTTCAAGCTTTTACTTTTAATGCAATTTACTTTCATTGTTCTATTATCATTTGTCATTGTACATATCATTCTAATTATTTATGTTTATGCAATTTTCACTTTGTCCACTTGGACCATATTGTGTGATATACTTTCTTGCTTTGTTTGTTTGATTGGTCTTTGACCATTAATGCACATATTAATAACAAAAACCATAAAAGACTTTGAGTGGACTGTTGGTTTGATCTTGCCCCAATTGGACTTAGAAATTAGGCAACATTCCTTTGCTAATGGACTTGGTCAATGCCAATTTGTTAAAGAACCAAGTACTACAAGTTTGAATTGATCTGATACATCATTCTAGATCTCTCCAGATTCATCTGCAACATTGATCATTACTAAGTTGTTATGTTGAACCTGTGACTTGTGGAATTCATCTGTTGCATGGGCTATTTTGAGGAAGATATTTGAAGTGGATAAGCTTGGATAAGGCCATCTTGATTTGATGCCTTTGCTCTTCAAGATTGATATGATTGTGCATTTGTGTGTTGCTTGATTCCAAAAAAAAGTCCAAGGGAATTCTGGGTTTCTATTGACATACTTGTTTATTGGATTGCTCCCATTTGGTCAGATCTTTTCAACTTTAAACTTTTAAGTTTTTGTACATAGGGTAGTCTCTTCATCTTCTCCCCATTTATTTAATTTCAAAATCTCTCCCTCCATTTTTAAAACCTTCTTTGTGTGAACTACTTTTGTTCTAAACTTTGACCACTTGACTTATGCCATTGCATTTTCAAACTTCTTTTCTTAAATCAAACTTGTGAATAAACTTAACTATACTTGACTTAAAACTTTCAAAAATGCCAAAAATAACTAACTCATTCAAACCATTTTAGGCCTTTGTGCCCCTTAAAGTTTAATTTTTGTTAAAACCAACATACTCACTTTAAAGTTTATAGCACAAACTACGAGGTTTTGATCCCTCATTTATATGTTGGTACGTAGGCACAAGACCGAAGGTCTTGTCAAACACAAAAATATAATTAATGAATTCTCTTCTCATCCCCCCATTCTATTTATTTGTAAACATCACTTTGTATAAAATACATATGCACACGAAAAGGGCTCCCTAGGAGTACCTAGGACACTTTGGGTGCTAACACCTTCCCTCTGTGTAACCAACCTCCTTACCTGTGATCTCTGACTTTTATTAGTTTTTATTTGAAAACTTCTTACTAATTGGGGTTTGTTCGTAGTTTTTCCCTTTTCCCTTGGAAACAATAAAAGCGCGGTGACGACTCTTGGTAATTGATTTCTAGCTTGTCAATAGCTTGATGATCATGACTTTCCCGGTACAGAAATTAAAAAACCCTTCTTTGAATCACTAAATTGTTCTCGATATGTCGTATCTCATTTTGAATGTTTGAATATCGAGATTTGATCATATATAATTTTGATTGATTCTATCATTTTCGTTATGTATATCACTTGTTTTCCCCTCTCTATGTCGTGATTTAAATTTCTTATTTGTTTGCTTTCATTTGGATTGATTTCATTTGGTTCATCTCTATGTTGTTTTGGATTGGTTTTGTTATATTTGATTTAGTTTCATTTGATTTACTTTCATTTTAGTTTGGTTCCTCTTTATGTTGGTTTTAGTTGGTTTTGTTATGTTTAACTTAGTTTGATTTGATTCAATTTCCTTTCGGTTTGTTTAGTTATTTAAATTTGATATGATATGATTTGATTCGATTTAGATTAATTTTGTTTGGTCTGGTTTTATATGATTTGATTTCATATGTTTGGTTTGGATTAGATTGAATTTGACTAGATTGTTCTCATAGAATTTGAGGTTAGGTCTAACTCAACCTTAAAAATAGATTTGTATGGTGAGAATTGTTCTCACTTATAAACATACATCTATTCCATATCTCATTCGATGTGATAACTTTAACACATCCACTCACACCTATCACTATTAGACTTGGTGCATTGATATAAATGATGAGTGACACGATATCACAAACAACTTGATAGCAGGTTGTCCAATGAATCTTTGATGCATCCTTATACCATCTTAGAATTTAAGGGTGAGCTAAACTCAACCTTAAAAACCCAACTTGTAAGGAGGGGATTGTCCCGCATTTATAAACATATCTTTAGGATTTATCTCCTGAGATGTGGGTCTCTTTAACATGTTCGGTTTAATTTGGTTCTTCGGTTTGATTATTCTCACAATTTGGAGGCTTTCCTCTCTCTATTGACTCATATACTTGTTTTCTACTCCTCTTTATGACAATTCTTCTCTTTATATGCTCCCTTTGTTAGTTATGATATTAGTTGATTTGGTTTGATCTATTATTTTCACAGTTAATTTATAGCAAACTTAAAGAATAGAAAACTTTTGCTATAAGGGAAATGTTAGAGTTTTAAATTTATATTGTTTATTATTAAGTATGTTTTTGTACTTTTGTTATAAGGGGAATGTTAGAGTTTTAAATTTATAATGTCTATTATTAAGTATGTTTTTGTTTCAAATTCTTAGTGCTTCATGTTAATGCATTTGTAAGTTTTAGGAGAGATGTTAAATAATATGTAATAAATATTTTTTATAATTAGGGTAAAGGTAGTTTAGACTATTTAGTTTTATTACTTATTATTTTTGTAAACTTTTTTTATTTATAAATTATGCTATCCATACTATTAAAATTCTAGCCTCATGTTTCTATCTCTATTGTTAACAAAAAGACGCAACTTTTACAAAAGTTATATTTTAAAGTTATTATTCACACTTGAACATGTCCTTTACTCACACTTAAATTAAACAATCCCTTTAAGTGTGAGTTTCTATATTGTTGTTCATTTGGTTGACTATATGTGGTAAAACAACATGGAAAATACAAGATGTATTTTGGTGACGATGAAACATGTGGGATAAGATGTTTCATCATGTATGTGTCATTTAGCCTCAGTCTGTAAGCCAGGTTTATTGAGTAAATCTGAGCATGATTATGTTTGATTTCATAGGATATGGTTTAAGCTTGACATAAAGATTTGGTTGTAAGAAATATGTTGAGCAAGATGTTTGGAACATGTTGTGTGACATCTAGGCGTGCGTTCCGCATAGACTGCATCATATGATTCTGCATTGATTATGGTACAATCAGAAGATTACCTTTGCAAGAAGATTGGTAATCCAAATCAGTTTGGAAAAAGATTTTATTAATCCATAAGTTTGAAGAAGATTTAATAAGGTATGGTTTAAATTAAAAAGATTTGGATTTGGTTTGATTGGATTTTCATTAAAGAAAAATATTTAATTGGATATGCTTTGAAGAAAGATTTGGTTCAATTTTATTTAATCCAAGATTTGTTGAAATTTATATACACAAATATTGATTGAATTTTAGTTAAACAAATATTTCATGAAGAAATTTTATTGGATTTGATTTAATTACAAGATTTTGATTTGTACTTAATTAGGAAATCTTCAACCTAAATTAAAGATGATTTAAAGTGTGATTCGGTTTTGCGAAGAGATTTATTCCGAGTCCTATGCATGAGAAGTTAGAACTGTGACGTATATCAAGTAAAGTTTTTATTTGATTTGTTCAAGTTTCAGAATTGTGTTACATGGGCAGATGTCAAGCCAAATGTTCTGTGATCTGTGAGACATCTGTCTCAAACTGGTTGCAAAAAACTCAATTGTCCTCATAAAGATTTGATTGTTCGTGTGTGTTTTCGAAGGATGTAATATGAATCAAATACAACAAGAACAATCAAAAGATTTAGATATATTCAAGGAGATCAATCAAGATTAGAAATCATCATTATTAAATATTGATCTCATATGCTTGTAAGAAGTCCAATATAGATTCAGATTTATGGGTTTTTGGAGCTGGATTTTTATGGTTTTATAAGGAGTTCATCTCCTTTGTGATGACTCAGACCTCAAGAAAAAATATCTTCTCATTAGGAGAATTTTGTTTTAGTTAAGTATTTTTTTTATTTGTATTTTGTACACTCATTTCATATGCTTGAAATCTAAAGTATCTGAAGAAAGTATTGTGTTGTAAGGTTGTTATACCATATATTTTATTATTGTAATTGTCCAAACACAAGGAGAGTGTTTGAGAGAAAGTGAGAGGAGTCTCTTATACAGGGGGAGCTCAAATGAAGCTTCACGGGTAATATTAGGAAAGTGGCCTTGAATTGAGAGAGTTTAGAGTAAACTCATTTGTCCTTCTGATCGTTAAGAGTGGAATAGTTCTATAGAGAGTTATGAATAGAAATTCATAGGTAGTATTAGGTTAAGGCATTGAACAAGGTTTTTTCACTTAAGACTATTTGTAATAATACTATTGAGAGTGAATTTCCTTTCTTGGGTTGGAAGCCACAAACGTAGGTGAAGTTGCACCGAACTGGGATGACAATCCTTTGTGTTCATTCTTGCTTTAATTGTTATTTGTTATCTATATTGCAAACTATTTTTTTCTGGTATACATTGTGTCCAACATTTGTCCCCTGTGAATGGAATTTCAATTGGCATCAGAGCAGATACCATGTTCTTTTTGGGCATTTTCCAGGGTTCTTATTTTGTTCAAGATGGAGATTTTCAAAGAAGGAGGAGCAATTCATCAACCAAATATTCTTTATGGTACTAAGAATCCTCCAAAGATTATAGCCAAAGATAATTATGAAGATTATGAATACCAAGTAGAATATGATACTGAAAAAATCTCAAGTTTGCTAAGATATTGAGAAAGGTCATAAGAAGAGTTGACAAGAGATCTATGAATAATGCTCTACCGATGTCAAGGACAATCATCATCAAAAATTCAATAGGTATAACTTCCAAAATTAAGGAAAATATGGTGAAAAACAAAATATCAATTGGATCCAATGTCTTAAATGCAAAGATTTTGGACATATTCAAGCTGAATGCTCAAGTTTTCCAAGGAAATAAATAAAAATCTATAATTTCACTGAGGATGAGGAAGGTGAATCTGATAAAGAAAAAAATGTTGTGACCTTCAAAGACATGAAAATTTTTATACATACTGGTGAGCCATCGAATTTAAAGAATATGTGTTACTCATATTCATAAAACAAAATGAACAATGTTAGGTAACATGTCTCAACATTCTGTCACACATGATTACCAATGCATTAATTATGTCTTCTTCATTCCACTGCATTGCTTTAAATTGTATGGTAGACAACTATATCACCAACATATGTATCCCTGGTGGAATGAGAAGTCTAAAAGGAATCATCAATAAGTCTGGCATGGCAAGTCTAATATTCTTGTTCATATTGCTAGTACCTCCCACAAGAATGTTGAAGAACATATTCCTAACATCATGGATGACATTTTAGTTACAAAAACTAAATCATGGCACAAAAAGCATGGGAGTATAAAGAACTTCTTATGTATGTCTGGTCTCAAAATTGAAGAAGGTAAAATTTATCGCGTGTGTCAAGTTGGGAAGAAAACCAAGACGCCATACAAGACGGTTCAACATCTTACTAGTGCTTACGAATTACCACTTAGTGACTCTATGAGACTCGTCTAATGGGTTGCCATTAAAGGAGAGACTGATGGCCAAGCCGAAGGTCCTCCCAAGTTTGAACAACCAACGTTGGTTAAGAATAAGAAGCTAAAGAAGATTAGTGATTATGATATAATGTTTCATATTGGGGTTCCTTTTAGTGTGTTGAATTTAAATTATAGGTTTTATGTCAGGAAACATGTCCCAGACATTCTTCCCAGCAATATTCCACATTTACAAGAGTCTAATCTGACTGATGGTAAAAATGTTCTTGATGTCCCACCCATGTATGGGCCTGTAAGAAACCATTATCCCATT
This sequence comes from Lathyrus oleraceus, assembly GCF_024323335.1. Lineage (NCBI taxonomy): Eukaryota > Viridiplantae > Streptophyta > Magnoliopsida > Fabales > Fabaceae > Lathyrus > Lathyrus oleraceus. The sequence goes on from NC_066581.1 coordinate 526,132,773, forward strand.
CAAAATATTGCTTCTAATGAGACCCAGTAATCCAATATGGGAAATCAAGATGTTGATAAAGACGTGTTGGACATCTAGTCTGTCATGATGAATATATAGTCTTAAATTCATTAGTAGAATGATGATGTGACCCATGAGAATAATGTTGAAAATAATATTGAGAACAATTTTATCAACAACCCTAAAAACAACATTGAAATTTTGTGAGTGATGATGATCATGTTGATGTTGATATTGTTGTAGCCCATGTTAATATTATTAATAAAAATAATAAGAAAATAAAATCTACATCAAAAAGAAAGAAGGCTCATGCAGTAGAAGAAGTGGAGGAGTATGTTAATGACAACTTGAATGAATTAAAGGTGCCTCTGAAAAAGAAAAGTGATGAGATTGTTATTAGAAAGAAGGCACAACTTGTAGCACAATACTCTATTCAAATCAAAGGGGATGACTTTGATGAAGCTTCTACTCATATTGATCAACTTGAAGCCATCAAAAAATTGCTAGGTTTATCTTACAGACTTATGTTAACACTTTATCATATGGATGTGAAAAGTGCCTTCCTCAATAGGTACTTAAATGTGGAAGTCAATGAGGATATTAATAATGATGTCACTAACATGGATGGTGTCATTGAGAAGGATGATTATGTAGAAGCTGATGAGGATGATGACTTTCCTATTGCCAACACAATGAAGATAATAATAGAGAATGTAACCAAGTCTCAAGACAAGGCTACTCAAATTGAGGAAGAAAAAGCTAGCAGTGAGGAAGAAGAGGAAATTAAAAGTGACTCTGAGATAAATGATGAAGAAGATGTTTTGGACATTGTACCCACTGTAAGAAGAAAGATTGGAGGAAAGAGAATTCATGTTAATATTCGTGTTGCTCGCATGGATAATGTCTCATTCTATTCTAAAACAAGTGCTCATAAGTGGAAATATGTTTTCCAAAGAAGGATTGATGCTGGGAGATAGTTAGGTAAAGAAGCCCTTGAATGTAAAGAAATCATGGAAGTTTTGGGGTTAGTGAAAACTGCAACTGATGTTGGTCCTTGCTATGAAAAGTTGGTCAAGGAATTCATTATGAACATTATTGTTGAGTGTAATGTTGAAGGAAGTATGAATTATAGAAAGGTGTATGCTAAAGGAAAGATTGTGAAGTTTTCCACTTCAATTTGAAGCTACACGAAAAATACTTGAGTACATGGCACGCTCGAAGATACAATAGAGTCTCCATCGAACTTTATTTATTCCTGAAGGAAAGGGAAAACATCGATAAAACCGGGGAAGAGAAAAAGGGTAAGGAAGTCAGTTATGCAAGGTGAAAGTATTAGCAATCCTCACATCCGTTGTACTCAACATGAAGCGTTTTAATTGTCCTATGCTCGGATAAGTGTTACTATCTAAAGGTTACACACAAAAGGATAAAGGGAAAATTATGGAATATTTAGAGTGCTCAGTGAGGATTAGGGCCCTCATGCCTACCAATCCTTATAGTGTAATAAGGAATTCAGAGCTCCTTAGTTCATAGAACTAAAAGTGGAGGATGAAAGAAGAGTGATAAAGATACTGTTTGAACCAAGGGATAATGTTGTTTGAACCTATAGGGTAGATATATCTAAACCCAAGAAGAAAACTGGCATCAAGCCAAAAATAAGGATATTTTCCTATATAAGGACTTACAAGGACATAAAAGGAAATGTTTTCCTATACAAGACAAACAACTCTTGGATCATAGGTGGGCATTGATTATTGGCCCAAAAGTATGTATGGAACTCAAAGAAATAGTGTATTTTACTCAAGGAGAAAGAATATCACTAGGGATGAATGAAGGTAGAAGATATTAAATAGTGAATAATGGAAGGTGAATGGAATGATAAAGAGAAATAATTAATGTACTCGCCAAGGATTCGCATCCTCGTTCCTACGTACTATCATCGTTTAATGAAAAACTCAAAGCTCCTAGTTCATAGAGATAAGACGGAAAGAAATAAAAGAGATGTTTGCCTAAGAAACTAGGATTGACCATACAAACACAAATGAAAGGGTATGATTGAAGTGATGAAAATCATAACTTGTACCAAAAGACAATGGTATTGTTGGAATCTATAAGGTAATGATGTTTGAATCAAAGAGTAAAGGTGGCATGAACCAATATATGATATGGAAAAAAAGAAAAGGGTTTTGCCTAATGTAACACCCCGATAAAATATGATAATTGTTTAATTTAAGTTTAATAGTATATTATGATGATAATATGAATGAGAGGGTATTATTTTTCAAAATAAAAGATAAACCATTCATATATATTATTATTAGTATATTTATTAATTTAATTAAATAATTGGAATATTATTGGATTATTATTATTGGAATAATAAAGTTGGAATCAGTAAAGAGTCCCATTTGGTAAAGAGGGTTTTACACGTGAAAACAGAGAACACGTAACCTTTGGGAGAAAAGAGAAGAAACTGAGAAAGGGAGAAGAAGAGGCTAGGGCTCAGAGGAGAGTTCACGATTGTTGAAGGTCAAAGAATCAATTGCCGGATTAACTCAGGTAAGGGGGGTTTATCGTCGTTTAATGGGTATTATGGGTTAACATGTAATGGGTAGTAATAAACCATTGAATCGACTCTAATTAGGATGATGAATGCTGCAAATTGTGAACTTATGGATGAATGAGATATGAGTTATAATTGAAGAAAATTCGTAGGAATTAGATGTAATAAGATTAGAAATTTTGGAATTGAATGGGTATGATCTGTGTTAGATAATATGAACGAATGCTGTGTAAAAATTGGACTGTGGAAGGTTGGATCTGAGAAATCTCGTAGCAGAGAAAACCCATAGCAGATCTGGAATTTGGTTTCTGGTCATACGCGTATGACACTAGGCCATACGCGTATGAGATGGCCTGGTACGCGTATGGGGTGAGGCCATACGCGTATGAATGAAGAAGATGATGTTCTAACGTAGCTTTGTCTCTGTTGGTACGCGTATGGGAGAAGTGGTACGCGTAGCATACGCGTATGAGACAGGCCATACGCGTATGGGCTTGGCTAGGAAATGTGCCATACGCGTATGGGCATGAGGCATACGTGTATGGGCAGAAGTTTGATTTTTCTGAGCTGTTGTTGTGCAGTTTTGGTCGTTTCAGTTGAGTGATGTAATTTAGCTGATGTATGATATAGTAGGGATCATTTCCCGTTGTTTTGAGCAGTATAGGTATTAGTAGAGTGTGCTAATACTGTGATTTATTATTTGGCATGACATGATATGATTATGTGATAAATATGCTGATGATGTATGATGGTATGCATAATGCTGTGAATATATCTATTATGTATGCAATTGTGGATGGACTGTTTATGGCTTAGAGTGTGAGCATATGTCCATTGTGGATTGTTGTTGATGTTTGCATGCTAGGTGATTTAGCGTGCATAGCATGGCCTTTATGGTGGTAGCTAATTCCCATGGTGAGGAATTAGTGAGTGAGTCACTAGGTCTCAAAAGAGTGGGACTAGTGAGCTTGGTAGCCGTATCTGGGTTTGATCGGTGAGGTTGAACTATGTGTTCACGAATAGTCGGTACCGCATGCATGGAGTCTCATTTCATAATGTATGTATGGCGTATAATATGAATGGATGTATTCCAATATTATACGTGTGTTTGGTGTTTGTGTTGAATATGATTATGAGTTGATGTTGTCGTTGCTGAATGTGTGATATGATTAGGGTGATGAATGTGTTAATTTACTTAACATTACATGATATTTTATAATGCTTGTTATATCGATTGAGGAACTCACCCTTACAACTATGTTTCAGGTAACGAGCAGTGATTGAGTAGAAGCTAGTGCTTGGAGTCTAGTGTAGTTCCTTAGTGGGTCATGCTCTGGTATATGTAACATCGGGACGGGATGTTTTACTTTGTTTTCATTTTGGTTGATTGAACAACTTTACCTGTAATGTGTTACATGGTTTGCATGTTGTTAGATTTCTATCCGCTGCGAATTGTGCAATGTTTTATTTTGATTTAATAAATGAGCATGACAAGTTATTTTGGTGAATGGTGTGAAGTGTCAAGTGTGACACCCTGAAATTGCATATCTACTCTGATTCATATTTTGTTGTTTTAATTAATTATTGGGGTATTTTAGAAGGGTGTTACATTAGTGGTATCAGAGCATAGTCGGTCGAGTCGAGTCGTAATTATTCTGTTTCCCTGTATGTGATAGGTGTTGTGTAATCCTATCAGTACTTATTGTTTTAGCTTGTTGGGTTCTCAGAATAGAGATGGCTGGAAGAGGTAGAGACGATGCTGCGATTGCTGAGGCTCTGGGTATGCTAGCTGGAGTACTTGGAGGGAATCCGAATGTTGTGGGATTGGGAGCTGCTCGTCAACTGAGTGAGTTCCAGAAGAACAATCCTCCAATGTTCAAGGGAGCATACGATCCAGATGGTGCTCAGAAGTGGTTGAAGGAGATCGAGAGGATCTTCCGAGTGACTGAGTGTGCCGATAACCAGAAGGTCAGGTTCGGTACGCATATGCTGTCAGAGGAAGCAGATGATTGGTGGGTTGCTGCCCGCACTGAGTTGGAAGCTGCTGGGAGTGCTGAGATCACTTGGGCAGTGTTCAGAGAGAGATTCCTGAGGAAGTACTTTCCAGAGGATGTCAGAGGAAAGAAAGAAATAGAGTTCTTAGAATTGAAGCAGGGCAATCGGTCTGTTACTGAGTATGCTGCTAAGTTCACAGAGCTGTCGAAGTATTACACTCCCTATGATGAGGCTACTGGGGAATTTTCAAAATGTGTGAAGTTTGAGAACGGGTTACGTCCCGAGATCAAGCAGGCTATTGGGTATCAGCGGATTAGAGTGTTTTCTGACTTGGTTGACTGTTGCAGGATTTTTGAACAGGATACCAAGGCCAGAGTGGAGAGCTATCAGCAGAGGGTTGATAGGAAAGGCAAGAATCAGAATGATCGTGGGAAACCGTATGCAGCTGGCAAAGGTTTCCAGAGACAGAGTGGGATGAGGAGACCTAGTGGGGGAGACTCCAGTGCCCCTGCTAAGTGTTACAGATGTGGTCAGGCTGGACATCGTATCCATGAGTGTACCAGTACTGAGAAGAAGTGTTTCAAGTGTGGCAAAGGTGGTCACTTGGTTGCAGAGTGCCTGTTGAAGACTATGACTTGTTTCAACTGTGGAGAGGTGGGTCATATCAGTCCACAGTGTCCTAAGCCGAAGAGAGAGAACCAGTCGGGAGGCAAGGTCTTTGCTTTATCGGGTTCTGAGACTTCTGCAGATGATCGTTTGATCCGAGGTACGTGTTATATTAATGGCTTTCCTCTTGTAGCTATTATTGACACAGGTGCGACTCATTCCTTTATATCTTTGGATTGTGCTGTGAAACTTAAATTAGAGATATCTGAGATGCATGGAGGTATGGTGATTGATACTCCTGCGAAGGGTTCAGTGACTACTACTTCAGTTTGTTTGAATTGTCCCTTGAGTATTTTTGGTAGAGACTTTGGGATGGACCTCGTGTGTCTTCCACTAGTGCAGATTGATGTTATCCTGGGTATGAACTGGTTGGTGTTTAACCGAGTTTATATCAACTGTTTTGATAAGACTGTGATCTTTCCTGAGATTGAGGAAGGAAAGAGTTTGTTTCTATCAGCAAGGCAGGTGAATGAGGCAGTAGTAGATGGGGCAGAGTTGTTTATGCTGTTAGCGACTTTGGAGGCTAAAGATAAACTGGTGATTTGCGATCTAGCCGTGGTGTGTGATTTTCCTGATGTGTTTCCTAAAGAAGTGAATGAATTACCGCCAGAGCGTGAAGTTGAGTTCTCGATTGATTTGGTACCTGGTACTAGGCCGATATCGATGGCTCCGTACCGTATGTCTACTGTTGAGTTAACTGAATTGAAGAGTCAGCTGGAAGATCTGTTGGATAAGAAATTTATTCGTCCGAGTGTGTCACCATGGGGCGCACCAGTGTTATTGGTTAAGAAGAAAGAAGGTACTATAAGGTTGTGTGTGGACTACAGGCAACTGAATAAAGTGACGATCAAGAATCGGTATCCTTTGCCGAGGATTGATGATTTGATGGATCAGTTGGTTGGTGCGAGTGTGTTCAGCAAAATAGATTTGAGATCGGGGTATCATCATATACGTGTGAAGACTGAGGATATTCAGAAGACTGCTTTCAGAACAAGGTATGGACATTATGAGTATTTTGTAATGCCTTTTGGTGTGACTAATGCGCCTGGGGTATTTATGGAGTATATGAATAGGATTTTCCATCCGTACCTAGACAAGTTTGTTGTGGTGTTTATTGACGATATTTTGGTGTATTCGATATCTGAAGAAGAGCATGCTGAACATTTGAGAGTGGTTTTAGGAGTTCTACGAGAAAAGAAGTTATTTGCTAAACTGTCCAAGTGTGAATTTGGTTAGAAGAGGTTAGTTTTCTTGGTCATGTGGTTTCAAGAGGTGGTGTTGCTGTTGATCCTTCTAAGATAGAAGCGGTATCTAAGTGGGAAGCTCCGAAGTCAGTTTCTGAGATAAGGAGTTTTCTTGGACTTGCAGGTTATTATAGGAAATTCATTGAGGGATTTTCTAAGTTGGCGTTACCGTTGACGATGTTGACTAGAAAGGGGCAAGCGTTTGTCTGGGACTCAAAATGTGAAGAAGGGTTCCAAGAGTTAAAGAGAAGGTTAACTACTGCTCCTATTCTGATATTACCAAGTCCGTCGGAACCATTTGAGGTTTACTGTGATGCTTCATTTTTGGGTTTGGGTGGTGTTTTGATACAGAATAAGCAGGTTGTAGCTTATGCTTCGAGACAACTGAAGGTTCATGAGAGGAACTATCCGACACATGATTTGGAGTTGACAGTTGTGGTATTTGTTCTGAAGTTATGGAGGCATTACTTGTACGGGTCCAGATTTGAGGTTTTCAGTGACCATAAAAGTTTAAAGTATTTGTTTGATCAGAAAGAGTTGAATATGAGACAGAGGAGATGGTTAGAGTTTCTGAAGGATTATGACTTTGGTTTGAATTACCATCCGGGTAAAGAAAACGTAGTGGCTGATGCATTGAGTCGGAAATCATTGCATATGTCTACGTTAATGGTTAAGGAATTGGATTTAATTGAACAGTTTAGAGACTTGAGTTTGGTGTGTGAGAGTACTCACAATAGTGTTAAATTGGGAATGCTGAAGTTAACGAGTGGTATTCTGGATGAGATTAGAGAGGGTCAGAAATCCGATGTGCTTTTGGTTGATAAGTTGACTCTAGTGAATCAAGGTCAAGGTGGTGAATTCAGAGTTGATGAGAATGGTGTTTTGAAATTTGGTAATCGGGTGTGTATTCCGGATGTTACCGAACTTAAGAAGGGTATTCTTGAGGAAGGACATCGTAGTGGCCTGAGTATTCATCCTGGGGCTACGAAGATGTATCATGATTTAAAAAAGTTATTTTGGTGGCCGGGAATGAAAAGGGAAATTGCAAGTTTTGTTTATTCTTGTTTGACTTGTCAGAAGTCAAAGATTGAGCATCAGAAGCCGTTTGGGCTAATGCAACCGCTGGCTATTCCAGAGTGGAAGTGGGATAGTATCAGTATGGATTTTGTTTCTGGTTTACCGAGGACAATTAAGAATTTTGAAGCTATTTGGGTGATTGTTGACAGATTGACAAAATCGGCTCATTTCATTCCGATCAGAATGGATTATCCGTTAGAGAGATTAGCGGAGTTGTATATTGAGAAAATTGTAAGTTTGCATGGTATTCCGTCGAGTATTGTTTCGGACAGAGATCCTAGATTTACATCGAAGTTCTGGGAAGGTTTGCAGAGGGCTTTGGGAACTAAGCTGAGACTGAGTTCTGCATATCATCCGCAGACTGATGGTCAGACTGAGAGGACGATTCAGTCACTGGAGGATCTTTTGAGGGCTTGTGTTTTGGAAAAGGGAGGTGCTTGGGATTGTTATTTACCTTTGATTGAGTTTACCTACAACAATAGTTTTCATTCGAGCATTGGTATGGCACCGTTTGAAGCTTTGTATGGTAGGAGATGTCGGACACCTTTATGTTGGTATGAGTCCGGTGAGAGTGCTGTGGTTGGACCGGAGATTGTTCAACAAACTACGGAAAAGATTAAGATGATTCAGGAGAAGATGAGGATTGCTCAGAGTCGTCAGAAGAGTTATCACGACAAGAGGAGGAAGTCACTTGAGTTTCAAGAGGGAGATCATGTGTTCCTTCGTGTTACTCCGATAACTGGGGTTGGTCGAGCTTTGAAGTCGAAGAAGTTGACACCTCGATTTATTGGTCCTTACCAGATTTTGGAGAGGATAGGGGAGGTAGCCTATCGTATCGCTTTACCGCCGTCACTTGCGAATTTGCATGAGGTTTTTCATGTGTCTCAGTTGAGGAGGTACATTCCTGATCCGTCACATGTGGTCCAAGTAGATGATGTACAGGTGAGAGATAACCTGACTGTTGAAACATCACCTATGAGGATCGAGGATCGAGAGTTGAAGCAGTTGCGGGGTAAAGAGATTGCTTTGGTAAAGGTAGCTTGGGGAGGACCAGCGGGTGGCAATGTGACTTGGGAACTTGAGAGTCAGATGAAGGAGTCTTATCCGGAGTTATTCGCTTGAGGTATGTTTTCGAGGACGAAAACTCTTTTAGTGGGGGAGAGTTGTAACACCCCGATAAAATATGATAATTGTTTAATTTAAGTTTAATAGTATATTATGATGATAATATGAATGAGAGGGTATTATTTTTCAAAATAAAAGATAAACCATTCATATATATTATTATTAGTATATTTATTAATTTAATTAAATAATTGGAATATTATTGGATTATTATTATTGGAATAATAAAGTTGGAATCAGTAAAGAGTCCCATTTGGTAAAGAGGGTTTTACACGTGAAAACAGAGAACACGTAACCTTTGGGAGAAAAGAGAAGAAACTGAGAAAGGGAGAAGAAGAGGCTAGGGCTCAGAGGAGAGTTCACGATTGTTGAAGGTCAAAGAATCAATTGCCGGATTAACTCAGGTAAGGGGGGTTTATCGTCGTTTAATGGGTATTATGGGTTAACATGTAATGGGTAGTAATAAACCATTGAATCGACTCTAATTAGGATGATGAATGCTGCAAATTGTGAACTTATGGATGAATGAGATATGAGTTATAATTGAAGAAAATTCGTAGGAATTAGATGTAATAAGATTAGAAATTTTGGAATTGAATGGGTATGATCTGTGTTAGATAATATGAACGAATGCTGTGTAAAAATTGGACTGTGGAAGGTTGGATCTGAGAAATCTCGTAGCAGAGAAAACCCATAGCAGATCTGGAATTTGGTTTCTGGTCATACGCGTATGACACTAGGCCATACGCGTATGAGATGGCCTGGTACGCGTATGGGGTGAGGCCATACGCGTATGAATGAAGAAGATGATGTTCTAACGTAGCTTTGTCTCTGTTGGTACGCGTATGGGAGAAGTGGTACGCGTAGCATACGCGTATGAGACAGGCCATACGCGTATGGGCTTGGCTAGGAAATGTGCCATACGCGTATGGGCATGAGGCATACGTGTATGGGCAGAAGTTTGATTTTTCTGAGCTGTTGTTGTGCAGTTTTGGTCGTTTCAGTTGAGTGATGTAATTTAGCTGATGTATGATATAGTAGGGATCATTTCCCGTTGTTTTGAGCAGTATAGGTATTAGTAGAGTGTGCTAATACTGTGATTTATTATTTGGCATGACATGATATGATTATGTGATAAATATGCTGATGATGTATGATGGTATGCATAATGCTGTGAATATATCTATTATGTATGCAATTGTGGATGGACTGTTTATGGCTTAGAGTGTGAGCATATGTCCATTGTGGATTGTTGTTGATGTTTGCATGCTAGGTGATTTAGCGTGCATAGCATGGCCTTTATGGTGGTAGCTAATTCCCATGGTGAGGAATTAGTGAGTGAGTCACTAGGTCTCAAAAGAGTGGGACTAGTGAGCTTGGTAGCCGTATCTGGGTTTGATCGGTGAGGTTGAACTATGTGTTCACGAATAGTCGGTACCGCATGCATGGAGTCTCATTTCATAATGTATGTATGGCGTATAATATGAATGGATGTATTCCAATATTATACGTGTGTTTGGTGTTTGTGTTGAATATGATTATGAGTTGATGTTGTCGTTGCTGAATGTGTGATATGATTAGGGTGATGAATGTGTTAATTTACTTAACATTACATGATATTTTATAATGCTTGTTATATCGATTGAGGAACTCACCCTTACAACTATGTTTCAGGTAACGAGCAGTGATTGAGTAGAAGCTAGTGCTTGGAGTCTAGTGTAGTTCCTTAGTGGGTCATGCTCTGGTATATGTAACATCGGGACGGGATGTTTTACTTTGTTTTCATTTTGGTTGATTGAACAACTTTACCTGTAATGTGTTACATGGTTTGCATGTTGTTAGATTTCTATCCGCTGCGAATTGTGCAATGTTTTATTTTGATTTAATAAATGAGCATGACAAGTTATTTTGGTGAATGGTGTGAAGTGTCAAGTGTGACACCCTGAAATTGCATATCTACTCTGATTCATATTTTGTTGTTTTAATTAATTATTGGGGTATTTTAGAAGGGTGTTACACCTAACATAAGAACTTTCAAGAAAACAAAAGGGATGTTTGTCTAAACAACTAAGATTAATAAGACAAACAAGATCTCTTGATTTAAAATTGGTATTAGTTATTGACCCAAAGGGTATATATGGAAACCAAAGGAAAATGTTATTTGGTCCAAGGAAACAATATATCACTGCTGGGGAACAAGCAATCTGAAACCAAAAGATAATGGTATTATTGAATCCATGAAGAAATAAACTCTGAACCAAAGACCAAAGCAGGCATATTGGCCAAAAAGAAAAGGGAATGAAATGTTTTCCTATCAAGACAAATAACTCTTAGTTCACAAGGTGGGCATTGGTTATTCACCCAAGAAGGTATATAGAATCCAAAGGGAAAGGTTTTTTTGTTCCAAACAGATATAGTATAATACTATTGTGGAAAGAAACTGAAGTTGCACAAGACTTGGTAGTTATTTGATATGAACCATATTAAGGTCTATGAGTAAAGGTGAATGTAAGACCCCAATTTTTACCCTAAGATCCCTCATGCTATCTCATCATTTACATTGGCTTTGGGATCACACCTTGACATCCTCCTTACCCTTTATTCATTGGGTTTACATTGGGAGAGATCACGAACCGCATATGTCGTATCATACTTTTGTTTTCCTTTGTTTACTAACCAAAATACCAAAAATATGTCTATATATATATATATATATATATATATATATATATATATATATATATATATATATATATATATATATATATATATATATATATATATATATATATATATATATATATATATATATATATCTTTGATTCTTTTGTAGGTAGTGTGTGTATCCACCAATGCCTCATCAAGCTCACAACTAGGATTTAAGACCCTTAGTGTAAGGAGATCAAACAAGAGATGGTTCACAATGGTTCTAAGCATATTTGTCGTATCATACTTTTGTTTTCCTTTGTCTACTAACCAAAAAACCAAAAATATATCGATATATATATATATATATATATATATATATATATATATATATATATATATATATATATATATATATATATATATATATATATATATATCTTTGATTCTTTTGTAGGTAGTGTGTGTATCCACCAATGCCTCATCAAGCTCACAACTAGGATTTAAGACCCTCAGTGTAAGGAGATCAAACAAGATATGGTTCACAATGGTTCTAAGCATCATACATGAATCCCCATGTTCTTCATTTATCATTTGGATCACCAACCGCATTTGTCGTATCATACTTTTGTTTTCCTTTGTCTACTAACCAAAATACCAAAATATGAATATATATATATATATATATATATATATATATATATATATATATAATATATATATATATATATATATATATATATATATATATATATATATATATATATATATATATATATATATATATATATATATATATATAATATATATATATCTTTGATTCATTTGTAGGTAGTGTGTGTATCCACCAATGCCTCATCAAGCTCACAACTAGGATTTAAGACCCTCAGTGTAAGGAGATCAAACAAGAGATGGTTCAAAATGGTTCTAAGCATCATACATGTATCCCCATGTTCTTCATTTATCATTTGGATCAAGAAATCATCAAGAGTTTGAAGCTTGTTTGCCTTTCGAAACCCTAGTTCATTTGGGTATCTTGTGTGACTTCCTCAGCAAGTTTCTTCAACAATTGGTCCAATATATCAAGATATACTTCATTTCACATCATTTTATGCATACATGATCCTCAATGATCCCAAAAGATCAATAGAACTTCAAGTTTTCAAGTTGGTTCAAAGAGGTTGACCAGAGAAAATCAACTAGTCAAAACTGGGGTTCCCTAGACCCTATCTCCTACAATTTTTGTCATATGAAAATTATTCCAAGAGAAATGTTACTCCTCATGACATTACAAACAACTTTCGTTTTGACATCAAAATCTAGTTTTGCTTGGAAAGTATTTTTTTATGGTGAAATATTATAGGTCATTTTGTTTGTGCCCTAGTTAGGAGGTCAACTTTCACGGACCATAACTTGCTCAATATTTATTAGATGAAGGCCATCCAAGTTTCATGATCAATTTCAAGATGTCCTATCCAACTTTTATTATTTGAGAAGTTTCAAATTCAACTTGCAAGGGCATGTTCCAAGAGGAAACATTATACGTCATTTTGGGCCATTACCATTGAACAAGTAATTTTCCTCAACTTCTAAAATGTATAACTCATTCATGCCGAATCCAAATGAGGTCAAACTTTTTACCAAATTAAATAGTATTGAAATATCTACAACATTAATGAAGAAACGATTTCCATCTGAAACTCATAGCAAAAGTTATCCAAGCTGGAAGAAGTGGATATTTGACTTGGTACTTAGAATTTTTTTAATTATGTTTGATTTCTCAAACTTCCACCTCAAAATTCATTAGGATCCAAGCTTTAAATGGAAAAGTGTTCAACATGAAATTTGTCCCCCTTGATGTCACCTTTCCAAAATGTCCAAGATCATTTCATTTGGACAAGATTTGAAGGACTTGCACATGGTTACTCTTCTTGGTCCCATTTGGATGAATCACATAATCACTTCTCAAGTATAATTGCATGGCTTCATGTTAAGATTTCAGCATCATTCATGCTCATTTCTGGATCTATTCCAATCATCTCATGGGCCTATCACACGCCCATGCAAGCATGCACTAACATTTTCAATTTTGGTCAAATTTTCAAGTGTGTGAAAAGCAATGTAAAACCTTATAAATATATGACCATTGTGATCAGAATGAGGATCATGCTTGCCCAAGCTTTGAACCATTGCCTCCCTAACCTCCATTAAAGGGTAAACTTGAGGATTTCACTTAAAATCGAGTTTCAAATCTCCTTCTGTTTTGAGATTGAAACTCCAAGAATCCAAGTCTCTCTTTGATCAATTTCACCTCCTACAAGCTTCTAGAGTCAAGCCAAGTCAAATTGGAAGCAAGATCAAGCTGATTTGAAGCTCCCTGAAGGTGAGATTTCAGAAACTTCTCTTCTTCGATTCTCCCTCATTTCTCATCTATTTTGATTGATTTTTGTTTTGCTGAAGTCCTATCAATGTAGGCAACAAGATTGAGTTGCTTAGAGGTCAAATCGAAGCAACTCAGTTCATGATCCTTAAAATTCGAATCCATGTATCTTTCAATATACTTGGAATTGGAAGAAATTGAGGCCAGATTCGAACTCCTGAGAATTTTTCCTTTAAAATCATGTCCACACTTTTTATTTTGGTGAAGGTTGGTGGTGGACCAGTCTGGGGTGAGGTCCACCGGAGAAGAAGACCGGAGCTAGGGGTCCGGTGGTGCGTTAGCACTCTCTCAACCTTTTTGATGCATTTGAAATGTTTTAATCTCAGTCTTCCCTTGTGATTACCACGTGTGTAATGCTTTGACTGAGGTGCATCGTGGATAGCGCGTGTGTGGTCATCAGATTTGCCACCTCAATTAATGAGGGAGATCTGATGACCCCTGATTTTTCATATTTTCTGATTTTCCATTTAATTTCTTTATTTTGTTTAATTCATAATAGACCAATTTTTAATCCAAAAAATATGGGACTTTCACCAAAAAAAATTAAATATTTTTCTCTTCCATATTCTGAATTAAATTTATTTTTTGGATTGATTTTGATATTTTTTATGAATTAAGTGTTTTTGTGCATATTTTTAATCATTTAAAAATACTTTTGACTTGTTAAAAATTGTGAATTTTTTTGTCTAAGGTCCTTTGACCTAAGATAAATCTCTTGGCCATTTATTTGGTGTTTTGAAGGGATTTGAGGTTTTGACCAAATTAAAATGCATTTTAATTCATTTTTAAATTTATTTTTAATTGATTAATTGTTTGAAAATTATGTTGAGCCATTTTTATGGTCTTGTGATGTTTGACTTTCTGTTTTGGGCCTTGGTCATGGTTGATTTGATTTTTGTTTGATCAAAACCATTGGATTTAGGGGATTGATGAAATGTATATTTCATCTCCCAAAATGAATGGGTGGTTTTGATCAGATGAAATTCCTCTCATGATCAATTTGTGTTTCCATCTCCCCCTCCCTTTTCATCTCCATCCATATTCTTTCCCATTCCCTCATTGGACCAATAAAATCTCTAATGTCTAAATGCTAGTTGATTCATCAATGACCTTGTGTCAGATGAATCAATACATGTATGACTGAGATAGGTCCCTCCCATTTTCTTTTAGTGTGTGGTATGTTTTAGGAGTTTGGTTCTTTGTACTAAATCTCTAACATGCATTAACATTTATATTTTTATTTCCCGGCCTCAAATAGTTGTTACTTCTACATAAGTCCAATTACGACTGCTTAAGATAGAGATAAATTTGACCATCAAGGCATAGCATTTTAGTAAGTGAGATTGTAAGTCTCTCATTCTTCATGGCATTGTGCAGAGACTTGACCTTTTTTTCCTTTCATGAGAGCTAGTGGCATACTTGTTGAATTATCCAAGTTGGAGCCCTTCTCATGGATGATGTCTTGGTTCAAGGATCCATACTTGTGAATGAATAGTTGAGTGTTCTCCAAAATATGACTTAATCAATTAAAACTCAACACTAAGATTTGACTAACTATTGACTAACTCTTATTCATTATTATTTTACTTTTAAGTCATTTACTTTATGCAATTTATATTTAAGTCATTTATCATTCATTGTCATTTACATTTTATATAACTTGTTTATGTTTCAGTCTTTTTCACTTTGCTCATTTGAGCCATATCTTGTGATTGTATATATTTGTTTATGTATTGATTTTGTTTGTGGTCTTAGGACTTTAAAACACCTAATAACAACAAAAACCCTAAAAAAACATTTGGTGGACTGTTGGGATTTGATCTGAACTTTTGGACTTAGAATTAGGCAAGTTTCTCTGTGCTAAAGGACTTGGCCAATGCCAACATCTGAGACTGAGCTATCTTTGATAGTGACTTTCATCTTATGCAAGACTTTGGAGCTCTTTGGTTCATCTGCTACTTTTTCTCTGTGCTTAAATGTTATTTTGTTATGTTGATGTCTGATGTTTTGTTCTAAGTGGATCAAGGATATTTCATCTGCTACATTGGAAGACAGTGAAGACTGCTAGCTATTGGAATGTTTGCTTGGATGTGGCTTTCTTTATTTGATGCCTTGATCTTCATTGATGTCTGG
Organism: Lathyrus oleraceus; assembly: GCF_024323335.1. Classification (NCBI taxonomy): domain Eukaryota; kingdom Viridiplantae; phylum Streptophyta; class Magnoliopsida; order Fabales; family Fabaceae; genus Lathyrus; species Lathyrus oleraceus. The sequence continues at coordinate 526,148,662 of NC_066581.1, forward strand.
ATATTGCTCATTGCTTATTGATTGTTGCTTAATCAAAGTCCAAAGGAAAATGGGTTTCTGTATGACATTCTGTTAATACCTTAGGATTGGCATTAATTTTGTAAAACAAATAATGTAATCATCTCTGTTGTTTTAATATGTTGGGTTGAAGAAGTTCAACATCTGGACCAACATGTCATGTACGATGTCACGACATCATGCCTGTGACATCGTACATGTGTAGTAAACTGAATTAATTAATTCAGTATATATTATGGGATTAGTGAGGATATTTGGTGAATATCCTAACTCCCATGTGGAGGTCTTAAAGACTCAATCAGAATATATATAGGCTCAAAATAAAGAGATATATATGGAGAGATTTTAGGATTGAAGACCTTGTTTGTAGCAGAAATTTTCTGCTGTATTTGTAACAGCAAAGAACAAGTTTGCTGCGATTTCTGAAGGCCCAAATCCAGTTGGGTGATTAGGTTATAAATAGCTTATTGTAACCAAGTTTTTGTAAGCCTCATAGAATGAAAATTTAGGGGTGTGTGTGAGGTAAACCTCCCAATCTGTGGGAAGGTTACCATGTGTTTCTTAGTGTTCAAAGCTGAGAGTATTTGTAACTCAAAGCCTGTAGGCAAGAGTGATTATGTGCTTGAACGAAGCTGTGAAGCAAGTTCAAGTTGTTTAGCATTACATTGTATTTGTAGTGATAGGAATGGAAACTGGAGGTTTCTATCTAGGAGTTCCTAGGTATAGATTGCATTGGGTAGGGATTAAGTGAAGAGTTGTAAACGGGGGAGTTTAACTCTGAATTAATACTGCTGATAATGGATCTTCTTCCTGGCTTGGTAGCCCCCAGACGTAGGTGATGTTGCACCGAACTGGGTTAACAATTCCCTGTGTTTGTTTACCTTCTGCATGTTATAATCCTGGCTGCCATAACTCAGGTTGTAATTCAGTCTGCTTATCAAGTTAATAACAAACCTGATACATAACCTTTTGTTTGAATGTCAATCAGAATGTTTTGACATTCATCATTAACAACACATACTGAATAATAGGCATGTTGCTCTCAGTTCAGTATTTAGTTAAGTCTGGTCTTCAAGAGGATAACAGACCTGGCCAAAGGTTCATAGTGAAACTGTCAAACTGGATGTCTTGACAGTTGTTCGTGTAGGCTGATACTGAAGTAGAGACTGATTAGTCTTTCACAGTCTAGCAAAGTTAGCACAGTCTGTTTTCAGGAACATAACAGAATCAGCATGAGGTATATGTTCTGGATGTCAAACTGAATGTTGTGACATTCACACCAGACAGTTTGTGTTAAATTGTAGGATAATTAGTTTTTCTGTTTCAGCATTTTTCTCAGGCTATTCTTTAGGAATCCAACAGCTGAGCTAAAATCCAGGAAACCATCAACTAACCTACAATTAATGAACCTAACAAATAGCGTATTTGTCAGCTCCCTAATGTGTGGAAATTAGGTTAACTTGCTTGACCTTTAGTTTAGGAAACACGAGTACTACGCCAGCAATCTGGAATACAGTAACAGGTGATGTTCAAATCAATATTGATATATCATGCTGATAACTGTGCAAACACAACAGAAGTAAGTGTGGTGTTTGATCTATGTTGTGTCTTTGTACAAGAAGGACAGAACTAGGTGTTCTTCCATTCTAAGGTAACAGAGGTCGTGAATACTGTGAAAGTGTGCTTGAGTACAGGGTTTTAATGTGTGTAACTGTCTTGCTGTATTAGTTACAATGTTGGATCAGATGTCATGACTTGGAGTAGAACATCGGTATTAGTTACAAGGAGTTATGTTAGTACTGATGCTGGAACCTGTGAAAGGTTCTGTAATTTCCCTGAATGGTCCCTTGAAGTAGGTGGATGGACTGTTCATGACGGGAATGGTGTGTACCTGTCTCTGGAGGTTGGCAATTGGCCTTTGTGTGGGACAGTTGTGCCAGTATTGAATCACATTCAAACTTGGTATGGTCTTGGAGGCTGATCTGGTGAAGTGCGTGTTCGTAGGTTGAGTTGTATTATGATTTCCGCTGCATAATACCTGGCAAAACTCAAACTCTGATATAGTTTCCCCCCATGTGGATGAAAGGCTGTTGTATTCAAGATTTCATCATATTCTACTGAAGATGTCAAAGATACTTGAGTCTCATCAAGTCCACTCTTCTTGGTAAGAATCACCTGATCACTGATTCTTGTACCCTCCTGGGTAGTGTATATGAAGACCTTGAAGACTTTCAAGGAGGGTTTGCTTCAAGGAGGTTAAACTAATGTTCTACGTGATGTTAGAACATGTTGTTCAACAAGTAGGCAACTACTGGTTGAAGAGCAGATGTGTTTAGGTGTCAAACAAAGGGATACTTTGGTTTGAAACCTACTCCTGACCTGGAAGAGGAGACATCTGTGTGTGCTAAGTTGACAAGGGTAGGGTCAATTGTGTGTGTGCTCAAGAAGGTCACTTTTAGAAGTCTGATCTCTAGAAGTGGAGCTGGTTGAGATGTGACATTGTGCAATCCCCGCTGTGTGCCTTATTCCTGTAGATTGATCAGGGTTGGATAGTTGTTCCCTGAAGTACTATGGTGTACTGGAAGACAAGTCCCCTGGATGATAAAAGTCAATAATGGGGTAACCTGACTGCTATTCCATTTAAGAGGATTGGGACCATGAATCTTGTTATTCAAACACCACGATCAGAAGTGGTAGTTCTTTCAAGGAGTGAGAATATGAAGATTCAGAGGTTGGTTGAGGTAGTATGCTCTGGCAATGCATATCTACTATGGACTGGTGTTGTTGTATTTCACTAGTAATTATGGTTAACTAGGGTCTGGTTGGCTGTTGACCTGTGTCACATGGGTTCTGGTTGCTGTGTGACACATCTGCAAGGAAGGATTCATCTATCTCATTCCTAAGGGTGAATCTAATCTAGAAAGATTCTCAAATCTGGTGAAGTGCTTGCAAACAGAAGATGTAGACACAAGAAGAGTACTCTCAAAGTATTCTTATGGTGGAAGTATCTGAAAGGATAATTAGGAAAGGATTTAAGATCAATGTCTACTTGTGCCAAGTACAAGTATTTAATTGATTATCCTTGGAGCTCAAGATAACTGATGTTCTTAAAGATGTTGGAACATCTCTTCTTCAAGACCCTGTGCAGAATCACAGGAAGGATAGTACATTGGTTTATGATCTATCTCTTTGGTGGCAGCAAAAGCGTATGATCTCTAAAAAGGTTTCCTGGCAAGAAACATGTTCAGCCTTGGTGTGTACAAGAAGAAGAAGACATCAGAGTCTTGATGGTAGTTACTTGGATCAGTGTATTTCTGATCTAGGTAAGGAAGTGCATTGGCTAATGCACATTGTGTTGTTAAGAACAAGTGGCAGCATTCTTGACTTCATGGAAACAGCCTTGCTTTAGGAAGTGGAATCCTTGGCATAGCTGAAGGGATAGTTTCTAACTGGTCCTTCTGAAGACTCATGCATCAGAATGTCTGATGTCTTTGGAGAAAAAGCAGGGATTCATCAAGGTGTGAGCTTGGATGACTTAACTGCAAACCTACAGGATGGAAGTTGTTTGCTCAAACTTGGTTCCACAATCAAGTCTATGAGAGCATTGAACTCTTGCTCTATGAAGGGAGGAAGTTCTTTCAAGTAACAGAAGAAGGAGCTGAATTCAACAGCTAGATGTTAAAGCACAATGTTGTGACATTTGGTTCAACATCAGAATCTTAGTTGGTGAAGTGGCACATCAACTTAAGATAGAAGGATCTACAGAGGTGTAGATTGGGTACTTCAAAAGGATTGTTCTCATTGCAGTACTTTGAAGTTGCTGGATAGAGAAGATGCTACATGTCTTAGAGAATCTAAGTTTTGTTTAACATGCAGCTTGAAGTTCAAGTCTCACTTGGAAGGTCAGAATATCTTTGGAAGAAGTCTGATAAACTTGGAGAGGTCAAAAGGTGGCATTTGGCTTGTTCATATGAGGATTCATGAAGGAGGTAATCAACCAGTGGCATTTGGTCTATCTCGGAAGTGAGTTCGAAGGATCAAGATAATCAACATATGGCAGCTGATTATTCTTGAGGAAAGTCTGAGACAAATTACTTTTGAGCAGAAAAGTAGTAAGTTGAAGACAAAATGAGGTGTTTTCTATTCATCTCTTGGAGCTTGTGGTAGTAGTTCTAAGCTATCTATGGAAGATTATCTCTTGTAATGGGATGAGAATGTATATGTCCCAATTTGTGTCTGGTTCTTTTGGATTAAGCTGGTGACTCAGTGATATTTGAAGATTATCAGATGGTGTTCCTTGTTATGTTGTGAGGATGTCCTAACTAATGTTAGAACATTTTGTGAAGTGGTGTTCTGTTCTGGTTAGAAGAGAGATTGACACAGAGTGTGGATGTGTTCGGCCCAGAGGGTTGAACAGAGGGGGTGCTCTTGAAGACATGAAGATGCGTCTTATGTTTTCCATTCATCAAGTGGTCTGAGTTCTCTTTGAATCAAGAAGTATTTGAAGGTCCAACTCTGGGGTGTTGGATATGTTTCTGTGTGATCACCAAGTATCAAGAGGAGAGTTGGATGTCCATGACAGGGGGAGTTATATCCTTGTGCTGCAAGAAATCATCAAGCGGGTGGTCTATGTGTTCTCAGATAACAAGGCATGGCACCTTGTTAGCTATTGGGATGATGTGATGCATGTCAATGCTGAGTGAGCACAAGAATGTCTGACCGGATGTCATGACATTACCTGGGACAATAGGTTTCCTTCTGAAGCTCACAGTCATTAGGAAATATGGATGTGATGTGTCTAATTATGATATATCAGAATAAGCCTGAGTGCTACAGTTGTGTGTTACAGGGGGAGTAACCATCTACTGATATATGTGATTTTGGCTTTAGTGGTGCCAGATGTCAAGTCTCTACTGGTGGTACGAAAGTGGTCTTAGGAAATGTTGAGAGGAAGAATACTTGAAGAATGCAGGAAAAAGCCACGCTGAATGTTAAGACATCACGTCCAACGTGACTGACTGCATATAGGGAATAGTCTCCATGCACTGGAACTGCTGTTTTGGAAAAGAAACAGTCAAGAGCTATAAAAGGTATTCAAAGATAGTCTGAGATTTTGTTGGTGATTCTCTGACTGTTTCTTAGCAAATATTAATGAATCTTGACCAAGCATTTATTCCTACCGTTAATTCCTAAGCATGGGCTGGACTATTTAAAGGATGTAATATCCCTTTTCTTCTCACAAGAGAAACACTCCATTCCCTCTAAATCATGGGGTATGTTAAGGTTTGGGCAAACAGCGCCTGGATCTGGTTCTGTGAGGGGTTCCTTTACAAATGTTTAGCTAAAAAGGGGGAGAGAATTATAGCCCTGAGAATGTACCAGAAGCAAGTAAAATATGGTAGCAAGCAGAAGTTGGCTTCAGGCACAGAAGTCACCAACTGTGCATACCACTTGTGTCTTGTGATCTGAGTTAAGAAGACAACTGTGCCTTGTGATCTGAGTTACATTATCTATGTACTCAGCATTACATATTCTTCAGGAAGCCCTCCTGTTGAGGGGAAGGGTTCTAGTACAACTGATTCTTGTACCTCTACTTCCTCATGTACACTAACTGTGGTGTTTGTGGTGGTGGAGTCAATGACAGAGATGAAGAGCATACCCATATTGGGATGTTTTGTCCAGTGTAATGTTTATTTGTTTTAGCTAAAATTTGTCAAAGGGGGAGATTGTTAATACCTTAGGATTGGCATTAATTTTGTAAAACAAATAATGCAATCATCTCTGTTGTTTTAATATGTTGGGTTGAAGAAGTTCAACATCTGGACCAACATGTCATGTACGATGTCACGACATCATGCCTGTGACATCGTACATGTGTAGAAAACTGAATTAATTAATTCAGTATATATTATGGGATTAGTGAGGATATTTGGTGAATATCCTAACTCCCATGTGGAGGTCTTAAAGACTCAATCAGAATATATATAGGCTCAAAATAAGGAGATATATATGGAGAGATTTTAGGATTGAAGACCTTGTTTGTAGCAGAAATTTTCTGCTGTCTTTGTAACAGCAAAGAACAAGTTTGCTGCGATTTCTGAAGGCCCAAATCCAGTTGGGTGATTAGGTTATAAATAGCTTATTGTAACCTAGTTTTTGTAAGCCTCATAGAATGAAAATTTAGGGGTGTGTGTGAGGTAAACCTACCAATCTGTGGGAAGGTTACCATGTGTTTCTTAGTGTTCAAAGCTGAGAGTATTTGTAACTCAAAGCCTGTAGGCAAGAGTGATTATGTGCTTGAACGAAGCTGTGAAGCAAGTTCAAGTTGTTTAGCATTACATTGTATTTGTAGTGATAGGAATGGAAACTGGAGGTTTCTATCTAGGAGTTCCTAGGTATAGATTGCATTGGATAGGGATTAAGTGAAGAGTTGTAAATGGGGGAGTTTAACTCTGAATTAATACTGCTGATAATGGATCTTCTTCCTGGCTTGGTAGCCCCCAGACGTAGGTGATGTTGCACCGAACTGGGTTAACAATTCCCTGTGTTTGTTTACCTTCTGCATGTTATAATCCTGGCTGCCATAACTCAGGTTGTAATTCAGTCTGCTTATCAAGTTAATAACAAACCTGATACATAACCTTTTGTTTGAATGTCAATCAGAATGTTTTGACATTCATCATTAACAACACATACTGAATAATAGGCATGTTGCTCTCAGTTCAGTATTTAGTTAAGTCTGGTCTTCAAGAGGATAACAGACCTGGCCAAAGGTTCATAGTGAAACTATCAAACTGGATGTCTTGACAGTTGTTCGTGTAAGCTGATACTGAAGTAGAGACTGATTAGTCTTTCACAGTCTAGCAAAGTTAGCACAGTCTGTTTTCAGGAACATAACAGAATCAACATGAGGTATATGTTCTGGATGTCAAACTGAATGTTGTGACATTCACACCAGACAGTTTGTGCTAAATTGTAGGATAATTAGTTTTTCTGTTTCAGCATTTTTCTCAGGCTATTCTTTAGGAATCCAACAGCTGAGCTAAAATCCAGGAAACCATCAACTAACCTACAATTAATGAACCTAACAAATAGCGTATTTGTCAGCTCCCTAATGTGTGGAAATTAGGTTAACTTGCTTGACCTTTAGTTTAGGAAACACGAGTACTACACCAACAATCTGGAATACAGTAACAGGTGATGTTCAAATCAATAATGATATATCATGCTGATAGCTGTGCAAACACAACAGAAGTAAGCGTGGTGTTTGATCTATGTTGTGTCTTTGTACAAGAAGGACAGAACTAGGTGTTCTTCCCTTCTAAGGTAACAGAGGTCATGACTACTGTGAAAGCGTGCTTGAGTACAGGGTTTTAATGTGTGTAACTGTCTTGCTGTATTAGTTACAATGTTGGATCAGATGTCATGACTTGGAGTAGAACATCTGAATTCTGACTACGCCAGAATTTCACATTCTTGTCTGTTGGATTGCGTCCCATTGGTCAGATCTTTTCAGCTCTTAACTTTTAATTTTTTTTCTTAGGGTAGTCCCTTCATCTATACCACTTCTTTAATTTCAAAAATCTCTTCCTCTTTTCAAAAACTTTCTTTGCTTGTGATTTCAAACTTAGACATGTTTTAATGATTAGAAACTTTGGAGTTATGCCACTGAATTTTCAAACTTTTCTTAAATCAAATTTGTAAATAAACTTAACCATATTGACTTAAATTTCAAAAGACAAAAATAACTACCAACCCCATTCAAATCTTTGGCTTTTTATTCCCTTTTACTTAAACTTTTTGTTAAAATCAATTCACTAACTTCTTTCAAATTTTTACCACGAACTACGGGGTTTTGATCCCTCATTTTTATGTTGGTACGTAGGCACAAGACCGAAGGTCTTGTCAAACATAAAAAGATAATCAATGATTTCTTTTTCTCGTCCCAACACTCTATATTTTATCAAACATCATTTATATCCAAAAACATATGCACACAAAAAGGGCTCCCTAGGAGTACCTAGGACACTTTGGGTGCGAACACCTTCCCTCAGTGTAACCAACCCCCTTACCTACAATCTATGGAATTTTATTAGTTTTGATTTAAAAGCTTCTTATCCTTGGGTTTTTTTCGTACTTTTTCCTTTTCCTTTGGAAATAATAAAAGCGCGGTGGCGACTTTGGTTTTATTGATGTCAAGTTCATCCATAGCTTGATGGTTATGAAATTACCACTACAGTGAATACTCTGAGAAACTAGTTCATTCATCCCATACCCAAAGATATTCAGGATGAGGATCTGAATTCTCTATCTCACCCCTTCTTTACTACTTAAGGCTCATAGCATGTGATGCTCACCATAGCTGGAAAACTACTGAACAAGACTCTCCTTGCCGCTCCTTATGATGAAATGTTTCTTATGAATAAAGAGACTTGACAATCATTTGATTCAAATTTTTCTAAAGTCTATGAATAAAGGTGAATACTCTAAGAAACTAGGTCATTTGTCTCGTACCCAAAGATATTCAGAATGAGGATATGAATGCTCCCCCTCACTCCTTCTCTATTTCTTAAGGCTCATGGCACACAACTTGAATCATGATTGGAAAATGTTAATACACTTTTATTGTGGTTGAATAGTAGTACCCTCTATTTGCAATGTTAATTCCTTGTACTGACTTGAAGTCCTAAACTTGAATTTGAATCTTGAGTCTCTAAGATCTAGTACAACTTGAACACAAGGGACTTGCCCTATCAAGTGACCAATGGTCTTTTGATCACTTGAACATGCTTGGGGAGTTGAACAATGTTTTAAGGATTTGGTTGATCAAAGTAAAATTTGATAAACACAACCAATGGGAATGAGAAAGACTGGTTGAATCATATACACAACCTAATGAATTAATTAGTACAAGCCTTAAACTAAGGGAGCATGCATATCAAGAGTTTTTTAATCCCTGTGGGTAACAATGTCAACATACAAAGAACTAACCAATTAGTTATTAATTTCTACAATCAAAATCTAAATAAAACTAATCAAATCCTATTTAATATCTAATTAAAATCTAATTACATGATTAAAAACATGGTTAAAAATATTAAAACTAATACTACATAATTCTAATATTAATATAACAATTAATTTCATGCTAAAAAATCAAACAGGATTTAAAAATCATTGACAAATCAATTAAAAGGAGTAGAATAAAAGAAATAGAAATTGATAGGAACATGGGTGTAAAAGTGAGATCAGGCTGACAATAGAAGGGACTAGGCACAAAACACAATCGGGCCCAATCAGAGGCGCATGGGAGAGGAGCTTGAATTTAGATTGGAAAAAAATGCATGTGATAAACATGGAACATGTTTACCACGTGCGTTCAAAATTTTAAATGCTTCTTCAACCTCCTTCCCTCCATTGCTCCAGAGCTCACTGTCAGCGGCGGCAGAGTAGCATACCATGAAATTGAATACACATAAACACTCTAAATTTCATGCTGAGTCTAAATCCACAATCAAAACCAACAAACAAATCCTCAAATCTCCAGCCTAAGTCTCTCAACAAAAATTAAATGGAGGGTGGCAAGAATCAGATCCCTAGGTGTGAGGGCTTTGATTTGTCTCAGCACGGGCTACATTATGGTAACTTACTTGAAGCAAATTGATGAAGGTTGAAGATACACTCACCGGAGAAAAGCGCCAGAAATTCCAGGTAATCTCTCTGAAACTTCTCCTATCTTCATCTCCTTACTTCTTCTTCTTCTAAACTTCTTCTGAAATAAAGATTCAAGTGAATGAAAGATGAATGACAGAGAGAGAGAGAGAGAGAGAGAGAGAGAAATAGAGAGAGATTCTGAGCTCTGATATTCCAAAAATAGATAATGATTGAGAGTGATTAAAGATTTGAGATTCCATCCCCTTGAATGAATGATGGTGAATATATTTATAGGCCAAATGATTAACAGTTTTGTTTCTTCTGTTAGATCGTGAAATTCTGGTATCAGATATGAGATGTCGAAGATAATGTCACGACACTAATATCTGAACAATACAAACAGGATTAAAGATAAAGAACAGTAATGCAAGAGACACAAGCAATTATTAACCCAGTTCGGTGCAAACTCACCTACGTCTAGGGGCTACCAAGCCAGAAAGGAAATCCACTAAACAGAATTAGTTCAAAGACTCTCAGTAAACAACTTCAAGTTACAGTATTTTCACCTAATCTCTACCCGTGTGGCTTCTACCTAAGAACTCTTAGATATGAGATCCTACTCACTCCCCCTTAATCACAGCAGTGATAAAAAACAAGAATTACAATGAAAAGAAGACACTCTTCAAAGGCACATACTTGATCTTGCTTAAAAGCTTCAATCAAGTAAACACACACTCATGCTTCAAAGCTTAGAGTGGACAAATTACAACTAAAAAATTAGTCCAATTCAATCATCTATGGATGACCACACAAGACTAAAACCCTTATTCTCTTTCAATATTTCATTCGTTATTTCTTGTGTATAAAACCAGATATTCCATGCCCTATTTATAGAATCATTTGGTTGGGCTTGGACATCATAAAACCCTAAAACTATTTTCCATTCAAATCTTCTCATGACAGTTGATTATATCTTGTTGGAAAATAAGTCAATCTGGTTGTAATTAATGATTGAATAACGCGTTTAATCATCTCTCCAATCATACATAGATTAGCATTAAAAACGCAAGCACACAATACATAACATTCAGACTGAATGTTTTGTATACAGATGTCATGACATCGGGTCTGACATCTCAGTAAAATCCTGCATATTCACATTTTAAACATCCTGCAGGTACAAGTTATCTTATGTCAAGACAACACTTGTGACAACTTGTGAACACTCTAGGTTTTACCAAAATTGCTGCTAACACATAGAACCAACAAACTCCCCCTTTGGCAAATTTTGGCTAAAACATACATCAGTCCATTTGTTCACAAGAGTACAATAAAAACACATCAGTAGTATAGCAGCAGAAGTAATAAACCACACATTTACTAGCTATAATAGCAACTAGTAAACACACATTGAACACATATATGTGCTTCTTCTCCCGCTAAGTTTGTTCAACACATACATCTCCTTCAACAACACCTCTAACATCCATCACCCCATCTGACATCTCCTTCGATATCACATGTACTACCCAAAACATCCTTTTCAACAACATCTGCCATCTGTTTATAGCCTAGCTACTTCATAACACATATTAACTGCAGCTCTCCTCTGCAACTCTCCTTTAGCTACTACTTCTCCCCCTTTTTAGTCAAAATAGACCAAAGAGACCAATGAGACAAAATAAATGTCTATTAGTCCAACAAAGATTATCACATAGAATGTTGAAACATATAGAATGTTAAAACATATTGTCAGGTGTTACAGAACCACAAAATATACACAGCTATTAAGCTGAGATAAACAGAATCCAACGGAATCACAAAGAACGCAAGAAATTACATCAAGGCATCAAAATAAGACTGCCAAAAAAATCAAACATCAAGGCATCCAGAACAGCACATCATCATAACAAGGGGAACAATCTTCACCAAAGCTCAGTCAGAGGAGCTAGCATCTTCATCAGCTTCAGACCCAGAACTGCCACTTGATTTGTCTTGAGATTCAGACCTCTCACTTGAGGTGTGGGCATCTGTTTCCATGGTTTGACCAACATCTCCTATATAACCTTGCTCCAAGATATTAATCAAAACCTCTAAAGCTTCTTTCCTAGCTTTAGCCACCCTTATCTCAGTCTCCAGTTCCTTACAGGTCTCTTTCAGTTCAGCAATCAGACCACCTTGAGAGGTTGGCTTCTTCATAGCAGATGTCATGACAATGTCATTGGCATGACTGCCTTCAAATAATTTGTAATGAACAGAGAGGGGAGGTTTTCTTCTACTAGGGATATCACTTGTGCTCAAAATTCCAAGTTGTTGGCTTAGGATTATCCCACAAATGATTGAGGGAAAAGCTATGGGCAGCTTCACTGAATTTGTAGAAGCATGTTTGACAATTTGTTCAAACATGATTCTTCCATAATCAAAATTAAGCTTGGTTCCAATAGCAAATATGAGCCTTCCAAGAGCATTTGAGATTGTAGAGATGTGATTTGTTGGTACCCAGTTTGCTGACCATATCTTATGCAAGATAGCATATTTCACAGTTAGTTTTCCAGCAGAGAGATGCTTCTTTCTTGGCCACTCCTTGACCTGTCCAGCAGTTATTTTCCTACAGGCCTCATTGTCTGTGGCCTCTAGTTCAACATCACCTTATGTTCCTCTTCCTAGGAACTTATTGATCACAATTAGAGAAAACTTCACACACTTTCCTCTAACAAACACCTTACAAAACTCTTTGTTGTTCTTGTCAGCAATGTCCTCAGGGATGTTCACCACAAATTCTTTAGCAAGACCTCCAAAACACTGAGATAACCCACTAATTGTTTTCATTAATCCAACAAACTTAATCAGGTCCATGACCTCCACAACATCCTTTCCCAGTTCTCTTTCCACAGCCACTCTCCTTTGGATTACAAATTTCCACTTTGCTGCACCATCTTCAAGATGGAAGGAAATGTTATCCAAGTGTACAGCAGCAACCTTAGCAGGGGATTTTCTAACAGTTGACTTTTTGACAGGAGAGATGTCAAGGACATCGTCTTCAACATCTTCCTCTGAATTAGAACTTTCTTTTACCTTTATCTTCTTTCCCTCCATTTTACTCCATGACTTTGAGGGGCCTACAGCAGTACCCTTCTTACCAGTTTTGGCTGTCATCATCTTAGCCACAGACCTACCCTTTCTGGTCTTCATCCTTTTTGCAACACTTGGCTTCAAGTGATGAAGCAAGCTATCATCTTCATCATCTGAGCTTTCTTCTTCCAAGTCAATCACCTTCTCAGTAGAGTCATGCTTCTTAGACTGAGAAGCATCTACAGATTTCTTACAAGGCAAGGTTTGCCCTAAAGAACACAGTCCTTATGCAGTAATATCTTTCTCAGACCTAGATGAATCATCATCTTTCTCATTGTGAGGTTCATCCTCAGAAGATGGGTCCCTTCTAGATAGAGGAGTAGAAACTCCCTTTACAGAGTGTCCTTCATTTAGGATCCTCGTGACAAGATTTCTAATGACACGATCAGTATGATGCATGTCATCTTTAGAGGTAGGGTTATCAGAAATGTTACCTTGAATATGTTCAACAGTGGAGGATGGGCCAGGAGCGTCGCCTGGGATGACTGATAGGGGAATCACTTCCAAAATGTCTTCATGAAGAAAGTCCATAAAGGGTGTTCTAGCTTTGTGCGCAGGTTTGGTGTTTTTAGAACCAGAAGATGAAGGATGTTGTGACATCTTGTTGAGCTTGTGAAAGGATTTCTATTGCCCTAGCAGAGAAGGTCGATGAAGTTTGAGGAAGGTGGAAATGTTTGAGCTGAGGTTGCGTGTGAAAATGCTATAGATGGAAGTTCTAATACTAGGTAATGATTTTCCATAAATTGGGCACTTTCTTTTAAGTGGGCAGACAATATTTTTATTACCTTTTCCACTCCAAATTAATTGCTATAAATTCTCATGGATACAAATCCCTAATTTCCCTCTTAAACATTCAAATTGATTAGCATCCAAAGCCTTTGTAAATATGCCAGCTAATTGCATTTCAGTAGTAACATGCTCCAGGGCTATGATTTTCTCTTCCACTAGTTCTCTAATAAAGTGATGACGAATATCAATGTGCTTTGTCCTGCTGTGCTGAATAGGATTCTTAGAAATATTTATAGCACTCAGGTTGTCACAGTACAATGTCATGACATCTTGCGTGACATTGTATTCAGTTAGCATCTGTTTCATCCAAACCAGTTGAGAACAACTACTTCCAGTTGCTATGTATTCAGCTTCAGCAGTGGAAAGGGACACACAATTTTTTTTCTTACTAAACCATGATATTAAGTTGTTCCCCAAGAAGAAACATCCTCCTGATGTGCTTTTCCTATCATCAGCACTTTCAGCCCAGTCAGCATCACAGTATCCAGTCAGCATAGATCCAGATCCATAAGTATACAACATCCCATAGTCACTGGTGCCATTGACATATTTCAGTATCCTTTTCACTTGATTTATGTGTCTGACTTTTGGTTAAGCTTGAGATCTAGCACAAACACCTACAGCAAAAGCAATGTCAGGTCTGCTTGCTGTGAGATATTGCAGACTTCCTATCATGCTTCTGTAGAGACTTTGATCTACACTAACACCATTTTCATCTTTGGAGACTTTCAAATGTGTAGGAGCAGGTGTCCTTTTATGACTTGCATTCTCCATGCCAAACTTCTTAACAATGTTTCTGGCATATTTTCTTTGAGATAGAAAGATAGAATCTTCCATCTGTTTGACTTGTAGCCCAAGAAAATAGGCCAACTCTCCAACAAGGCTCATTTCAAATTCAGACTGTATTTGTTTAACAAAATGTTCGACCATCTGAGCTGACATCCCACCAAACACAATATCATCCACATATATTTGAGCCACCATGAGTTTTCCTCTTTCATTCTTAACAAATAGGGTCTTGTCAATGCCTCCCTTCCTGTATCCATTGTTAGTGAGGAACACTGTGAGTCTATCATACTAATCCCTAGGAGCTTGTTTCAGACCATAGAGGGCTTTCCTCAACTTGTACACATGCTTTGGAAGATTTGGATCTGTGAAACCTTTAGGTTGTTCAACATATACTTCCTCATTGAAGTAGCCATTCAAGAAGGCACTTTTTACATCCATTTGGAACAGTTTAAACTTCAGAATACATGTCATTCCAAGCAATAGTCTAATGGATTCAAGGCGAGCTACAGGGGAAAATGTTTCATCAAAGTCAACTCCTTCAACTTGAGTGTATCCTTGTGCTACTAATCTTGCTTTATTTTTAGTAACCACCCCTTGTTCATCAGATTTATTCTTGTACACCCACTTTATTCCAATGACATTTATTCCTTCAGGTCTTGGAACCAGTTCCCATACTTCATTTCTCTTGAATTGGCCTAACTCTTCCTGCATGGCATTGGTCCAGAATTCCTCAGTCAAGGCTTCCTTGACATTCCTAGGCTCAATCTTGGACACAAAACAGCCATGTGAGATCAATCCCCTTGATCTAGTTGTGACCCCTTTATTTGGGTCTCCTATAATGAGATCTTTAGGATGATCCTTCTGAATTCTAATAGAGGGTCCCTTATTAATTATGTCAGCTTCAGATTCAGCTTGAGTGAGTTCATTCTCATTACTTTTGTCTGGGAAATCAGCTGGGGGATCATTTAGGGATGTCTCAACATCGTCTGTGACATCAGTCTGCTGATCATCAACCACAACATTGATAGATTCCATCATTAATTTTGTTCTGGAATTAAAGACTCTATATGCTCTGCTGTTTGTTGAGTAGCCCAGAAATATTCCTTCATCACTCTTGGGATCCATCTTCCTTCTTTGTTCATGATCAGTCAAGATATAACATTTACTACCAAACACGTGGAAGTATTTGACTGTAGGTCTTCTCCCTTTCCAGACTTCATATAAAGTAGTAGGAGTCCCTTTCTTCAAGGTTACTACGTTGTGAACATAGCAGGCTGTGTTCATAGCTTCAGCCCAGAAGTGGTAGGGAAATTTCTTATCATGAATCGTAGCTCTGGCTGATTCTTGGAGAGTTTTATTTTTCCTTTCTACCACACCATTTTGCTGAGGAGTAATGGGAGATGAAAACTCATGACTAATTCCTTCTGATGCACAGAATCCAACAAATTTGCTGTTCTGAAACTCCTTCCCATGATCACTTCTAATTTTGATAACCTGACTTTCTTTTTCTCTTTGAATTCTTAGACAAAGATCTTTGAAGACTTCAAATACATCAGATTTTTCTCTTATAAAATTGACCCAGGTGTATCTAGAGAAGTCATCCACCACTACATAAGCATACTTCTTCCCACCAAGACTTTCCACCTGCATGGGTCCCATCAAGTCCATATGGAGAAGTTCCGGCACTCTGGAAGTGGTGTCATGTCTGAGCTTCTGATGTGACATCTTTGTCTGTTTTCCAATCTGACACTCCCCACAAACTCTTCCTTCATCAATCTTCAAGTTGGGAATTCCTCTAACAGCTTCAACAGATATAATCCTCTTCATTCCTTTAAGATGCAGATGGCCCAATCTTTGATGCCATATCTTCACTTCTTCTTCTTTGGCTAGAGTACACATTGATGAATAACCAGTTTCTTGAGAACTCCGCATATAGCAGTTGTCCTTAGACCTGACTCCTTTCATGATCACTTACTTTTCTTTATTAGTAATCAGACATTCAGTTTTTGTAAAGTTTACAGTTAGACCTTGGTCACATAGTTGACTGATGCTTATTAGGTTTGCAGTCAATCCCTTAACAAGTAGGACATTGTCAAGGTTAGGGACTCCTGGACAGTTAAGCTACTAATCCCTTTGATTTCACCCTTTACTCCATCACCAAAGGTTACATAGCTGGTGGCATGAGGATGAAGGCCGATTAGCAGGTTTTTGTTTTCAGTCATGTGTCTGGAGCACCCACTGTCAAAATACCAGTCTTCTTTGGCTGAAACTCTAAAGGAAGTGTGAGCTATCAGGTTTATGACACCAGTCCTAGGAACCCATTGTTTTCTGTTGACAGGTATGCGATGTTTGGGTCTAGGTTGATGATGAGAAGGACTAGGATAGCCATACAACTTATAGCAGAATGGTTTTATGTGGCCAAATTTTCCACAGTAATGACATCTCCATCTTTGATGTTTCCCTTTCTACTGTCTTCCTTTATGATGTTGTGACATATGATGTGACATCTTTGGTTTGCTATCAGTGTGACTGCACTCAGGTTTGGATTTTGGTTTGCTACCAGTGTGACTGTACTCATGTTTGGATTCATTGAACCCAATGCCAGACTTGTCTCCTGTCATTTGTCCAGTCTGGAGAATTTTGTCTAAGGTGTCAGATCCATTGTTTAGCATTCTGACATACTTTGTCATCTCATCTAGTTTGGAATTCAAGAAAACGGCTTCAGTTTTTAACCTAGAGATGATTTCCAAGTGTTCTTCTACCTTCTCATTCTCCAATTGTGTTATCACTTTCTTCTTACTTTCAACTTGTTGACACACTTCTTCACTTCTGTGACAAAACTTTTTGAAGGTAGTGGCTAACTCATCAAAGGTTACTTCATCATCACTTGAGTCTTCATCAGAACCCCATCTTCCAGTCAAGGCAGTCACAAGATTTATAGACTCTTCTGTTTCACTTTCATCAGTCCAAGTAGCAGCAAGACTCTTCTTCTGTTTCTTGAGGTAGGTTCCACATTCAGTTCTAATGTGTCCATACCCATCACATTCATGGCACTGAACTCCTTTTCCTTCTTTGGAATTTTCATCAGATCTTGTGCTTCTTCCAGCATTATTGAACTTACTGATGTCAGATGAGATGTTCTTGACATTAGACTTAGAACTTACATCCATCTTTTTCAGAAGTTTGTTGAACTGTCTTCCCAGTAATGCTACATCACTTTCCAGATCTTCACCAGTATCTTGACCACTTTCTTCCTCTTTCTCTTCAGTGTTTTACATGAAGGCTATGCTTTTGACTTTTTTTCAGATCCATCACACATTCCCATCTCAAATGTTTGGAGGGATCCAATTATCTCATCAACTCTCATATTGGAAATGATTTGAGACTCTTCTATGGCTGTCACTTTCATGGCAAATCTCTTAGGAAGTGACCTGAGTATTTTCCTCACTAGTTTTTCATCTG
This sequence comes from Lathyrus oleraceus, assembly GCF_024323335.1. Classification (NCBI taxonomy): domain Eukaryota; kingdom Viridiplantae; phylum Streptophyta; class Magnoliopsida; order Fabales; family Fabaceae; genus Lathyrus; species Lathyrus oleraceus. The sequence continues at coordinate 526,166,506 of NC_066581.1, forward strand.
ACATCTTCTCACCCAGGGCTCCTGAGGCATTAACAATTTCAAGGATATTCATATGAAATTCATGAATATATTCATCTTCTTTCATCCTTAAATTTTCAAACTTGGTAGTGAGCAGCTGCAATCTAGACATCTTCACTCTAGAGGCGCCTTCATGAGTGGTTTTGAGAATGTTCCAAGCATCTTTAGCCACCTCACAGTTGTTTACCAATCTGATGATGTTCTTATCTACTCCATTGAATATAACATTCAATGCTTTAGAGTTCCCAAGGGCTAGATCATCATCCTCCTTGGTCCATTGTTCCTCAGCCTTCTTGTCAGTTGTAGCTTCTCCTTCCTTAGTAATAACTGGATGTTCCCAGCCTGTTAAAACAGCCTTCCAAGCCTTATTATCCAAAGATTTTAGGAAGGCTATCATTCGAGGTTTCCAGTAATCATAGTTGGATCAATCCAAAATAGGTGGTCTATGAACAGATCCTCTGTCTCTATCCATAGTACCAGAAAGTAACGTCCCTAGATCTCACCCAGAACCAGAGCATGATGCATGCTCTGATACCAATTAAAATTCTGGTATCAGATATGAGATGTCAAAGGTAATGTCACGACACTAATATCTGAACAATACAAACATGATTAAAGAAAAAGAATAGTAATGCAACAGACACAAGCAATTGTTAACCCAGTTCGATGCAAACTCACCTACGTCTAGGGGCTACCAAGCCAGGAAGGAAATCTACTAAACAAAATCAGTTCAAAGACTCTCAGTAAACAACTTCAAGAGTTTTTTAAACCCTGTGGGTAACAATGGAGAGTTTTTTTACACACAAGCCTTAAACTAAGGGAGCATGCATATCAAGAGTTTTTTAAACCCTGTGGGTAACAATGTCAACATACAAAGAACTAATCAATTAGTTATTAATTTCTACAATCAAAACCTAATTAAAACTAATTAAATCCTATTTAATATCTAATTATAATCTAATTACATGATTAAAAACATGGTTAAAAATATTAAAACTAATACTACATAATTCTAATATTAATATAATAATTAATTTCATGCTAAAAAATCAAACAGGATTTAAAAATCATTGAAAAATCAAGTAAAAGGAGTAGAATAAAAGAAATAGAAATTGATAGGAACATGGGTGTAAAAGTGAGATCAGGATGACAATAGAAGAGACTAGGCCCAAAACACAATCGGGCCCAATCAGAGGCGCATGAGAGAGGAGCTTGAATTTAGATTGGAAAAAAATGCATCTGATAAACATGGAACATGTTTACCACGTGCGTTCAAAATTTTAAATGCTTCTTCAACCTCCTTCCCTCCATCGCTCCAGAGCTCACTAGTGGCGGCGGCAGAGTAGCATACCATGAAATTGAATACACATAAACACTCTAAATTTCATGCCGAGTCTAAATCCACAATCAAAATCAACAAACAAATCCTCAAATCTCCAGCCTAAGTCTCTCAACAAAAATTAAAGGGAGGATGGCAAGAATCAGATCCCTAGGTGTGAGGGCTTTGATTCGTCTCAGCACAGGCTACATTATGGTAACTTACTTGAAGCAAATTGATGAAGGTTGAAGATACACTCACCGGAGAAAAGCACTAGAAATTCCAGGTAATCTCTCTGAAACTTCTCCTATCTTCATCTCCTTACTTCTTCTTCTTCTAAACTTATTCTGAAATAGAGACTCAAGTGAATGGAAGATGAATGAGAGAGAGAGAGAGAAAGAGAGAGAGAGATTCTGAGCCCTGATATTTCAAAAATAGAGAATGATTGAGAGTGATTAAAGATTTGAGATTCCACCCCCTTGAATGAATGATGGTGAATCTATTTATAGGCCAAATGATTAACAGTTTTGTTTCTTCTGTTAGATCGTGAAATTCTGGTATCAGATATGAGATGTCGAAGGTAATGTCACGACACTAATATCTGAATAATACAAACAGGATTAAAGATAAAGAACAGTAATGCAAGAGACACTAGCAATTGTGAACCCAGTTCGGTGCAAACTCACCTACGTCTAGGGGCTACCAAACCAGAAAGGAAATCCACTAAACAGAATCAGTTCAAAGACTCTCAGTAAACAACTTCAAGTTACAGTATTTTCACCTAATCTCTACCCGTGTGGCTTCTACGTAAGAACTCTTAAATATGAGATCCTACTCACTCCCCCTCAATCACAGCAGTGATATAAAACAAGAATTACAATGAAAAGAAGACACTCTTCAAAGACACATACATGATCTTGCTTAAAAGCTTCAATCAAGTAAACACACACTCATGCTTCAAAGCTTAGAGTGGACAAATTACAACTAAAAAATCAGTCCAATTCAATCATCTATGGATGAATGAATGGCTTACAATACACACGACCACACAAGACTAAAACCCTTATTCTCTCTCAATATTTCGTTCGTTATTTCTTGTGTATAAAACCAGATATTCCATGCCCTATTTATAGAATCGTTTGGCTGGGCTTGGACATCACAAAACCCTAAAACTATTTTCCATTCAGATCTTCTCATGACAGTTGATTATATCTTGTTGGAAAATAAGTCAATCTGGTTGTAATTAATGATTGAATAGCGTGTTTCATCATCTCTCTAATCATACATAGATTAGCATTAAAAACACAATCACACAATACAAAACATTCAGACTGAATGTTCTGTATACAGATGTCATGACATCGGGTCTGACATCTCAGTAAAATCCTGCATATTCACATTTTAAACATCATGCAGGTACAAGTTATCTTATGTCAAGACAACACTTGTGACAACTTGTGAACACTCTAGGTTTTACCAAAATTGCTGCCAACACATAGAACCAACAAATCGTGAAAGTGGATTTCATTTGGAGGTTATCATGAGGTTAAATATGTTAGTTAAGTTAGTTAATAATTGGATTCAGTTAATTGGAAAATGAGATTGAATGGTTTTAACTGTTTTGAAAATGATTTTGTGCAATTTCTGTTAAAATTGAGTTAAATTCATTTTCAATTTTTTGTTAATGCAGTTAAGCCTGCTAATTGTAGGTTAATTAATGCAAATGATTTGTTAGTCGTTGGATTAAATGTTTGATGATGATAAGGTCCTGTTTTGATGACTGAGATGACTTACTCGATTTTTATGAAAAATATTGTTGTGCTATGTGTTATAATATATGCAGAGTTGCTGATATAATGATGATAATGATAGTTTGATGTAGCATTGTGTAACATGTTTGCAGGTTCAATGGTTCATGTGATCTGATGTAGGCAAGTTTATATGTTACTGATGCAGGGCCAGGTTTATGTGATGACTTGATGATGATGGTAATGGTCTGATGTAAGGAATCATGTAGCATGTTGCAGTAGACTTCATGGTTGATGTGATGATGATATGATGTAGGAAAGGCATTGTTTTAGGCTGCAATAGAAATGGCAAATGTTTGCGGTAGATGTGATATAGGTCATGTATGTGGTATGTCTTCCTTGGTCATTTTGCAAATGATTTTAGGCATTATATTATCAAGGATATTATGCATTACTTGGGTAAGGTTATTTTGTGTTTGGATTGATGGATTGATTTGTCATGGTTGGTTTGTGGCAAGGTAAGGCTTGTAAGGAAATACAAGATGGTTTGGCATGGCAAAATGGCTAAGTCCAAGGCAAGGTGTGACAACCTTGTAAAAGTGGAATTTCTTGATTGTGAAGCCATGTGGAAACTCGTGAATGTAAATGTAATCAAAATTAGTTTTAGGATGAAAAAGTGAACTCGTTGACTTTGGTCAACTGGTTGACCATAAAGTCAATAGTTAACCAAAAGTCAACTTTTTTATAAAATGTAAATTTTGATTTCTTTTTGTAATGGACTATGTATGCATTAATAAATGAATGAAATGATCACTTATTTGAATGAAATGACTATGAATTGAATGTGAACCAAACTTTGATTTATGAACGAACTTCAACTAAAAACCAAATTTGGTCTATGAATGAATCAATCACCTTTAATCATTTGAATCGTAAGGGATCATGAACATATGATGACACATGAATCAAATGGACTAAGATACATGAATGAATCAAGAATTAATGGTCTGTAATGCTCTATGAATCACAATGGACCAATGACAAACATTGGACCAAAAGATCAATGCACCAATGCAATCATGAACCATGAATCAATGACCAAAGACCTATGATCTTGAAAACATCATATGCTTAGAATTAATGGATTAGGAATGGCCAAGTAGAATGCATATGCATGGATGCTTGAACAAAGCCTTGAACCAGATGAAATCCCAAGCATATAGGCATGTAGGTAAAATGGATACTTTTGCACAAAGCCAATTTAATGATTTATGATGCATGACATGATGGTCAAGAACTTGCTCCCAATGAATTAGGGTTTCAGTCAATCCCAAGATCAAAAGTCAAGCTAACAAGGCCCATAAGTACCAAGGCTCCCTGATTAGGGTTTCAAGATGCAAACCATCAACTCAAGGTCTTCAAACCAAGCATACAACTCCACAAACACATCCTAAAACATGGGCCCAAGAGTACGGTTTAGTGGTTAAATCAATATTGAAAAGGTCAATCACAAGATCCCATATGAGCAAAGTCAAGAATTAGGGATTTAATGCACAGATGAATACCATGATGTGGTCTCCTTGACTCAAGGTCCCAAAGATCAAAAAATTAGGGTTTCACCCCTCTTGATTCCATATGAATAACAATATCACAAACTTAGGGCTTGATCCACAAGTGAACCCAAGCTCTTGTTAACCATAAACTTTGAATCTATGATGATTATTAGCAAGTGTTAACATGAATGAATGATGCATGAATGAGCACAGATGAATCTTAAGCCAAAGGTTAGATGAAAAGTGAGAAGGGGAGGGAATATTTTGGGGTATGACACAATCATTAGTGACTTTTTGAGCAGAAGCAAGTTTGCAGGGTATTTTAAAGAGATAACTAGTGATCTAATGAAGCAAATGAAGGATCACACCTTTGATTCCTAAAGTATATATGATGGAATTAGTTGCACTCAACTATTGAGGAGTAACCAAAAGCTCAAAGACGTGACACGGGATGTCATTAAAGATGGTAACGAAGATGTCAATCAGGATGGGCAAGATAGCCTATATGACATGTTGGTGACAGATTTTACAACTCAGAAGAAGGATGAGAAAGTTTCCCCTAATAATTCTAAAGTAAATGGTGTTGTGAATAAGGGGAGTAACAAAATGGATGACCTTGATGATGAGATTCGTATTGTTAAGAAATTCCCTAGAAAAGGAAGAAGCTTCCCAAGAACTCTCCATCTGTTTCTTTTCATTATGAAGAAAGTGAAATCAAATGGAATTTTTGTTACAATAGAAGAATGACTCTTGATAAACTCTGTTAAAACACTTAAGTGCGACGAAATTTTGGAGCTTCTTAATGATGCTCAATTGTTGAACACAATGCTGAACTTTGAAGCTTGTTATCCTATGTTGATGAAGGAATTTATGGTTAAGAGTGATGGTATTCCTCACGGGTTACTGAATTGGAGTTACATGCTGAATGTTGGGAAATATATCCCTGACATTGTGATACACATATGTACACTTGTTGATGAAACTGATCTATTTTTTCATGAAGAAATGTTGGAGATTTTTCACCTAAACTTGTTGTTGTTTCTACTACAAGGTTGTGTTTGTTTCACTACACTCTGGTAATCTAATATGAAGACTGTCTTGAAGAATGTATGGAAAAATTTGCACAACCTCTTTCATGTTTGTAGGATTTGTTGTTGGTTTGTTGGTTTATTCATTTGTTTGTCTCTTTTGAGGAAAATAGTTGGAGAAAACTAAAAGGGAACATTTTTTTAATATGTGCTATATGTACTTTGGATATTCTTTGTTGGTGTTACTGGTTATGTAATGGGTCATTAACATTGTATGGTGTTACCATGATATGTTCCTGAACTATGGTAATGGTTCGTGTTCTTCTAGATATGGTATTCTTTTATGATCTTGGTGTGTGCTTGATGATCTAGTTTTTTATCCATACCTTAGCCAAATTATGGAAAAAAGGGGGAGTAAATATTAATGTAACCACATATGATCTTTGATGAAACCTGTTGCTACTATGTATATTCTAATGTGTGAATCATTTTAAAGATGTACTCCTGCACATCTTGTAGAAAGGTTGTAAGTTGTTTTAGCCAAAATTTGCCAAAGGGGGAGATTGTTGTTCCTTTGAGCGTGATTATGTTTGATTCCGGAGGATATGGTTTAAGTTTTACAAAAATATTTGGTTGTAAGAAACTTGTTGACCAAGATTTCTAGAACATGTTTTGTGACATATGGGCGTGCGTTCCACATAGACTACATCATATGATTCTACATTGATTTTGATACAATCAGAAGATTACCTATGGAAAAAGATTGTCAATCAAAATCAATTTGGAAAAATATTTTATCAGTTCGTAAGTTTGAAGAAGATTTAATTAGATATGGTTTAAATTAAATATATTAGGATTTGGTTTGATTTGATTTGCATTGAAGAAAAATATTTAATTGGTTATGCTTTGAAGGAATATTTGATTCATTTTTATTCAATCCAAGATTTGCTGAAATTGATATACAAAGATATTGATTGAAGTTTTAATTAAACAAATATTCCATGAATATATTTTATTGGATTTGATTTAATTACAAGATTTGAATTTGTACTTAATGAAGAAATCTCCAATCTAATGTAAAGATGATTTAAAGTGTGGTTCGGTTTTGGAAAAAGATTTATTTTTAATCCTTTACTTGAGAACTTGGAATTGTGATGTATATCAAGTAAAAAAATTGTTCCATTTTTCCAAGATTCAGAATTATGTTACATGAACTGTTCCACAATCTGTGAGATATATGTCTCAGACTAGTTACAAAGATCTCAATCTTCCTAATAAAGATTTGATTGATCATGTATGTGTATGGAGGATGTAATATGAATAAAATACAATAAAAATAATCAATAGATTGAAATTTATTCAAGGAGATCAATAAAGATTGGAAATCATAATTATTAAAGACTAATTTCATGTTCTTTTTAGAAGTCCAATAAAGATCCATATTTATGGGCTTTGGGAGCTGGACGTTTGTGGCTATTTAAGGAGTTAATCTCCTACGTGAAGACTTAGACCTCAAAAGAAAATATCTACTCATTAGGAGAATTTTGTTCTGGTTGATTCTATTTTTTATTTGTATTTTGTACACTTTATTCATGTCTGTCATACCTCAAAATTTGCCCTACCTTATGCAATTTTTGTCTGGCTTATTTCCCATTGCATTTGTATATTTATCCATCATAACACATTCATTTACAATTGTATTTTTTAAATAAACATCATTGATTCAAATGTTTTTCTAATTATGATACAAAGGCGGTGTTGGCACAACATTATTGGTTTGTTCATTCCTTATGGATCAAGTCACGTGGGACTCTAATCTTTGGTATATGCTAGTAGTTATATTGGCTACATCATGACATTTGATATTGAGGTTACTTGGGGCTATCTCGATCTTTGATCTGTTTGATTCATGGAACAACAGTTCATTCAAGTCAAAGAAATCAGATTCAATATTTATTCAAATTTACTCAAGCGCAGGTTCAGATACAAGACGTGATGCATTTCAAACAAGTCGTCTTTGTACAAAATGTTCAACATTCCACTACAAAAAGAAAAAAAAACAAGTCCACCAATTATATCCTCATTCTATCTCTTGAGTTTCTCTAGAACATCCAAGTGTCAAAGTTACTCCATGAGTGAATCTTGAGTCATGAATACCGTGCTCCATGCCATTGATCAACGCCAAGCCTTTATCATGTTAATCTTGAAAAATCACACACAATGATAAAAATCCAAGCCATTATGCTTCACACATGAACCCATGCATCAAAACAAAGAGAAAAAACTATTTTTCGAGTTGGTAACCGGTTACCATGTTTTGGGTAATCGGTTACACATGCTTCAGCTCACCAATAAGGCCTTTTTTTTTCTGGTAATCGGTTACGCAAAACCAGGTAACCGGTTAAATCACCCCAAAATGGCCAAAAACACACTTTTCGCATATGTAACCGGTTACGTCTAAGATAGAATGCAAAAATATTGCATTTTCAGTAGCAATGCAGTTCCAATTCTTTATGAAACCAGTTCCAATGCATACATCAATACACATAGCAACTTGCACTCAATTATGCAGCAATTAACAATAACATTCATACATTGAACCAAGTATTCCCAACACTTCAAATCATCAACATTCCAACATTTGAGCTACTCTAACATCACTCACCTGTCATAACAGTTCCACTAACAATCTAACTAACATTTAACATACAATCTAAAAATGTAAACATCATTAACCAACTTGTTCATTGAATCACCTAACCATAACAATTGCCCTAACTTCTAATCGCCGCTGCCGGAAAAAATTGACTGAAACAGTTGGAACTTGCATCTATATAAACTCACCACTCTCATCAAAATAAGAAAGGCAATCACAAAATCAGAACCTATTCATTCTCTCAAATCACTCATCGCAAATTCAACTTTTCATCCTCTCACTTCATCTTCTCCAATTCTCCAACCTACACTAAAGCTCTCTCTCTCACTCTCTCACACACCATTAGAGCAAGCTTCACATTGAAGTTTATCACCAATTGAGTTAAACCTCTTACTTTCTACGTTACTCTCATACTCACAAAAATCAACATCAAGAAAAACAATTCAATTCAATATTTTTTTAGAGATAAATCATTAAAGAGCATAAGTAGAAGATCAATTAAGCATACCTTTATTCTCTTCATCTTCATCACCTTCAAATTTCAGCAAGTTCCAAGACAATCTTCCATCTTACAAGTCGAAGATTTTTTATCCTTCCTTGTTTGATGAATTTTTTATACCACAATGTAGCTTGTGCATTGGAGAATCAAAGCCCTAAGGTTTGGTGGCTTGATTCTCCTTCAGCTTCATTTAATTTTAGTTTTTATGCTTAGGGTTCTTAGCTTTAATGCTCTACATTTCTGAATTGATTAACTCTTGGTTAGAAGTGATGAGAGATTAGGATAGAGGAGGTTGAGAGGGGATTAGGAATGTGGTGATATTTCTTGATTTCGGCCAACTCCAGCGCGGTGGTGCCGGAGCTCCGGTGATGGTTGTTTTTGACATGAAATTTGAACTTGATGTGTAGAGATGACAAAGTAGTGTTGTTGGATTTTTCCTCTCATCCCTTGTAAATTTTGTTGGGCTTAGACAATTAAGCCCAATATTTTTCTTTCTGCACCTCTATTTTCTTTAATTCTTTTGTTACATTTTTATGCTTTAATTAATTTTAATACATGTTAATACTTATTTCTACACATTATTTTGACCTAAAAAATCCTTAGAAAGTTAAATAAAAAATAATAACAATGCATGTTAGTTAATTATATTTTAATTAGGATTAATCCTAGATTAGTTCCTTTGATTAGAATTTAATGCATATATGTCCACGTTAGTTTTAGATTAACTTTCAGAAATTGATATGCTTTTCTAGCTTTGATTTTCTTAGGGTCTTTTTTAGACTTATTAGAAATTCATATGCTTTCATAATCTAGACTTTCCCCTGATTGATTAAGTTGATCAAAGTTTGCTTTTATCAACTAAACCCTTTGACATGTGCTCATTACCTCAGTCTATTCAAGTGATCAAAAGTCTCTTGATCACTTGATAAGGCTAGTCCATTGTACTAAAGCTGTATTGGATCTCAAGACCTCAAGTTCTAGACTTCACACCTCAAATCAATACAAGTCAAGGCACTGCAGACAGACTGGACATTGGACTACTACTCAAGCATAACAAAGGTCATGTATCAACACTTGTGCGCCACGAGCCTTAAGCAGTAAAGAAGGGATGAGAGTGATCATTCAAATCCTCATTATGAATATCTTTGGGTACATGACTGATGACCTAATTGCTCAAAGTATTCACCTCTACTAATAGACTTTAGTTCAATTTGAATCAGGTAATTGACAAGTCTTCTTCAGGAAAGCACATCAACAATTCAACACTTCAACATTGCAATACCGTTGCTTCATCACACTCTCCTTTTTGGATCTACAATAAAACTCTCCTTGGCATCCATACATCCTTTGGATTAATTCCCTTGTGGTGAAATCTTTGAATCCTAATCAATCTATCATTCATGGTTGCCTTATCAGTCTTCTTGTGCTTATGCAAACCCTATTCTTTCATATGAGCCTTGTGCTTAGGCAGACTCTATCGTTCACTATTAGCCTCATCAATCCTCTTGTGCTTAGGTTAACTATCTCATTTATTGGATGTCTCATAAGTTCTCTTGTGCCTAGACAAACACGTTCGAGTTCTTTTGCCTTGTAAAACATCTCGTGTGTTGGCCAATCATCTCTCATTCACTATTAGCCTTGTCAATTCTCTTGTGCTTAGACCAACTATCCCATTCATTTTTTTCCTTATAAATACTCTCATGTGTAGGCAAATCAACTCTCTTTCATTATTTGCCTTATAAAACCTCTCTTGCTTAGAAAAACCTTTTGATGTATGTTTCCTTATAAATCCTCTCGTGTTTTGGAAATGATCTCTCATTTGTCACTTTGGCTAACACCATTTATTGGTTAATACCACACTCTTGCTATTCAAACAATTTTCTTCGCCTTTAGGTAACCCAATTTCTTTCTTTGTTCCGCATTAGTTCCTTGAACTACGGAGCTAGGACTTTCTCATTGCACTGCGAGAATATGTAAGCACGAGAATGTGAATCTTTGGCGAGCATATTTACTATTATTTCTTCTTCTGTCTTAGGGCACCATCTAGATCTTTCATCATTCACCACTCAATACCTTCAATCATTCATCCCCAGTGATATACTATCTCTTTGAAACAACTATAATATTTCTTTGGATTCCATATATACTTTTGGGCCAAGAACCAATGCCTACCTATGAACCAAGAGCCTTTTTGTTTATCTCGTGGATAAACTATCCCTTTTGTTTCACTTTTCTTAAAGTCAATATATAGTCAAAACCCTTTGTTTTTTTGCTATATGCCAACTTTTCTCATTGGTTTAGACACACCTACCCTATGGGTTCAAACAATACAATCCTTTGGTTCAAAACATACCTTTGTCACAACTTCTTTCATTTCTCACGTTTAGTTCCATGAACTACGGAACTCTGAATTCCTTATTGCACTATAAGGATACGTAGGCATGAAGGCCCTAATCCTCACCGGGCACTTTATTTATTCCATTATTTTTCCCTTGTCCTTTCGTGAGTAATCTTTAGATAGTAACACCCATTCGAGCAAAGAACAAGCAAAAGGGTTCCCATTAAGTACAACAGATATGAGGGATGCTAACACCTTCGCCTTGCATAACCTACTTCCTTACCCTTTTTCTTTTCCCCCTAGATTTATCGATGTTTCCCTTTCCTTAGGGAATAATAAAGTTTGATGGCGACTCTGTTGTATCTTCCAGCGTGTGATACGCTCATGTATTTTTTGCGTAGCTTCAATGTGCTTCAAATCTAAATTATTTTAATAGAGTATTGAGTTGTAAGGTTATAATATCATCCGTTTTCTTATTGTAATTGTCCAAACACAAGGACAGTGTTTCAGAGAAAGTGAGAAGAGTCTCTTATTTAGAAGGAGCCTGAACGAAGCTTCACGAGTAGTATTAGAAGAGTGGCCTTAAACTGGGAGAGTTCAGAAAAAGCCCATTGTTCATTATAATTATTAATAGTGGATTAGTTCTATAGGGATTCATGAATAGAAATTCATGCATATTATTAGGTTTAGGCAATGAATAAAGTATGTTCATTTAAGATTATTTATACTAATACTATTGAGAGTGGATTTCCTTTCTTGGGTTGGAAGCCCCTCAGACGTAGGTGACATTGCACCAAACTGGGATGTAAGACCCCAATTTTGACCCTAAGATCCCTCGTGCAATCTCATCATATGCATTAGCATTGGGATCATACATTGGCATTCCCCTTACCCCTCTTTCATTGAGTTTGTTTTTGGAGAGATCACCAAGCACCATGTGATTGTATCATACTTGTATATTATCATTTTTTTTACTAACCAAAATACCAAAAATATGTCTTTGTATTTGCCTAACTCTTTTGTAGGTAGGGCGTGATCACCATTGATCTATCATGTTCACATCTAGGGTTTGAGACCCTCATTGCTAAGAGCACAACCAAGGAATGATCCATAATGTCTCTAAGCATCATATATGAGTCCCAATGATCTTTACATGTTGTTTTGATCAAGATTTCCTCAAGAATTTGGAGTTGGTTTGCCTTGGAAACCCTAGTTTAACTGGGTATCTTGAGTAACTTCTTCAACAAGCTTCTTCGCCAATTGATCAAATTTCTCAAGGGAAACTTCAAAATTCATCATATTATGCATATATGATCTACCATGAGCCTAAAAAGTCAAGAGAATTGCATGTTAGCAAGTTGGTTGATGGTGGTTGGCCAGATGAATTCATCTAATCAAAATTGGGTCTCCCTAGACCCTATCTTCTACAATGTTCATCATATGAAAATGATTCCAAGAGCAAAGTTACTCTAAATGACATTCCAAACAACTTTCATGTTGAGGTATAGAGCTAATTTTTCTTGGAAAGTCATTTTCTATGTTGAAACATTATAGATCATTTTGTCTAAACCCTAATTTGAAAGTCAACTTCTTAAGGCCATAACTTGCTCAATTTTTATGAGATGAAAGATTTCCAAGTTGCACAATCAAATTCAAGATGTCTAATTAAACGTTGATGTTTGGAGTGAGAGCTAAATCAACTTTTATGAGCATGTGATATGAGGATACATTATAGGTCATTTTTTACAAATACCATTGAACAAGTGATTTTCCTCAACTTCAAAAATGAATAACTCACTCATTATAAATCCAAATGATGTCATATTGGTGACCATTTTTAAGGTCTTCGAAATAGATACAACTATGAAGAAGACACTTTTCTTATTTGGAGCTCACATAAAACGTTAAGCAAGGTGGAATAATGAAGTATGTGACTTGACACTTAGAAAAAATTTCAACATTTTGAAATTCCCAAACTTCCACCTTAAAATTCACCATGATACAAGTTCCAAATGGAAAAGTGTTCAACATAAGACTTATTCCTCTTGATCTAAACTTTCCAAAGAGTCCCAATTCATTCATTTTGGATAAGGTTTGATAGGGCTGCGCATGGTGTTAACTGGCCTGCATCAGTTGGCAAAATCAAATCTTCAAATGATCACATAACCTTGCTTTGCCATTCAAGCTTGATTCAAACCTCAGTACAGTTGATTTTGGACTTAATTACATTGCTTCATGGGCCTGTACACGCCCATGCAAGCATGAACATGGCATTGCTAAATTTGGATAAAATTTCAAGTGTGCAAATAACATTCCATTTTGTTATAAATAGAGACCATTTGTGCTCATTTCAAAGGATCCTTGCGCGCCAGCTTTGCCTCCACTCTTCAAACCCTCACATTTGAAAGGAAAACCTGATAATTTTCACTTAAAAATTGAGTTTGAATCTCACTATTTGGAGATTCACAAACTCCAGGATCTAAAGCTTTGTACCAATCCTAAGCCACTTCTGCAAGCTATTGGAGCAAGATCAAACACGAATTGAAGCAAGAGAGATCAAGTTCTGCACAACATTGAAGGTATTTTCTAGATTTTTTCTTCTCTTTGATTCTCACTCAATTCTCATCAATTCTCTTAGATCTTTGGTTGTTTGAAGTCCTACCAATATAGGCAAGAAGATTGAATTTCTTTGAGGTCAAATCGAAGCAACTCAGTTGACACACCTCAAAATTCAACTCCACATATCTCTGTATATATTTGGAGTTAGTTAAAATTGAGGTGATATTCGTGATCTATGCCATTTTATCTTTCAGATCATGTCCTCTTTTTTCATTTTAGTCATGGTGTTGATTGAACCAGTCCGGCCAGGGTCGTCGGAGAAGATGACCGGCCTTTGGCTCCAGCAGTGATGTGGCACGGTTTAGAACCATTGATTTGGTTTAAAATGTTTTAATCACAAGCGTTGGTTTGGATGACCATCGTTGTGGCGCACTGACTAAAGACCATCGTGGATTGCGCGTTTCAGACCCCTCGATTTGCCACCTCAATTAATGAGGGAGATCAAGTGGTCCACGTTTTTTTTATTTTCTGATTTTAGTTTTTACTCCTTTTATTTTCATTAATTCATATTAATTTTAATATTGATCCAAAAAATATGAGAGTTTCACCAAAAAAAATTAAATAAAATCCTCTTTCATATTTTGAATTAAAATTATTTTTTGGATCATTATTAATATTTTTCATGATTTAATTGATTTTATGAATATTTTTAATTGTTTAAAAATACTCTTAAGTTTCCAAAAATTCTGAAAAAATTTCTCCAAGGTCCTTTGACCTTGTTTGACCTATGATGAATCTCATGGTCATTTCTTTGGTGTTTTGATGAGGTTTTAGAAAATTGACCAACCATATTTAATTTAATGTATTATTTTTTAGTATTTTTAATTGAATAAATGCCAAATAATTGTATAGAGCCATTTTGATTGACTTGTGTTGTTGTACCTTAGTCAAGGTTGATTTGACTTTGTTAAGTTAAGATCATTGGATTTAGGGGATTTATGGAATGTACATTCCATCTCCCAAAATGAATGAATGATCTTAATTTGGTAAAATTCTTCCTTTGTCCAATTTGAGTTTGATCCATTCTCCCTCCCTCTTCATCTCATTCCCCTTTTTTATGCATTCATGTCATGGACCTATGATATCTCAATATCTTAAGGCTACTTGATTGCAAAATCAACATAAGTATGGATGAGATTAGGCCCCCACTTTTGCATATTCTTTTTGTGTGTGGTATGTTTCATAAGCATAGTCCAATATACTATGTCTCTAACATGCATTAACACCAAAATACTATTGCCCGACCTCAAATAGTTGTGACTTCTACATAAGTCCAATTATGATTGCTTAACATATCGCTAAATTTTTGACACAAAAGGCATAACATTCTAGTTAGTGAGATTATAAGTCTCCCCTCTTTCATGGTATTGTGTGGAAACTTGGCCTTTTTTCCTTCCTTTGGAAGATGTCTTGGTTCAAGGATCCATGTTTGTGATAAGTGGGTTGAGTGTTCTCCAAAGAATGACTTAAAAAAGCAAAAGCAATACTAACTTCTAACTCATTAAAACCTAACATTTAACTTCAAGTCATTTACTTTAATGCACTTTATTTTTAAGCCTTATTCATTTGCCATTATTCATACCATTCTAATTGTTTATGTTAATGTCATTTTCACTTTGTCCACTTGGACCATATTTTGTGATATATTTTGTTTGTGTTTATTTGTGTGGTCTTTGACTACTAATGTACATAATAAGAACAAAAGCCCTAAAAAAACTTCTTGTGTGGACTGTTGGTTTGATCTGAGACAATTGGACTTAGAATTTAGGCAACACTCCCTATGCAAAGGACTTGGCCAATGCCAACTTTCATGTAACCAAGTGCTTATAATTTGAGAATCCATCTGATACATCATTGAAGACCCATTTGAGTTCATCTGCAACATGATCATTGTGAAGCTGTTATTGTGAACATGTGACTTGTGTATTATGGAATTCATCTGCTACATGGGCAAATTGGAAGAATATCATGGATTTGCTAAGCTTGGATGTGGCTATACTTATTTGATGTCTTGCTCTTCAAGTTGATAGTTTGTGCATTTTTTGTAGCTTGATTCTAATGTCCAAGGGAATTTGGGTTTCTATATGACAATCTTGTCTATTGGATTACAGCCCATTGGTCAGATTTTTTCAACTCTTAACTTTTAAATTTATGCTTAGGATTAGTCCCTTCATCTCTTCCCCACTTTTTTAATTTCAAAATCTCTCCCTCCTTTAAAAAAAACTTCTTTGCTTGTGCTTGTTTTCTAAACTTAGACCATATTTCAAATTAGAAACTTTGGCCTTATGCCATTGCATTTTCAAAATTCTTTTCTTTATCAAACTTGTAAATAGACTTAACTATACTTGACTTAAAATTTTCAAAAGCCAAAAAGAACTAACACTCATTCAAACCATTTTAGGCCTTTGTGCCTTTCAAACCTAATTTTTGTTAAAAGCAATACATCCACTTTGAAATTTATACCACGAACTACGAGGCTTTGATCCCTCATTTTTAGGTTGGTACGTAGGCACAAGTCCGAAGGTCTTGTCAAACACAAAAATATAATTAATGAATTCTTTTCTCATCCCCCCATTCTATTTGCTTGCAAACATCATTTGTACAAAAACACATATGCACACAAGAAAGGGCTTTCTAAGAGTACATATGACACTTTGGGTGCTAACACCTTCCCTCTATGTAACCAACCCCCTTACCTGTAATCTTTGGCATTTTATTAGTTTTGATTTGAAAACTTCTTATTTGTGGGTTTTGTTCGTACTTTTCCATTTTCTCTTGGAAACAATAAAAGCGAGGTGGCGACTCTTGTTATTTGATGTCTTGCTTATCCATAGTTTGATGATCATGAATTTATTGCTACATGGGATAACAATCCTTTGTGTTCTTTCTTACTTTAACTGTTATTTGCAATTTGACTTGCAAACTGGTTTTTTGTATACATTATCTTAGATATCGTGTCCAACTTCTGTCCCATGAGAACAAAATTTCAATTGACATCAGAGCAGACACTTTATTTTGTTTAGGTGTGTTCCAGGGTTCTTATTCTATTCAAGATGGGGAATTTGAAAGAAGGAGAAGCGGTTCATTACCCAAATATTCTTTATGGTACTAAGAATCCTCCAAAGATTGTAGTCAAAGAAAATTATTAAGATTATGAATACCAAATAGAATATGATACTGGAGAAAATATCAAGTTTTCTAAGATATTGAGAAAGGTCATGAGAAGAGTGGATAAGAGATCTGGGAATAATGTCTCTACCAATCTCAAGGATAATCATCATCATAACCTCAATAGGTATAACTTCCAGCATTAAGGAAATATGGTGAAAAACTAAATCTCAATTGGATCCAATATCTTAAATGCAAAAAATTTAGACATATTCAAGCTAAATGCTCAAGTTTTCCAAAGAAATAAAGAAAAATCTTCAATGTCACTAATGATGAGGAAGGTGAGTTTGATCAAGCAAACAATATGGTGACCTTCAAAGACATTAAAGATGTTATACATGGTGATAAGCCATCAAAAAAGAATATATGTGTTACTCCTATTTAGAAAATAGAATGCACAATGTCAGGTAACATGTGTCAACATTCTTTCACACATGATTACCAGTGTATTAATTTTGTCTCCTCCATTCCATTATACTTTTGTAAATTGTATGGTAGACAACTACATCACCGACATATGTATCCCTAGTGGAATGAGAAGTCTCAAAGGCATCATCAATAAATCTAGTGTGGCAGTCCTAATATTCTTGTTCATATTGCTTGTATCTCCCACAAGAATGTTGAAGAACATGTTCCTCTACATCATGGATGACCTTTTTTTGATACATAAACTAAGTTATGGCACAAAAAGCATGGAAACATAAATAACTTCTTCTGTATGTCTGATCTCAAAATTGAAGAAGGTAAAGTTTATGATGTGTGTTAAGTTGGGAAGCAAACCAAGATGTCATAAAAGATGGTTCAACATCTTTCTAGTTCTTCTGAATTACTACTTATGGATTTTATGAGACTCATGCAAGAAGTTGTCAGAGAAGACAAATAGTCAGGCCGGAGGTCCTCCCATTTATGGAGGGTTCCTTATTGCAAGGAATTACGACCATGTCTAATATATCTTCATATATTTTGTCATTCGGTGTCTTATTTTTTTCATCATGGTAGACGAGCAGTGGTTCAATTTATGTAATCTTGGTCATTGTGAAGTGATAGGTGGACAATTCGAGTAGTGGAAGAGTGATATTTTTTCTTGTAAACTTCAATTGGTGGAGGACTTGATGAACTTCATTTGTGGGTCTGTAGAGGATGATAGACGATATTGGATCCTTTATCTAAGTGGGAAATATTCATTAAGTTTATGTCTTTCTATTGGCCAATCCACCCTTTGTAGAGAGGCTCTCAAAAGGGAAACTCTAAATCTTGTTGAAAGTGTGTATGAAATTATCCCTAACAAATGATATGTCTTTCTCGTGACAAGTATTGTCAGATACAACATTTTCTATCTAAATTATTTTTTACGTAAGGCACTTTTAAATGTTTTAGGGTTTCTTGTGTTTTTTTGGGTCATTGCAAGAGTTGGTGCACCATTTTCTTGTTACGTGTGCCAATGCCCTACAAATCTAGTTCAAGATTTTTAAGTGGTTATAATGACAATTAACTATGTCGCCATTTTTTTTACTACTCCCATGGTTTTTCCTTGAAGTTTCTCCTTTCTAGTTGCCACAAACATGTTATATCTACACTTTTACTTTCAATTTTGTAGTTGATCAAAAATTCTTTTCCCGAAGAAAGTATATGGTTCAATTGTTGGATCATATCAAATTCTTTTGTCAATGGTAGTATTTGAATTAGAACTTGGGGCCATCTTTGGTTCCCAATTGCTTATGGGAATTTCTTATCTCACCTTAAGTGGTGGAAAAGCACCCTAAAAAATCTGAAAGTTCCCTTTCAAATTCCTGATATATATTTTCGGACACACCATTTTCTCACCAAACCACGTTCTAAGTGAGCCTCATCCCATATTTTTGTCAAAATTTAGTCCGAAGATGCATCTCCAGAATCACCGTATACGCATCGTATGCATTCCTAACTGAAATACACTCACTTTGACATAAATTAATCTGGAGATGCATCTCAGTAAACACCTCGGACACAATATGGAGATGCATTTCCATTTTTACACCAAACAAACTTTTTGTCATTGTTTTAGAGATACAATGATGTAATTAACGACACGTTATAGTTATACTATCATATTCAATTTTATATAAATTAAATCATACACTTATCAAATAATATGAAAATACCATATATAAATGCATAAATCCATAATACATAATGAGTTCAAAACAAAGTACAATTGATAACAGTATTCCGAATACAAATACTATTCACTACTGAGTACGTCAAACTCGAATCCTCTGTTCCTACATTTCCTTTTGTACTCCAATGTCGCACATTATTCCTCCATGATGACATTTAGAACGTCCCTCTCCTCAGAACCATCAAGAAAGAGTCTTATATATACACATCTACCTATGCTCTATAATACAACGACATCTAGGCAAAACATCAATAACATGATCTATCATATTTTGCTCCTCCTCTAGTATCTTCTGATGAGTTAGCCTAGGTGAATTTCCTAGAGCATATTGTACCATATAAAGATGTGATAAACTGAAAAACCACTAAATGTAGTTGTGTGCATCACTCCAGTCTTTAAGAGCTATGGTACCATGTGATGCATCTAGTATCAGATGATTAAGGTAACCGTCATACATGGTATCCATATCTCTATGTGCCTTAACGGGATGAGCAAACTCAGAAGGGTCTCTAGGAACAAACTACATGTAACCGAACAGTTACATGACGCACTCAAGACGGTGTAGAAATATCATATGTGACCCACAAGTCAACCATCCATAGCAAAAGGTTATGTCGTCCAAGGGATGCGTCTAATGATGATATGTGTACGGCTGGAAGTGTATATCTCCTACTACCAAGTGGTCAAGATACACTCGGAAGGGCTTTATAACTTGATTTCCTTTAAGCTGGATGAATGCAGAAACACATGGCATATACTCAATGTAGGTCAAAATATGTTGAATATGTGTGGGAGGTGCTAGAGGATCCAAGCATGAAAATGGTACATATGAATTATAAGTAATGGTGTAACACAAGTGTTATGAAAATGACACACAAACACTAAAAGATGAAAATATATGAACCTCAATAGTATGTTATTGTTGGTCATCTGTTTTTGTTAGAACAAGTTTGATTCTATAACTATACTTATGTTTTGATGATAACAATGTGTAGAGAATAATTTTGTACTTTGACTAGTGTTGTTAAGTGCTCATATAAAAGAAAGCAAATTCAGACTCTGAAGAAGTGAAATATGAATGCAGACAAAGTATGAAGAAAGCTGAAAGCATATTTTTAAGTGAAGACACACTCTGAAGAAAAGAAAAAAATACAAAGTTGTGGTTTAAGCAAAGCCAAAGCTTCAGGGTTATCAAAGTTAACATTCCTGCAAGGAATTACTCAAAACGGTTATGACAAAAGACTTTGATAGATCAAGCCACTGAACTCTACTCAAGCTTCAATAGCTTTTATATGAAGCCTCTTACTAGAAGCCAATGAGTGAAGCATATACTTCTCCAACAATCTAAGCATTTGAATAAACTAGTAAATGATTATACATTTCTTGTTCAGAATTACTCTGGACTCTAATCAGGCTTTACTTCATCTCTTATATGAAGCCTATGATTATGACAAGGAAATTACAATTAAAAAGGTATATGCTTAAAAAGAAGGACATGTCATATCTTCAAAGACTGTACTTTGTACTGAAGTATCTTCTCACATACCATCATTACCAACTCTCTACTACAAGTGTCGCTCAAATATTGCATATGATGTGACTTTCATACAACATATACTTTAAGATCAATTCTTATGCTACCCTCCAACGAATTTATTTCCCGTCTATATATTTTGAGAAAGCAGAATGTGGGTGGGTGTGTTGGCATTCGCCCACGCTAAAGCTACAACACCACAACTCAAAGAGAGAAACAACAAAGCACAATAACAAAGAAAAATAATTTGTGTAGAAAATAAAAGAGAAGATATAAACAATTAGAGCCTTAATTGTATATTATTTTAAGTTTATTCATGTGATCTTCATTTTGTGTGTTATCTTCTTGTCAAGAAGTAAACTCTGTAAACACAAAACTTGTTATTGTAACTCTGATTGTATTCCTCAAGTGACCAGGTTGGCCAGGCTCTTGAGAAGTCAGTGATAGATAGTCATTGAGGATTAAATCTCTTTAAGCAACTAGGTTGGTTAGGATCTTAAGGATTCAGTGACCGTCATATTTCTTCTGGGACCAGTATGGTCATAATTCTTAAGAAATCAGTGTCAGATTGTCATTGCATTTGTAATTAGTTTGATTAATGGATTAAGTCCTTTTCTAAGGCAAAATCACTCAGGTGGGCGGACTGGAGGTAACCTAGTTAACGGTGAACTAGGATAAAAATACTTGTGTTCATATCTTTATCATTATCGTTGTTGTTTGATATATTGGATGACAAAAAGTTTTAAATCCAGAAACCTAATTCAAACCTCCTTTATTGTGTTTCTTGCACCATCAGTTTCGTCTTCCACATACAACCTTCAGCTAACTTGGAGTAGAGGTAGACCAAATTAGAGGGGGGGCATTTGTACTCATGGATCCACTCTAAGCCAGCGAAGTATCTCAAGTAAATAATATCCACATAAGTGGCACACTTGTCCACAAAAATGGATATGTCAACCAAATACAACAGGTATGCATCTCTAGTTTCTGGAAAAACGTTGAACAAATCTGGGGATACATCTTCGTAATATACTGAAACTCAAAAAGGACCAAAAGGACATAAATGTAGTCTAATCCAACATCTCAAAAAATACATTGATCATTTAAACTACCTATCAAATATATTACTGATTTAAATAGCATATTCAAACTACCTATAAGATAATCTAATTCTCAATTTCTACAAATGTATATTGAAATAAAGAAAACATAGAGAAATCAAAAACATACTAAATGTGAGTTTGATGTTGAGCTTTTTAATTGATTGAATATTGACGGTAGATTCTTGGAAGTGTGTTGTATGAGTTTGGAAGTTTGTGAGTTGAGAGAGTTTGAGAGGTTTGGAGAGTTTGGAGAATTTGAGAGTCAGAGAGTTTTGAGAAACGAGGAAGGAAAAGAGAATAGCATTTAAAGATACATCTCTATAAATTTCACGAAAATGTATTTCTGTCATTTTTTTGATATAACCATGAGATCTAACTCAAAAACAAATGTGAATTGGAGTTGCGTCAAAAAATATATATATAAATTTTAGAAATAGTTTTCGTGTTTAGTAGAGTTGAAAAACAATACTTAAAAAGTGGATTAAATAATTACATGCTTATTAGTCTTTCTATGTTTCATCCTAAGCCCAAGGAAAAGGTTCTCTTGCGTGGCTACCTTATACTATTTTTTTAATATACTTTGCTATTAAATTAACAAATAAACTCCTGGCCTCCAAGAATTTTTCTTCACATGTGACTCTTTGTTCTCTAATTAATCTATTTTGCTGTGAGAATGAGGTTCATTTCATTTTGAATTGGAATCTACAAGAAGAACACTCATTTTGTCTTTTCTTACTAATTAAAAAGACCTTCACCTGAATACATCGTTTTGTCTTGCTTTGTTTTTTCTTTTGACCCCCATATGACAATATTTTGTCAGAACTAAATCATCTTTTCAAGGAGTAACGACGGTGGTCCAATCTATTCAACGTGTACCATACATATACAACCAGCAATTTAACTTCTCATTAAATAGTCTCTTGGAATTTTGTGACATTTCCAACATAATTTAATTCCACCCAATAAAGTGTTAAGTTAGTACATTGGTATGTTTGTATAGTTTTGTTTATAAGTGCATCAAATACTTCAACCCATGAAAAGAAAAGAAAAATATAACAAAATACATCTACACTCAAACATGATTTATACAAAGTCGGATACATTCTGGATAATCTTTTCCCTCAATTGATAGTTCAATAGAAGAAATAGATAACTTAAATTTTAATAAAATAAAGAGAATGACGTCATTTTAAAATAAATAAAAGTTACACTTGTTAAGATTCGAAGTGTGTCCCTTAGTTACTTTTTTCCTCAATAGTTATACCAACCGAGAGAATAGATGATATTATTTAAAAAGAAAATTTTAAAAATATGTGGCATATCAAGAGGTTATACCTCAATTTTTTGTTGGCTAAGATGAAATTTTTGTCATAAAATATATTATTTATTGTAGTGACAACACCAACAAAGATGGGATAACCTGAAAGTCCTCTTCATTTGATACATTGTTTTGTCACATTTCATCTTATCTGCAGAAAAATAATAAATAGGTTATAGGAGGGATCACAGATCAATATTCAAAGAAAGGATATTCTCCAGCTCACATACCAAAAATGTCCTTCTTGACCTCCTTGGAGTTGGCTTCTGTTGGTGTAAGCCCTAGAGGCCAATACTTTTGATACTTCTATCGAATTATTTATTAATAATTAAAGGTTTTTTTCTTTATTATGTTTGTTTAATAAAGTCCCTAGAATAGCTAGTCCGTTTAATGTATCAGGTATGACTTAATCATGAGATCACATTAAACATAAGGACACTATTCTTAAAGTATCCGTAGTCAAGCTTTATTGTGAAGTGGGATAACATTAAAGCATGAAGACTATTATGTTTATAGACTGATGATCACATCTCATGGATCATGGATAAAGAGTTATCAAGTCTTAAACATAGGTATGAATATTAAGAGTAATATTTATACTGGATTGACCCGCTATGAGAATACTATATAGAATGTTATGCAAAGTGTCATAAGTTATTCTCATGGTGATAATGGTGTATACCACCCTTCGACTTGAAACCACTATGGACCCTAGATGTAGAGTCGAGTGCCTTATTGTTGATCAAACTTTGTCCGTAATTGGATGACCATAAAGACAGTTGATGGGTACTCCACGAAGCATGCTAAGGGACATGAGTGACCTAGATGGAATTTGCCCATCCTGTGTAACAGGATAAATGTCTATGGGCCCAATATTGAACTGGACAAGGATGACACAGTCTATGCCTTGTGTTCAATATAGACATAAGGGCAAAAGGGTAATTATACACATAATTATTATCACAGAAGGATTTGTCAGATCACATGACATTTTCGTATCTTGGGTAGCAGTGATGTGTTGCTAGATACCGCTCACTATTTATTATGTTAAATATGTGATTTAATATAATTGTCAATGCCGCGAAAACCTATAGGGTCACACACAAAGAATGGATTGATGAGAGATAGAGTAATTAAGGAATATTGTAATATACGATGTCCTTAAGTGAATTATAGAACATCGTAAGGTACGGTGTACTTAAGTAGAATACGAAATATGGTAAGGTACCACGCGCTTAAGTGATTTTGGCATATTATAAGATATGGGTCATATACACTTGAGTGGGCTTTTTAGCTTGCAGCCCACACAAGTGGTTCTATAAATAGAACCCTTGTGTAGAAGCATTGAAAAAAAACTTGCAATTTTGTTTCTCTCTCTCTCTCTCACTCAAAGCCTTCATTCGTAGCAGCTAGCACTGAGATTGAAGGAATCCGTTCGTGTGGACTGAGTAGATGCATTGTCATCGTTCAACGTTCGTGATCGCCACAAGAGGTAACGATTCTATCACTGATCATGCCCATTCGTAAGGATCATTAAAGGAGAATTTTAAATTCCGTTGCGTTTTGGATCGCCCTTCTCCTTCAGTGGTATCAGAGCCACTTACGAAACCATGAATCTGATAACTGTTTATTTTCTGTATTAATACAATTAAAGACAGAATGAATCAAAGAATAAATGAGTAATTAAATCGAGATCGATCAAGTTATATATATGATATAAGTAATTCTGATGCAAAATACGGTATATATGATATACTGTTTCTATTTCATTCATTCAAACACTTAATGGTTGTTTTCCTTTGAGCGATCAATGGTCGTTTGCTTCTTGATCCAACATTAGTATGGTGAAGAAATGACGTGTTGATCAATCATACTGAATCAACAATCGAGATGTGTTTGACGGTCTGAAATTGGTGCATTAGGGTTAGTGACGGCACAAGGGTTGTGTTGTCAAAGAGTTATGCGATTAAGGTTGTGACTGCACAAGAGTTGTGCTTTCTAACAGATTTTCAAACAGTGTTAACCGGTTAACGTATATGGTTAACCGGTTAACGCAAGACGGAATACAACTTTCTAACAGATTTTCAACAGTGTTAACCGGTTAACGTATTTGGTTAACCGGTTAACGCAAAACAGAATACAAATTACGAACAGATTTTCAACAGTGTTAACCGGTTAACGCATTTGGTTAACCGGTTAACGCAAGACAAAATACACCCGTTCCCGCTGACCGGGCATCGGACCCCGGCTAACTCTGTGTAATGTGATCGGTCGCCAAAATTTAATTTGGTTTTAATTAATTAAAAGAATTAAAATTAATAATAATAATGTGTTTATTATTATTGTCTTGTGGTGATCGGTTATGGCCTTAGTTTTCCTTTATTTTGTTTTGGGTTTTAAAATGCGACCTGCGTGTCGTGCCTCTCTTTTAATCTCTTAATGTAACTTCTTTTCTCATCTCGCTCCCTCGTATGTAAAGCGAGTTTCTTTTATGTAATGTAATGTTATGAAGAAAGAGAAGAAGTCAATATCAAAGGAGGACAACCTTGAAGATCTTGCTTGGAGAAGCTTAGATCGTTATTAGGTTAGCTTAGGTTCTCTCATTGGCTTGGGAGAACAATTGCGCTAGGGGCCATAACTGTTTCATTATGTATGTATGTTGATGCATGTGAATGTATGTTGATGCATGTGAGAGACGATTTATATGATAAATAAGCCGGTGAGATCAGAATAATTGCAAATTCCCTCAAATTAAATATTAAGTTTATGCTTTCCAAGTTTTAGCACTCATCAAGACTAGTATCGGATAATGTAGGTTTCGCCTACACGAGGTGCATGTTCTATATTAGTACGGTGCGATGGGATAATTGTAATATCCAATTGTTAAAACAATGGGTCAAACTTAACTAAACAAATTATAATAAGATTATATATGTTTAGAAGCAAGAGTTGGAAATGATCCATGTGATGGATTGGAATAAGGAGTTATTCACCCAACTAAAATATTCGAGAGTTGTATTAGATACAATTGGAAGGAGTTCCTACCTAAATAACCTAGTTTTGTGTAATCCGCCTACGCGGACTTAAAACAAAGTGAAATATGGATCTCGACCCACTAGAAAATCTTCCAACGGGATTTTCCGAATCAAATGGTGAGGGTCATTTGTTTTGAGTAAAATAGTGGGGGCATATTTAATTAAAGGCCTAATTGAATATGTTATTGATACTTATATTTTCATTATTTTCATATAGATGACCATGACAATAAACACCTCTAACAACATTTTACGATCAATCCTTGACAAGGAAAAATTGTCTGGGATAAATTTTCTGGATTGACACCGAAATCTGAGGATTATCCTCAAACATGATAGAAAGTTGTATGTCTTGGAGAAACCTGTTCCTGAAGAGGAACCTCTTAGTTACTCACCTAAGGCAGAAAGAGATGCTTATAAGAAGCATGTCGATGATGCCAATGAAATTGCCTGTCTCATGCTAGCTACCATGAACTCAGAGTTGCAAAAGCAACATGAGAACATGGCAGCATTTGATATGATCGAACACCTGAAGATGCTCTATCAAGAGCAAGCAAGGCTGTCGCATTACGCGAAAAACCGGCGGGAAAACGAAACAATAGAGCTGCCACCGTGCGTTATTTATCCCAAAGGAGGGAAAGGAAACGCTCGAAGTAAACCTGAAAAGGACATGGTCTCGCGACCAGAGAAAGATGGGATCGGGAGTCGGAAAATATGTTATTGATACTTATATTTTCATTAATTCTTATGTAGATTACCATGACAACAAACATCTCTAACAACATCTTGCGATCAATCCTTGACAAAGAAAAATTTTGTTTGGGACAAATTTTCTGGATTGGCACCGAAACCTGAGGATTATCCTCAAACATGATAAAAAGCTGTATGTCTTGGAGAAACTTGTTCCTGAAGAGGAACCTCCTAGTTCTGCACCTAAGGCAGAAAGAGATGCTTATAAGAAGCATGTTGATGATGCCAATGAAACTACTTGTCTCATGCTAGCTACCATGAACTCAGAATTGCAAAAGCAACATGAGAACATGGCAGCGTTCGATATGATCGAACACCTGAAGATGCTCTATCAAGAGCAAGCAAGGCATGAGAGGTTTGAAGTTTCAAAATCCCTTTTTCATGGCAAGTTAGCTGAGGGAGCCCCTATAGGTCCCCATGTGCTCAAGATGATTGGGTATGTGGAAAATCTTGAGAGATTGGGTTTTCCCCTCGAAAAGGAACTTGCGAATGATTTGATCTTGCAATCGTTGCCAAATAGATTCAGTCAATTTGTCCTAAATTTCAATATGAATGATATGGACAAATCTCTTCCTAAACTGCTAGCCATGTTAAGAACTGCTGAGCAGAATCTGAAGTCAAAAGGGAAGTCCATTCTGATGATCGGAAATGGAAAGCGACAGAACAAAAGGCCCACCAAGCAGGGTGATAAAGGGAAAGGCAAGGAAGTTGTCAAACCCAAACCCATTGTTGCTGCTTTGAAGCCTAGTGGAGGCATAGCAAAAGAAGGCACCTGCTTCCATTGTGGTAAGACCGGACACTGGAAGAGAAACTGCCCAAAGTACCTAGAAGATAAGAAGAATGGAGTAGAGACTTCAACTTCAGGTATTTTTGTTATTGAAATTAATTTATCTACTTCTTCATCATGGGTATTAGATACTGGATGCGGTTCTCATATTTGTACCAATGTGCAGGGACTAAAAAGGAGTAGAGATTTGGCAAAAGGTGAAGTCGACCTACGAGTTGGCAATGGAGCAAAGGTTGTTGCTTTAGCCGTAGGAACTTATGTATTGACTTTACCTAGTGGTTTAATAATTCAGTTAGAGAACTGTTATTATGTACCTGCAATTAGCAGGAATATTATTTCCGTTTCTTGTTTGGACAAGTTTGGTTTTTCGTTTATAATAAGGAACAATTGTTGCTCAATTTATTTGAATGATATATTCTATGCTACTGCACAAATGAACAATGGATTATATGTCATTGATCTTGAAATGCCTATTTATAACATTAATACTAAAAGGATGAAACCTAATTAGTTAAATCCAACTTACCTTTGGCATTGTCGATTAGGCCACATAAATGAGAAACGCATTTCCAAACTCCATAAAGATGGACTCTTTGACTCTTTTGATTATGAATCATATGAGACATGCAGATCTTGTTTAATTGGAAAGATGACAAAGTCTCCATTCACAGGAAAAGGTGAAAGAGCTAATGTTCTTTTGGCCCTCATACATACTGATGTATGTGGACCACTGAACATACCAGCCAGAGGAGGTTTTCAGTACTTCATCACATTTACTGATGATTTCAGTAGATATGGTTATGTGTATTTAATGAAACACAAATCAGAGTCCTTTGAAAAGTTCAAGGAATTCAAGAATGAAGTACAAAACCAACTAGGTAAGAATATTAAAACTCTTCGATCAGATCGAGGTGGTGAGTATTTAAGCCTAGTTTGATGACCATCTGAAAGAGTGTGGGATCCTATCCTAACTTACTCCTCCTGGAACACCCCAATGGAATGGTGTATCTGAGAGAAGAAATCGAACCCTGTTAGACATGGTCTGATCCATGATGAGTCACGCTGATCTTCCAAACTCCTTTTGGGGACATGCACTATTGACAGCAGCTTACACACTTAACCGTGTTCCATCCAAAAAGGTTGAGAAGACACCATATGAGATATGGAGTGGTAAGAAACCACATATGTCTTACATGAAGATTTGGGGTTGCGAAGTTTATGTGAAACGACAAATTTCAACTAAGCTTGAGCCCAAATCTGACAAATGCTTATTTGTGGGGTATCCTAAAGAAACAAGAGGGTATTACTTCTACAATCCTTCAGACGGCAAAGTGTTTGTCGCTCGAACTAGAGTTTTCCTAGAAAAGGATTTTATTTCCAAAGGAATCAGTGGGAGGAAAGTAGAGCTTGAAGAAATTCAAGAATCACAAAGCATCGATACACCTATGGAGGAATTAGAGCAGGAAACACAAGTAGTTGTGGAAGAGCAACCTGTTCAAGTAGAACAAGACCAGCGTAGGTCAAGCAGGATACGTCACATACCTGAGAGATATGGATATCTCATAACTGATCAAGGTGATGTATTACTCATGGATCAAGATGAGCTTGTGACCTACCAAGAGGCCATAACTGGTCCCGAGTCTGAGAAGTGGCTAGAAGCCATGAAATCTGAAATGGATTCCATGTACACAAACCAAGTTTGGACCTTGGTAGAGCCTCCTGTGGAGTTAACCCTATAGGATGCAAGTGGGTCTTCAAAAAGAAGACTGACATGGATGGTAAGGTACATACTTATAAGTCAATACTGGTTGCAAAAGGATATAAACAAATTCATGGGGTTGACTATGATGAAACCTTTTCACCAGTTACAATGCTTAAATCTGTTCGGATTTTACTTGTTATCGCTGCATATCATGATTATGAAATATGGAAGATGGATGTCAAAATTGCTTTCCTTAATGGGAATCTTCTTGAGGATGTGTACATGACACAGCCTGAAGGATTTGACATACCAGAAGAAGCCCAAAATATATGTAAGTTACAAAGATCAATCTATGGATTGAAGCAAGCTTCCAGAAGCTGGAATCTTGTTTTGATGAAACGGTAACACAATATGGATTCATCAAGAACGAAGATGAGCCTTATGTCTACAAGAAGGTTAGTGGGAGCATGATCGTTTTCCTGGTATTATATGTAGATGACATATTACTCATTGGAAACGATGTCCCTACCCTGCAACAAGTAAAGTCTTGGTTGGGGAAATGCTTTTCTATGAAGGACTTAGGTGAAGCAACCTATATATTAGGAATCAGAATCTATAGAGATAGATCACAAAAACTGCTTGGCCTAAGTCAGAGTACATACATAGACAAAGTGCTGAGACACTTTAATATGCATGATTCCAAGAAAGGATTCATACCTATGCAACATGGCCTGTGTCTATCAAAAACACAATCCCCTTCAACTAAGGAAGAAAGGGATCGCATGAATAAGATTCCATATGCATCTGCAATAGGATCTATCATGTATGCCATGTTATGTACTCGACCGGATGTCTCGTATGCTTTAAGTGCAACGAGTAGGTACCAATCTGATCCTGGTGATGCCCATTGGGTAGCTGTCAAGAATATCCTTAAGCATTTGAGAAGGACTAAGGACTCATTCTTGATATATGGAGGTCAGGAAGAGTTGGCTGTAATTGGATACACCGATGCTAGCTTCCAGACAGATAAGGATGACTTTTAGATCGCAATCTGGTTATGTGTTTTGCTTAAACGGTGGCGCTGTGAGCTGGAAAAGTTCAAAGCAAGATATAGTTGCTGATTCTACAACCGAGGCCGAGTATATTGCTGCCTCAAGTGCAGCAAAGGAAGCTGTTTGGATCAAAAAGTTCATTAGTAAACTTGACATAGTTTCTAGCATTGTGGATCCCATTGGTCTCTATTGTGATAACAATGGTGCTATCGCACAAGCTAAGGAGCCTAGATCTCACCAACGATCCAAACACATACTTAGGCGTTATCACCTCATTCGAGAGATAATAGATAGAGGAGATGTGAAAATATGCAGAGTACCTATACTTGACAATATTGCTGACCCACTGACTAAGAGGTAACGATTCTATCACTGATCATGCCCATTCGTAAGGATCATTAAAGGAGAATTTTAAATTCCGCTGCGTTTTGGATCGCCATTCTCCTTCAGTCCACCAGCAAACGTGTCTCTATGAGTTGTTTTAATTATTCATTCAACAGTGTTTCATGAGGGGTAACACCCTCGACATAATCTAGAGCCTCGCAAAAGCACATCGGTACCTCAAGAAGATGTCCTCTTGAAGTCAAATCTTCCATCTTGTAGACATAGGATCCCTACTCTGTCAAGAAGTGGCTTTCGCGCCAGAACTTAGCAAATATATTTAAGCATTGGTAGGGTGTCCCAAGATCTATGGAGAAAACTATACCACAATCCTCTTCTTTGAGAGGGGTGACCATTAAAAATCAATCCTTGAAGTGTTTCACATTATTCGAATAGACGTCAAACACCCTGATGCACTAGCAAAGAAAAATCAAGTCATAAACCTCGTTGAAGCAACTGTGTTATGTTGAACTTTGAAGAGATGGAAAAAGAGTGTCCATGTTGGCACAATCCCTTTATATTCACACAAATATTTGAAGACTTTAATGTAAGCCCAACTAACTGGGCGTAGCTGCGAAGGGGCGATTAACAAGTGATTAAGAACGCCAACCTCAAACGTATTTAAAAGGAGAAGAAAACCTATCAAAGAGAATAGATACTCATACATAGGTATGGCACACCCATCGTACTTATTACACTCCATTTTATCTTCCTCGGGGATAGGCACTCCCTAGTCCGACTAGGGCCCTACCTCAGTGAAATCTCAATCCAAAGCACCCTTAGAGGCAAAGGTAGAGGTTACGTCCAATGTTTCCGAACCCACATACATTAAAGAATTATCCCATTTTTCCTTATGACATATAGTATATGGAGTGTCCATTCTAAAGAATATTGTCAACATAGAAGAGAGAAATATGGAGATTAACACTCTGATAGACCATATCAAATAACAGAAGTTTGAGCAACAAAGACATTAAAAAAAACTCACTCCCTAGAAACCCTGGAAGATAAAGAAGCAAAATCAAGAAAAGGCGTTGGATTTATCTTAAAGAGAATATGTTGATTTTCTACGTGTATTGAATGCCACTAAACTAAGACCAAAGATGATCCTAACCAGAAACCGGAGAAGAAGAACGGGTAAGAAAGAGAGAATTTGGAAAGACAAGAAGAAGAACTTTTGCAGGTTGTGAATGACATAAAAGTGAAAAAATGTTGCTTCAAGAACCTTTCATATGTGCCTTAAACATATAGGATTATAAAATCCATTGGGCTCTACAATGAATGATATTTCAACAAAGATTGTTCAAAGTACTCAAGTACCCTGAAGAAGAGGAATCATTATTACCAACTAGTGTATGGACACACCTCAGAGGTTCTCTGCGCAATATTATATGTTACAAGAAGATATTTAATGCACCAGTTCCCAATGATAGTGGCGTAGCATCAAGGATTTTCACTTCCTCGGGCCAAGCAGCCGGGTGTATACGAAAAATCCTCACTCTCCAAGAAAGGGACAAGAGCTTGGGGGGGATTGTTTGGGGCCGCTCACAAGACCCAAAACAAAAGGCCTAGAGGAGAAGCTGGGGAAGAAAATGCGAGGAGTGGGTGTTCCTATATCCTTTCCTAAAGCATGAAATTACCCTATAAAGAATTATCAATCGTATATATCAATCACACAATTAATCACATTGCACGTTGCATTCCCCACATACGATTTAAAATACTCTCACTATATACGATAAAAACGTGTCATTCACAAGTAATCTAATTCACTCTCATTCTCACATCACTTTTCGTTCTCTCACTGACTTGGGTGTTGGAGTGCGTACTTGCTAAATTACAAATGTGTAACAATCTTTGGTGAATAATGGTTACCATGACCTTTTTAGGGTTGTTGTGGTATTAAGAGTTAGCTCACATGAAGTAAGAAGCTATTGTACGTGTGTATTTTCCCTATGTTATTAGTTAGTCCTTGTGCATCATGGTATTGAGGTATTTGTAATCCCTTGGGAATATACTCAAGTCTCCCTATGATACCGCAACCATCCCAGAAGTGGGTAACTGATTTTCAAAAATCAAGGGAGCATGGCTGAATCCCACGGCCCTTAATGTAATGTTCGTTGACCCAATAAACATTTTACGCATGATCTGGCATTAGGAAAGAAGATAACAAGGTCTCGAGAGACATATACGAAGAAGGGGAATCTTATCCAAAAGAGTGGAGCTCGAAATAATAAAAGGGAGACTTGGTAATGACAATGAGCTAAGTGTATGTCTTTCACCCTGTCCTTAAGGTCTCTCCTAATTAACCACTAGAGCCCATAGAGGTTGAAGTGTTTTAACCCCTGACACATTTTCAGGCCTTCCTATGGAGCCTGGTTGAAGCTTTATTCCTACCTTCAGTTCTCGAAGTTTCAGATGATCCTATTGGAAGAGGGTTAGATGAATCCCTTAGGATATACTTAGTTGAGTCATCCTGAAAAAACTTAATTGAGTCCCCTAGGAAAGACTTAGTTGAGTCCCTCAAGCGAGAATTAGTTGAGTCCCTCATAAGAGACGTAGTTTAGTCTTTGTGATGAGACTTAATGGATTCTTCCTGATGAGACTTACTTTAGTTCCTCAAACGAGACTTAGTTGATTCTTCTTGGATATACTTAGTAGATTCCCTAGGGAGAGACTTACCTGAGTCTTTTTGAAGAGACTCAGTTGAATCTTCTTTTAGGTTTGAAAATATCCTTGTAACGCAGTTGTTCGTAGATGGCTAGGAGTTTTCTACGGAAATCCAACATTTCAATTACTTTGTATGGTGACAAGGATCTTCATATATAAATTCAGTAATGTAATTACCTCGTAGGGCGGAAAGGATTTTCATGTGGAAGTCTAGCAATGTAGTAACTATAGCGGTAAATTCATGATCATCAAGATAGGGATAAGCAAGACATCAAATAACAAGAGTCGTCGCCGCGCTTTAATTGTTTCCAAGGGAAAAGGGAAAAGTACAAACAAAACCCAAAGAATAAGAAGTTTTCAAATCAAAACTAATAAAATGCCAGAGATTACAGGTAAGGGGGTTGGTTACACAGAGGGAAGGTGTTAGCACCCAAAGTGTCCTAGGTACTCCTATGGAACCATTTTTTGTATGCATGTGTATTTTGTACAAATGATGTTTGCAAGAAAATAGAATGGGGGGATGAGAAAAGAATTCATTAATTATACTTTTGTGTTTGACAAGACCTTCGGACTTGTGCCTACGTACCAACATAAAAATGAGGGATCGAAACCTCGTAGTTCGTGATACAAATTTCAAAGTGGATGCATTGCTTTTAACAAAAATTAGGTTTGGAAGGCACAAAGGCCTAGAAAATGGTTTGAATGAGTTAGTTCTTTTTTGGCTTTTGAAAATTTTAAGTCAAGTATAGTTAAGTTTACTGACAAGTTTGATTTAAGAAAAGAAGTTTGAAAATTCAATGGCATAAGGCCAAAGTTTCTAATTTGCAAAGGGTCTAAGTTTAGAGAAAAAAACAAGTACAAACAAAGAAGTTTTTAAAAGGAGGGATAGATTTTGAAATTAAAGAGATAGGGAGAAAATGAAGAGACTAATCCTAAGCATAAATTTAAAAGTTAAAAGTTGAAAAGATCTGACCAATGGGCTGAAATCCAATAGACAAGAATGTCATATAGAAACCCAAATTCCCTTGGACATTAGAATCAAGCAACAAACAAGGCACACAATATTAACTTCAAGAGCAAGGCATCAAATAAAGATAGCCACATCCAAGCTTAGCCATTCCATGATCTTCTTCAAATTTATCCATGTAGCAGATGAATTCCATAATGTCATAAGTCACAAGTTCAAAATAACATCTTCATAATGATCATGTTGTAGATGAGTTCAAATGGATCTTTCAAAGATGTATCAGATGAAGTTTCAGATTACAAGCACTTGGTTACATGAAAGTTGGCATTGGCCAAGTCCTTTGCATAGGGAGTGTTGCCTAAATTCTAAGTCCAATTGTCTCAGATCAAACCAACAGTCCACACAAGATTTTTTTAAAGGTTTTTATTCTTATTATGTACATTAATGGCCAAAGACCATACAAACAAACACAATATACACAAGCAAAATATATCACAAAATATGGTCCAAATGGACAAAGTGAAAATGACATTAACATAAACAATTAGAATGGTATGAATAATAGCAAATGAACAGGGCTTAAAAAATAAAGTGCATTAAATTAAATAACTTGAAAGTAAATGTTAGTTGTTAATGAGTTAGAAGTTAGTATTGCTTTTGCTTTTTGTTTTAAGTCATTCTTTGGAGAACACTCAACCCACTTATCACAAGCATGGATCCTTGAACCAAGACATCTTCCAAAGGAAGGAAAAAAGGCCAAGTTTCCACATAATACCATTAAAGAGGGGAGACTTACAATCTCACTAACTAGAATGTTATGCCTTTTGTGTCAAAAATTTAGCGCTATGTTAAGCAATCGTAATTGGACTTATGAAGAAGTCACAACTATTTGAGGTCGGGCAATAGAATTTTGGTGTTAATGCATGTTAGAGACATAATATAATGGACTATGCTCATGAAACATACCACACACAAAAAGAATATGCAAAAGAGGTGGCATAATCTCATCCATACTTATGATGATTTTCAATTAACTAGCCTTATGACATTGAGATATCATAGGACCATAACATGAATGCATAAAGAAGGGGAATAATATGAAGAGGGAGGGGAGATAGATCAAACTCAAATTGGACAAAGGAGGACTTTTAGCAAATTAAGATCATTCATTCATTTTGGGAGATGGAATGTACATTCCATCAATCCCCTAAATCCAATGATCTTAACCTAGCAAAGTCAAATCAAACTTGACCAATGCCCAACAACACAAGTCAACCTCATACAAACAATCAAAATGACTCAACACAATTATTTGGCATTTATTCAATTTAAAAATACTAAAAATAATGCATTAAATTAAATATGGTTTGTCAAATTCCTAAAACCTCATCAAAACACCAAAGAAGTGGCCATGAGATTTATCATAGGTCAAACAAGGTCAAAGGACCTTGGAGAAAAAAAATCAGAATTTTTAGAGACTTAAAAGTATTTTTAAACAATTAAAAATATTCACAAAATCAATTAAATCATGAAAAATATTAATAATGATCCAAAAAATGATTTTAATTCAGAATATGAAAGAGGATTTTATTTTTTAAAAAAATGGTGAAACTCTCATATTTTTTGGATCAATATTAAAATTAATATGAATTAATGAAAATAAAACAAATAAAATGAAATTCAAATATTCAGAAAAAACGTGGACCACTTGATCTCCCTCATTAATTGATGTGGCAGATCAAGTGGCCATCAGCGCGCTTTCCACCATAGTCACTAGTCAACGCGTAACACAAGTGGTAATTACAAGCAATGTGTGAGATTAAAACATTTTGAACAAGATCAATGGCTCTGAACCTATCCAGCACATCATCGGCGCTAAACCTCCGGTCACCTTCTCAGGCGAGCCTCACCGGACCGGTTCAGTCATCGCCATCACATATATGAAAAAGGAGGACATGATCTGAAAGAAAAAATGGCGTAGAGCATGAATCTGACCTCAATTTTAATTAACTCCACATATACATAAAGATATGAGGAGTTGAATTTTGAGGTGTGTCAACTGAGTTGTTTTGATTTGACCTCAAAGCAACTCAATCTTCTTGCCTACATTGGTAGGACTTTAGACAACCAAAGATCCAAGAGAATTGATGAAAATTGAGTGAGAATCAAAGAGAAGAAAATTTCTGGAAAATACCTTCAATGTTGTGCAGAACTTGATCTTGCTTGCTTCAATCCTTGCTTGATCACACTCAGGGAGCTTGCAGAAGTGGTTTGGAAATGGAACAAAGCTTTGGATCCTAGAGTTTTTGAATCTCCAAACAGTGAGATTCAAACTCAATTTTCAAAATGAAAATTCTCAGGTTTTCCTTTGAATTGTGAGGGTTTGAAGAGAGGGGGCAAAGTTGGTGCGCAAGGATCTTTTCAAATGAGCTCAAAGGGCTTGTATTTATAACAATTGGGAATGTTATTTGCACACTTCAAGTTTCTTCCAAATTTGGCAATATCATGCACATGCTTGCATGGGCGTGTACAGGCCTATGAAGCAATCCAATTAGGTTCAAATGCATCTGAAATGAGATTGAAATGAAGCTTGAATGGCAAGGCAATGTGAAATGGTCATTTGTACTTTTGATTTTTCCACTTGATGCAGGCCTGTCAAAACCATGCGCAGCCCTAGCAATCCTTGTCCAAAATGAATGAAATAGGACTCTTTGGAAATCTTAGATCAAGAGGAACAACTCTTATGTTGAACATTTTTCCATTTGGAACTTGGATCAAGGTGAATTTTGAAGTGGAAGTTTGGAAATTTCAACATGTTGAAAACTTTTCTAAGTGTCAAGCCATATACCTCAATGTTCCACCTTAATAAACTTTTTATGTGAGCTCCAAATTAGAAACATGTATTTATCAAAGTTGTATATATTTCAAAGACCTTTAAAATGGTCACCAATTTGACATCATTTGGATTTAGAATGAGAGAGTTATGTATTTTTGAAGTTGAGGAAAATCACTTGTTCAATGGTATTGGTCCAAAATGACCTATAATGTATCCTTATATCACATGCTCATAAGGGTTGATTTATATCTCACTCAAAAAATAAAAGTTTAAGTATACGTCTTGAATTTTATTTTGAAACTTGGAAATATTTCATCTCATAAAAATTGAGCAAGTTATGGCCTTGGAAAGTTGACTTTCAAATTAGGGTTTATACAAAATGACCTATAATGTTTCAACATGGAAAATGACTTTACAAGCAAAATTGTCTCTATAATTAAACCTGAAAGTTGTTTGGAATGTCATTTAGAGTAGCTTTTCTCTTGTAATCATTTTCATATGGTGAAAATTGTAGGAGATAGGGTCTAGGGGGACCCAGTTTTGATCAGATGAATTCATTTGGCCAACCAACATCAACCAACTTGCTAACTTGCAATTCTCTTGACTTTTTAGGCTCATGGTAGATCATATATGCATAAGATGATTAATTTTGAAGTGTCCCTTGAGAAATTTGATCAATTGGTGAAGAAGCTTGTTGAAGAAGTTACTCAAGATATCCAGACAAACTAGGGATTCCAAGGCAAACCAACTCCAAACTCTTGAAGAATGCTTGACAAAAATAACATGTAGAGATCATTGGGACTCATATATGATGCTTAGAGCCATTATGGATCATTCCTTGGTTATGCTCTTAGCCATGAGGGTCTTAAACCCTATGTGTGAACTTGATAGATCAATGGTGATCATGCCCTACCTACAAAAAGGGTTAGGCCAATACAAAGACATATTTTTGGTATTTTGGTTAGTAAATTAATAAATATACAAGTATGATACAATCACATGGTGCTTGGTGATCTCTCCCAAAATAAACCCAATGGAAGAGGGGTAATGAGGATGCCAAGGTATGATCCCAATGCTAATGCATATGATGAGATTGCATGAGGGATCTTAGGGTCAAAATTAGGGTCTTACAGTAACCCCATAGGGAAAGGATCTCCATGTGTATGTCCAACAATGTAATTACCTCATAGAGCAACAAGGATCTTCTTGTGGAAGTCCAGAAATGTATGTAATTACCCTATAAGGAGGAAAGGATCTTCCTCTTGAAGTCCAGCAATGTAATTACCCTGTAGGATGGAAGTGATCTTCATGTGGAAGTTCAGTAATGTAATT
Organism: Lathyrus oleraceus; assembly: GCF_024323335.1. NCBI lineage: Eukaryota > Viridiplantae > Streptophyta > Magnoliopsida > Fabales > Fabaceae > Lathyrus > Lathyrus oleraceus. The sequence goes on from NC_066581.1 coordinate 526,205,076, forward strand.
ACCCCATAATGAGGAAATGATCTACCTAAGAAAGTCCAACAATGTAATTTGATAGTTAAACCATAATAAATAGTTCCAAATATTATAATATTTTATAAGAGTTTTCTTCACTAGGAGACTCTCCCTTCTACCAACCAATTATAATAATATCTTAGGTTGACCGAGTTATATGTTCTGGGAATGATAATTCCTAGTAAACCAAACATTCACATAGTCTTCTACCAATAAAAGCAGAGAACTCTTTATGTCGTGATCTTGGACACAACCTCTTCCTTTATCCACTTCATGAAGTAGTCTACTTTGATTATCAGGAAATTTAGATGGATAGGATATATGGGAAAGGTTTCTAGAATGTTAACTCCCCACTGATAAAATGACCAAATCATTGTCAAAGAGTGGATGAGTTCAGCTGGCACATGGTTTAGATTAGCATGTCTTTGGAATTTGTCATATTTCTTGACGAAAGTCGTAATGCCTAACATTAATGAAGACCAATAATAACCTGCTCTTAACAGCTTGTGGGACAAGGCTCGCCTACCAATATGGTTACCATAATCCCCTTGATGAACTTCATCTAAGACCAAGGTGATTTTATGACACATGAGTGGCTCTTCCCATTTTATAGAGCTTACCTGGAATAAGAGTATACTTTGGTGCACGATTTTGGATTTTCTTTACTTCTAACACGTCTTATGGTAATCCTTCTAACTGTAGATAGTGGATTATAGGCATCATCTAACTTCTAGTCAGGCGATATCTACAACATTTTCCTCCCCTTCCTCTATGCTTGGTGTGGCAAGTGATTATTGTTTTATAGTGTAGTTGAACTCTACTTTCTTCGAACTAGCCTGCTTGGACAACAGGTATGTCCTGAAATTTTGTTCTCTAGGCACATGCATTATCTCACAAGTCACATACCTTCTTCAAATATTTGATGAGTTGTGGTTCCATCATCTGGTACTCACTAACAACTTTCTTTGCCACCAACTTAGAGTCGTTCTTGGCCTTTAGAGGAAATGTGCCTACTTCTAGAGTGAGGGACATGCCGATAATAACAGTTTCATACTTGGTCTGATTATTGCTAGCCTTGAATTTAAACTTTAATGAATGTTCGATCAATAGGCCATCCAGTCCCTCTAGCACCATCCCAGTGTCATTCCCTTTAACAATGGAGGCTATGTCCGATGAAAGGATTCAGGGGGGGAATCTCCTAGCAAATTGGCATGCTGAACTCTACTAGATAATATGTTAGGACCTGGGATTTGATGTTTCTCCGGGGAATATATTGGATGCCGTATTCGTACAACTTTGTTGCCCAAGATACCATTCTTCCATCCAGCTCTAGCTTCTTGAGGACCTGGTGTATGAGATAGTATGTCTTTACCAATATCCAATATCCTTAACAATAAGACCTGAGCTTTCTTGTGGTCAGCATCACCACTAATGTGAGCCTTTATATTTTATGATAACGAGTCTCAGGACTTCTGAACACCTTGCTTACAAAATAGAAAGGTTTTTCCGCTTTATCTATTTCCTGGACGAGTACTAAACTTAACACCTAGTCAGTGACAGGCAAGTAGAGATATAAAGGTGAACCTACTATATGGCGTGTCAAGATAGGTGATTATGCTAGGAACACCTTCAACTTTGAGAACGCCTTCTCGCATCCATCCTTCCATTTGGACCTCTCATTTTTATTTAACATGGCGAAGAGGTGGAAAGCCTTATCATGTGCATAGGAAAGAAAATGAGAGATGGCGGCTAAACGCCCACTTAGTTGTTGAACCTACTTGACATTGGAAGGGCTCCTCATTTCTATGATGGCCTGAAATTTGGGTTCGCTTCTATACCTCTTTTGATGAGCATGAAACCCAAGAATTTTCTTGCTTGTACACTAAATGAGCACTTGACTAGATTTAGGCGCATGTTTTAATTCTTAATTGACCCGGGAACATCTTCTAAGTCTGTTGTATGGCCCTCACATTATGATGTCTTCACAATCATTTCATCAATGTAAAACTCCAAGTTGTGGCCTATTTTCTTTGAGAACATTGTGTCCATGAGCCTCTGATAAGTGGTGTCAGCATTCTCAAGCCCAGAAGGCATGACATGCTAGGAATAATTGTCATGGTTGGACATGAGCACCGTCTTATGAGCATCTATGGGGTCCATATTAATTTGGTTGTACCCTAAATATGCATCCATGAAACTCAGCATATTATAACCCTAAGATCCCTTTGTCAGACGGTCTAGATTGGGGAGAGGATATGGATCTTTAGACACACAACATTAAGGTCGGTGAAAGCAACGCACATACGCCACTTATTTGACGCCTTTCTTACCATGACCATGTTAGCCAACCAAAATGGGTATTTTATCTATTATGAAATTGATTCTTGTTAGCTTATGAACTTCCTCGTCAATGGATGTTCTTTTCTCCTCTCCAATCTTGCATTTTCTTTTAGACACTGGCTTAAATGAGAGACCTATGGCAATGTGTTGGCATACCACTCTGGTATTTATGCCATGCATATCCGAAGGCGCCCAGGTGAACAGGTTGATGTTCTTCCTGAGTATGGTGATCAAATCTTCTTCTTCAAATTAAGGTAATGAGGTTCCCAACTTAGTGACTTGGTGATGTAGAGTAACAATCTAGACCTCTTTCAAGTCCTCAGTTGGGGTAAACACTTCGCTTTCTGCCCCAAACCTTGGGTCCCAGCTTTCTACATCAACGTCATTTATTTTAGGATAATGGATGGCACCTAGAGTGAGCTTGTTACTTTCAAGCTACTTAAGTAACATTCTTAGCCGATCGTCTGATCCCCTCTGACCGTACCCACATGTCTGTTAGGTAGTTGATATTTTAGGCTTAAATAAATGATGGACAATACCACCCCCAACAGGTTGAGAGCGGTCATTCCTAGGATTACGCTGTAAGGGGATGTGGCGTCTACTACAAGATATTTCACTTTGATGGTTTTGATACTCATCCTTGAGCTGAATATTATTTCAAGAGTGATATGGCCCTTGGTTTACAGTTGTTCGCCCGATAGGACGACCATGGATCCTTTGAAAGCTTCAATGTTGTTGGGGTCTAGCTGGAGGAGCCCTTGGAAGGCGCTCCAAAATAGGATGTCTATTGAGCTTCCATGGTCGATTAACACTTGTTTCACATCCTACTCGGTGCACTAAATCGTGATGACCATATGGTCGTTATTATGGGGGAGCACACTGATTGTGTGCTTTCTCGAAAAGGTTATTATGGCCCTCAGTCCCCTCCGAAGATACGGAATGCTTTTACGTGTGTGATGTTTACTATTAACACATATTGGGCGTACCTTCTCTGGGAAGAGCTAGATTATCCACACTCCCTTGGCGAAACCTCCAACGATGGTTTTAGTGGTCTTCTTGGAACTTTGCTCGAACATCCCCGTGAGAAGATGGTGAAAGCAACCATGAGTGAATGATGTGTGTGGTCCAGGTTAGTTTTATCGGGGTCTTATGGTGGACGCCAATTGTACTCGTTGAAAGTAAAAATGTGTAACAACCTTTGGTGAATAAGGACCGTCAATGGCTTTAGGATTTTTGTGGTAATGAAAACTAGCTCACGTGAGGTGAGAAGTTACTATATGTGTGTATTTTCTTTGTGTTGTTAGTTAGTCCTCGTGCATCACAGTATTGAAGTATTTATAATTCTTTGGACTAGGATCCAATATCCCTAGGATACCACAACCACCCAAAAAATGTATAGTTAATTCCCTAAAATTCAAGGAGCATAATTGAATCCCACAACCATCAACGTCATGTTCGTTGACCCAATACAAATTTTATGCGTGATTGTACGTTATGGGTGGAGATAACAAGGTCTCAGGTGACGTATCCGGAGAAGGGACGCATTATCCAAAAGAGAGGCGTTCGAACCAATAAAAGGACGACTTGGTAAGGACAATGAGCATACGTCTTTCGCATCTCCCCTAATGTCTCTTCCAATTATAACAATATAGAATATTAATCTTACAAGTCAGTCACCTATTCACCACATTGAAAAATCAAGTCTACGGTAATAAACACTACTTCACCGAACAATTATAATTCCACGACAATGAGTAATCTTTATAAAATAATTAGAAAAGAACCAACGTAACAAATACTACTCCATTTTATTTTATTTTAAAAAAACATAATACTAAAAGGGATACTTCTAGTACACATCTTTATTACTACTTTAATAATCTGTATAATTTCGTGCTGTCCTAAGTTTTTAACATACCAAGGAATAATATAATCCTAATAAGTAGAAAAGGTGTCGGACCCTAACTAGCTTTGACTTGGTTTTGGACTTTGAACCCTTCTATAAAACTCATGTTTTGCTACTTAACTCTTCTCTCTTTCCCTTGTTAAGCATACTAAAAACATAACCATAACAAAAAGCAACACTGAGATGAAGTTCATCTTCATATTACTCTCAACCCTTTTACTAGGATGTCTCTTGGTTATGAATGTCCAAAGGAACACATCAACAATGGTTGTTTCAGGTAAAATAATATTGTCCATTTGTTTATCTACTTTCCAAATATCAAACTAAAGATTGCATGATGTAAGTTTTTTTGAGTTTTTTTTTTCTAAAATAAATACAAGAGATACTTCAACCGTGTATAATCCGATAAATTACCGTATATGCAGACGGAGAATGGAACAAAAACAAGTTTGAGATGAATGAAATTACCGTCATATCTGCTCAAAAGGTAGTTTTTCGCTCTCAAATATTAGTAACAAAAAGTTCATACTTATACCTATGTAGTTCGACCATATATATGGTCACGTCTGCGAGTATAGAACAGTTTAGTTGTAGTTTCGTTTATTTGAAATTTGAATGAATTAGGGTTTCAGTGTTGCAATATGCTCAACAATTTATATGGTGATTAATATTTTTGTTTCATGTTACTAATGATTAAATATCTATGATTAGGAACCTTTTGAGAGAACTATTGGAGCTTCTCATATGAGAAAGTTAGGATTTGGAACTCTCATGCATCATGAAGAAAAAAGTGTGGATTCTAAGAATATTGAAAAAGGAGAAACTTCAAAGATTTCAGGTGCAATTCATTGTGATGGATCAGATTATAAAATTGTAAAATGTAGTATTAAAGATGAGAAAAATATTAAACCAACAAGAAAGCTGAAAATGGATATTGGTTTTGTAGATTTCACTGATGATTATCATGGACCAAGGCATCACCTTCCAAAACATAACTAAGTGAAATGCATTATTTGTGAGTGATTTCATCAGTGTAGGAGTGGAAACTTTTTTGTATATCATGAGTATATATATGTATATATATATATATATACTTTGGCAATTAATTTTCTAGACTATATATGAAAATGGTCTTACAATTATGCTATATAGTAATGAAAGAAATTTTTATATATATATCTACTTCCATTCCACAGGTAAGGAGAATGGTGGTTTGAACAAGTCTTTCAGAAGCTTATTCCAATTGCAAAAGAGTGATGTTCATGAGGTGATTTACTTTAGTTTTAATACCAGCTTGAGATAAATTTTTAAATTTTTCCATCGTTAATTAAATATGTTTTGAATAGTTAAGGGACGTGGTATTTTTTTTAATTAAGAAAATAAAATGAATCTCGAGATTAATTTTTATTATTTTTTAAATATATGTAAATAATTTATGCAACTATTAAAAGTTATATTTTTTATTATTAAATAAGTTATTTTAGAAAGAAAAAACTTTTTAATTTGTTTGTTTCAAAATATATTTATAATTATTTTTTATATTTTTTGTATAGTTATTGTAATCTCTTTTTTTTCTTCATATCATTAATAAATATATTTAATAAAGAGTAACCTTTTTAAGCAAGTTACAATTTTTTAAATTATATTTCTAATTTTTTTTCATAGTTATTGTTATATCTTTTCTCCATATCATTAATAAATAATTTTAAATTCAATAAAATTAATTAAATTTTTAAAATTTGTATATTATTTCCTAAAATGATATTATTTCTAACTTGATTAAAATTGAAACAAACAGAAGCATATGATACTGAGGCGAAAGGTATCTTTGAGAGATGATGTGCCAATTAAGGGTAGGTCAGAGAAATCATCAAGGCATGAACAAGATATTGATGCTGCAAAAGAGATTGAAAGCCTCATGTATAAGGATTATAATAATAAGGGAAAGCCATCACATAGGCCACCTATCAATAATCCTTAGTGTTATATGATTTCAGGTTCACATTCAATTTTGTACTAAGTTGGTTGCAACTTATAGTAATCTAATCTCCTAGATATTTAATATAGTAATACTAAGTTTCAGTATTGTATATTAACTATGTTATATCTTTATAGCATATTTATTACATATAAGTGTTGAATCGCTTTAATTATTAGAGTGGCAGATATGGAGAAATTATGGGTGTTTAAAGTGATTTTCATTTTTCGAATTATTGGAGTGAATGTAGAGAATCATTTTCTAGACTTGTCCAATGACTTCTTCTATGGTCAAATAAGGGTGATAGTGGTCTTTCTAAGAAGAATTTGATCTTTGTTGCATCATCATCAATTGATTAATGAAACATGGAATTATCAACAACCTAGTCAATCAATGAATTAATCAATATAAAATCAATTTATACAATGTGTCTAACCGGAATTTCATTAATCAATTGAATTATTCTAACATTATAGTTACAAACAAATTTAATTACAAAAAAGATATTCTAGTTAACTTAATCACTATCAGACTTAAACTTTACAAAACATGTAATTTCTAAGAAAGAAAGAAAATTAAACATGCAACTTATGGAGAAAATTAAAGTGAGATAGGAAAATAGAAGATTGCATCAGAATTTATATTGGGTTCAACTCTTTCGTCCTTATTTTGCGCCTAATCTAGTCTTCAATGGAGGGAAATTGAAAATTCACAGTCTTCCACTATTTTGACAATTTTCGCAATGTGTATTTTATACAATCAATGACAAGATGCTGAAATTATAAACTAAGTTAACAGTTTTAATCTAAAATTTTCCTTCTTCTATTATACACAACCCAATTGGCTGAAATCCCTTGACCTTCACTTAGTCTTGATCGTCCTCTTACTCATATCCAAGATCCACTTCAAGCATTTGTTCTAAAATGGTCTTTACTCGATCCTATTGGTACATTGTCTAAACTTTTCGCATATCTGAAGGAACAAAAACTCTAAACTTCGTTCAGCAACAACATTTACTCACTTCTACTGAAGTCTTTGGATAAAGAAGAAGTATTTTTTTCTCCTTCTAGATTGTCTATTCTCTGCAACATCGCACAATATAAATCTTGATCTGCAACTGAAGAACTTCACAAGGATCAACAATGAATGACCCTCTTTTATGATAGATCTCACCCTCCCTAATAAATGATAAGTGTAACACCTTATTTCCCTAACTCAGGATTTAAGTAAATAATCAATATAACTCAACAAATAGAGTGTCACTCATGTTTCACCATAGCAAAAAGAACCATAAATAAAACTTTCAGAAATAAGTAGCGGAAAACCAATAAATTTAACATATAAATCTCAACAACAATGAATTAGAAAGTGGTTCAACAATCCTCAAAAGAAATAAAACATGCAGCAAAAGAAAACATAGAATGACATGTTCCCCAATGTTACATATCAGAGCGACTCCAATAAGACCCAAACGATAAATAACTAAAGAGGCACAACGACATCCTCTAACATCAAGCATTTACTCTTGCACCTGATCGTTTGTATTCCAAAGGAGCACAGACGGAACAACAAACAAAGGGGGTGGGAATACACTCAAATAATTTAACGGGAAAAACATAGCACGGGTAGTATCACACACAAACACCAAGACATAATCATCACACAACAACACATGTATTCATCATTCACCCACATCACCAAACGATCACATGTTCATTTACAACATCAAACAATCATAATGATAACTCGATCACAAATGCAAGTATATATGCAAATGTATCCTCAACTCGACTATAAATGCAAATGCAGTACCGACTATTTGGACATCAGAGGTATGTTACTGATATTCATCCACAACCACTCTCGATCCTACAACTGGACCAGAGCACACCAAATCGTTATTGATTCGTCACCATAGAATCAACAACGCTTCACTGATTCCCATTTACAGAATGCAGCTACTCGCTACTGATTCCACCACTAAATCAGAGCACACCAAAATCATTATTGATTACTCACCATTGAATCATCAACACTTCACTATTCCCATCATATGGGAATCAGCTACTCGCTCCCGATCCCACCATGTGTCCATAGCACACCACTGAACTGAAGTTCGCGCGCAAATGATGCATGACAAATGCACAATTACGTCAAATAAGGACACCAACATGCCATAACATCATCATCGGAGTGATGTGAAACCATGAAAGATAGATGTGATTGTTCTTCATTTTCAGAATTTGTACTCACACCATTGTCTTCCCAAGCGATATATGTTCTTTATGAATTTTATCCTTCTTGTTGTTGAATTCTAAGATTTCTCATGTTTCCTTTGTTATTTTTCAATTAGACATCCGAAAGAAACCGTTCATCCCCAAAGCGGATGCAATAAAGTTATTAGTTTTTTTCATGTAGAAATTGTTTGTCGTCTTCTTCATTTCATTCTTCTTATGGTTTTGGTTGACTTGCACCATTAATAATTGTAGTAGGAATTAAAAGATCATTTTTTACGGCATCTCATACTTCTACATATTGTGCTTCTAGAAAAAATTGCATTCTAATCTTTTAAATACCGTAGCATTCACGGGTAAAACTTGGTGGTCTATTAATGTTTGATCTCTTTCTTAATAAAGGTTTTGCGTAAGTCATTTTATCTCATATCTAGGAGAAAGCTACCTTAATATTCTTTGATGCCAATTGTAGCTATAGAGTGCAACCTAAGAGGGGGTGAATTTGGTTTTATGAATTTTTTCATTTTAATTTTGCAGATGTTTTTTTATTTTTATTTTTCCGATATAATAGTTATGAACTTAGAACCAAAATGCATAAAAATAAAAGTGAATAAAAGTAAATGACATGAGAGATTTATCCTAGTTCTTCTTTTCAACTTAAGGGTACATCTAATCCTTTCACATCTTGAAGGATTTTTCACTATGTTAGATATTTGTACAAACCTCGCACCAAGATCTTTCTTACAATATTCTAACATAAACACCAAACCTATTTTGGACTTTGAATCAACTCAATTCAAATGACATTTTCACAAACACCAACACTACGGTGGATATTGAATCTCCCTGAATCAAAGAATCTTTTACAATACAAACAGAAAATATATCACTTTTTATTTGCAAACACTTTAAGAAAATATACACACTTTATTTATAAATTAAGTCACCACACACTTGGTGATCAATTACAATCCTTGAACAAATTTGAATATAAGAAGTTGCTCTAAAATCAATTTCAATAGATAATTGATCTTCTCTTTCAATGTACAAATCAATAATATATGAGCCTTAAGTGCTCAGAAATTTTAATGAAATTTTTGTAATGATATAAAAGTTTATCCATAAAATTTCATTGTTTTATGATGTATGAACACTTTGAAAATTGTTTTTATTGTATGTGAATTTTGTATGAAAGAGGTTATTTGAAAACTAATGTATTTTGTATTAAATACATCCTAAGAAACCTCTGTGAATTGACGCAAAATTTTGAGACATTTTCTTGAAGCTTTGCAATAATTTAGAATGACAATGATTGATGAAAAGACAAATTTTAGCATTTTGTACAACATTTCTTAAATCAGTTAAACAGATACCTGATTTAAAAAGTGTCAAATAATTTTTAAATTTTAAACAACAACGAAAATAAGTTAATTATGGGGGTTTTCAAAGTGTGATTACGGCGGTTTCAATATGCCACAATATATTAAAAAAAACATACTAAATTCAAATTTAAATAATGGTTAAAAACATCTAAATTACAGTGGTTCCATCTACCACAATTTATGAAAAACTGAATAAATTCAAATTTAATTGACAGAATGGATGTGTAATCAATTGCATGAATAGTGCAATCGATAGAACTCAAGTAAAACTTAATTTATTTTATTTTTAAAAAACTTGACATGAAATTTCTTGATACATGAATATTTAGAAAAAAATTAGCGAAGAAGAGATGAATATTTTTAGCACCTAAAGCATTATATAGAATGATTTGACATTGAATACCTCTCTTCATGATCAAATTATCTTTTCCTTCAACATCCAATAACTTCTGCAATCTTGATGTTTGATTTAGATAGATTTGAATCTTTTTCTTCTTTAAAAATATTTTGTTTTCATCTAAAATAAACTAATATAGATGATGAACATCTTCATACAATTCATATGATTTGAGTCGAAAGAGAGAAAAATTGAATCAAGAACTTAAAATCCATAATTTTCCCATTTTATTCGAATAAGTGGTGCGAGTCAGTGATTCTATTTAAAGAATCGTGTCATTTAAATCATATTTACAGAACAAAAATCCAGAATTTAAATTATTTTTTTATTCGAATCAACTTTTAACTTGATTCGAATCAAGTTTGCATCTGATTCAAATCATAGAAACTTGTGATTTGATCACATTGGCAGTGGAAAAACATGAATTTCACATTCATTTATTGATTCGAATCATGAATATCCTTATTTGAATCACACTTCAAAAAATTACTATTTTAAGAAAAAATGAAGTGTTATATTAAATCTAAGATTATAACACAAATGATCGACTAATTTGACTTGAACCATTTTGTAACGAATTTTATCTCGGAGTTTGATTTAATGCATATAAAACTAGATTTAACAATTAACATGATTTAAATACATTTCACTAAATTCTAAGATATGTGCAAAACCTAACTTAGATGAGACTCAATAACCAAAAGTGATAAACAATAAGATAGAAAACAAGACAAGCAGTAAAATCAAAATTTTAGAAGGGCAAAGAAACTTCATATGGATGTATCATAATCGATTATGGATGTGTCAGAATCGATTATGCACCCTATTATGAATAATAATTGATTATGGTGGTGGTATAATCAATTATAAAGATCTAATAATCTACTATGGTTCATATCCAATCAAAAAAACTTTTATTTTCTAGCGTATAATTGATAATGGTCGTAGCATAATGGATTAAGGTCTGAATTGGACTTTTCCAAAGTTTTCAAAGTTTTCTAAATCATTTACTATAAATGCAAGTCTTAGTGCTCATAAAAACACAAGTTATATGAAAACAACTTTTGTTCTACTCTCACTATGCTCCTAATTTTCACAATCACTTTAAATATAATTTTAATCTTAAGAGAGTAACTATTTAATAGATATTTCTTGTGTAACCCATGTTTTATTTTATGATTTATAATTATAAATAAATAGAGGGTTGTTCTCTTAAACTATGAAAAATATAAAGGTTGCAAGTTAAACTTGAGGTAAAAAATTGGTGCAAGAAGGTTGTGGATCAATCATGTGCTAAAATCTTTGTGGTAGTGGAAATTTCAAGGCGTCATCCTTGGAGACTAGAGTATGTCTCGTTCTTTTGGACCGAACCAGTATAATTCGGTGTGTTACTTTCTTTTCCCTTGTCTTTTATTGTATTGTATCTTATATTTCTAATATCTTTCTCTTCTTCTACTCTATTTTTAAAATTAGCTTAATAATATTTTTATCATAATTCTCTCTTGTGTTTGAAATCATTTCGATAACGAGTGACATTAGAGTCTAACTCTTATTTAAAGACTAATTGTCTCAAAAGATAGAATGACTTCAAATAATTTTTTAAATAAACTTGTGTTTTTTAATGGTAAAGTGTATGCTTACCGAAAAGAGAAAATAATTTTTTTTATTGAAGCGATGAGTTGTGATATTTGGGACGTTGTTAAAAATAGTTCTTTTTGTTCTCACTCACACCAATTTAATGATGTAGCAAAAAACTAACCTAAATATTTATGGATCAAAGAGGATAAATAAAAATTGCAATATAGTTTGAAAGTTAAAACTAGCATCAATATCGCTTTAGACATTGATAAAAAAAAATCTTTCGAGTATTACATTGTAATACTGTTAAAAAATGTGGGATACCCTTTACGTTAACTATAAGTGTACTATCGAAGTAAAAAGGGTTAGGACGAACACATTGACCCATAATATGAATCATATTTAATGAAACTTGAAAAAATATTCAAGATATTCAAAAACCTTTCAATCATACATTAAATCGTGGTAAAATATTTTTAAATGAGGATTTGGTTCACTGAGTCCTTAGATGCTTGAGCCATGAATAGCAATCTAAAGTCAAAATGATTTCTAAAACTAAAGATTTATCTACTATGGATTTGCCTATTTTGTTTGGTTAATTACAAGAACAAAAGATTGAATTAAATTGTCTTACTAAAAGCAAAGAGACAATAAGAAAAATAAAGGATAAAGGACTTGCACTAAAAACAATATATGTCAAAGACATCGAGACAGAAGATAAAAACAACCAAAATGAAAGTGATGGAGACATGGATATTCTATTTCACAAATTCAAAGAATTATTAAGGCACGAAAACAACCACCTAACTCTTAAAGTATATATATATATATATATATATATATATATATATATATATATATATATATATATATATATATATATATATATATAATATATATATATATATATATATATATATATATATATATATATATATATATATATATATATATATATATATATATATATATATATATATATATATATATATATATAATATATATATATCTATATATATATATATATATATATATATATATATATATATATATATATATATATATATATATATATATATATATATATATATATCATCCTTTATTCCAATATGTTTTAGTGCAAAAAAAAAGTTTCACATTAAGTCAAATTATCCGAAAAACGGAAGAAAATCTAAAAGCTGCAAAATAACACAAAATTATTAAAAAGAACTTACACAATGTGAAATGACAACAATATAGATTTACCGAGTAAATTTTAAAAAGAGAAAGAAGACAACCTATGTCCCTTAACAAATTACTAAAAATATGAGAAATTTTTACAAAAATAACCCAATTTTTCAAGGAAATTTCCAAAATATCTCTGGTTTCAAAAAAAATTCAAACGACCCCACTTTTAGGAGGAGGCGCCAATTCAATTGGCGACTCCTCTTAAAAATTGAATGGATGCGCCAATTGGATTGGCTAGGGCACATGCCCTAGCCAATCCAATTGGCCCCCATGTGTATTTTTACAAAGGAGGCGCCTATTGGATTGGCACCTCAGTGTTAAATGCAGTTTTTTGGCTAAATGGTCTACGTGATACATAATTTTGAAATAAGACCAATTGATATTAATGAAATTTTCCGTTTACACATAAAAGCCTAATGGTAATGACCGGGATCACCTAACTGACCTTCGGTCCCACATCCCCTAGCTACCCTAACACGTGGCTCTAACCCATGTTGATGATTCACTACTGGTGTTTGAGCATCTGAGGGGCAAGGAGCGTCACTACCAACTGCAGGAGATGGCCTGTTGAGGTAGTCAGACAAGTCGGCATAGTCTTCGGTATGCATCAAGGGTGTACTGCCGTAACTGAGTTCATGACCCATGTCAGAGTAGTTGGTTTGTGTTTGACTCACTGGTGGACGACCGGGACGGTTGAAGGGAGACATGGGTATGAATGATGCATCGAGGAAAGGTTGGAAAAGTTGTTGGGTGTTTGTTATAGATAGGGTTGTTGGAGGTTTTGGTTTTATGAGGTTTGGGCTTATTGGCTATGGTAGGAAGAGGGGCGGTTGGTGTTGAATGATCGTTGGATGTTCTGGCTAAGGCGGCTTTGGTAGGGTGATGTGGTGGGTACGAAGCAATGTTGGGTCTCCGGTTTATGGTCAATTTGTTGGTGGTGGTATGGGGTATGCTCTTGGTATTGGGGTTGGGTGTATGGCATGTTTTCGTTGTATGTTTATGTGTTGGTTGAACAGAACGTTTGACGGACAGGGGGTTGTGTGTATCCGGTATGACAATGTTGTTAGGGGTTTGATGTTGAGGTGTTAGGTGTGTAAGTTTGTTGGCGTGGGTCGTACAGGTACATATCCTCGGCGATGAACTGAAAACCAACCGATATGTACCGAGCCATATAAGTACGACTTGGTTTTTCTTCATTTGGCATGACTGCGTCAGTTAAGACATGGTCATGGTGGTGCTTCCATTTGCGAAACTCCGATCTTGCGAAGCTTTGCCATGGATTGAAGTTCCATTGGTCGCTAACTTTACGCATATGCCATTCTCCTAGGCTTGATGGGGGTATGGGATGTTTTGGGGCATACCCAACTGCAACTTCACACGATCACTGTTGTGCATCTCTACAGTTGTGAATCGTATTATCGGTGTGCATGCAGTCCATACGGCCGCGTCTTCAGCGTTGACCTCATGGTCATGATCCAAATTAAGGTATGGACGCCAAATGAACTGAAATGTGAAAGAAAATAGGATTATAATCTAGGTAGAAGAAGTTAACAAATTATAACGAAATAATGAGGTTATTATCCTTATGTCTGTCGGTCAAAGGTGATCCAACAGATTGTGATACTGAGTAATACAATGTCTAGGACATCTATTATAACTCATACCACGTGCAGACCATCTACACCAAAAAGGTAAAAATATTAGTTAGAGATAATAATCTTTAAAGAAGTAAGTAAATATATATCAATTTAAACAGTTTACTTTTGTGCATACAGGAATGTGAAAGGGTTGTTGTTGACGGGTGCTAGGGACGGTAGTCTTGACCAACCTCATGCTTGGAGCAAAACAGCACATCCAGAAAATATAGATGTGTCTTTGTGTGAGTTTTTGCACAAGGAGCTATAGAGATAGGCTAGACAAGCAGATCCTCAATTGTAACTTCCTATTCTATCTACATGTCTAAGTAAAAGTAAATACATAATATACATGTTAGAACCACTACCTTCGGAAAATAAAAAAGAAGCAATTAAAAGCATAATGTAACACCTAGTTTTTATTATTCGAACATCTTCGGTAGAATGCTTATCTAAGTATAAACTGTTATAATATGACTTAAGGCGTGAAAGGAGTATACATTGACCTCTTGAGTTATCGTCTAACAAATCAGTCTCCAAGAGGTCCATGCAAATTGAATTTGCATAGTTGATTTTACCATTAACAGCCTTACCTTCAATGGACAGTCCCAAAAGCATGTAGGCGTCTTCTAACGTCACGGTACACTAACCAGTTGGGAACCAAAATGTGTGTGTCTCTGGACGCCATCTTTCGCATAAAGCAAGAATGAATTTGTTATCTACCGACCAAGACAAAATCTTGCTTATATGACCAAAATCGGCGAGTTCAACATAAGGTTGAATCATCGGTCCATATGGACATATTCGTGGACCCGAGTCCGGAACCTTGAAACATCCTATAAACGAAAGAACAAAAAACTTTACTAAGTTGATATGTTATTAAAAGGGACTCTATTAAAATAAATAACAAAAGAAGAAAACGCTTACATAAGTTGCTATGTTTGCAACAGTTCCTCTATGCGATTTGCTCATTATGAGGATAGAAATTTTGTCGGGGATGAAAGCGGTTGGTGCAGATGAAACTACAAGAAGTTGTTGCAGATGAAATTGTAGAAGAAGTATTATATAAGAAATTTTTGGTGATGGTATGGAAGAAGTGTTGATGGCGAGGATGTATTTATAGGCAAATGACTTAGAGCATGAAAAGTTGTCTTTGCATGTGGTCTCCAATTGAATTGGAGCCCATGTGCATTTTGTACATGGTATCGCCATTCAAATTGGCGCCTCCATAGGGACATGCATGACACACCTAGGTCTGATTGCTTGGTTTCAAGGTCTGCATGCATGTAAGACAAGGTGTCGCCAAATGGATTGGCGCACATGTGTAAGGAATGAATGGGGCGTCAATTCAATTGGAGTGTGTGTCTGCATGTCTGACATGTGATTGTCCTCTCTCTTGCATACTGAACATGTCACTTCTGAGTAGCTTGTATGATTGACACATCATTTCGTACTAGCTTGCATGTGCGACACATCACTTCGAACTAGCTTGCATGTGAGACACATCACTCACCTATTTAAGTTTCTTACTATCAACATCCAAGACTCAACACACATTCATCTGCAGCAAGAAAATAGTTTTCATCTGCACAATGTCATCTTCACCAAAATACAATGTCAACGTTCACTGCAACGATGAAACATATGAGTCTGAGTTATATGGTTTTTATTTTTGAAACACCGATACCATTAGACTTACGATCAAGAGAAATGCAACCTTCTTGCATTTGAAAAAAAGAATACAATCTTGTATAGGATCGGGTATTGTGTCAAAGATCATGTATCAAAATCCAATATTTTTTTAGAACAGTCAATACAAGTTTTTCCCGCTTAAGGTACGGGACGATGAAGATGTTGAATACATGTTTGTTAGTTATGAACATTCAGGTTGCAAATGTATTGAGTTGTATACTACTCTTCAGCCATGTATACCATCTCAGCAATCTCAAATAACCAGTCAGGATGAATCTGGTGAATTTGATCCACAATGGTCAAATGACGTCAACCTAGAAGCAGAAGCAGAAGTGGACGTCATTGATGAAGAAGAAGAGGGGGCCAAGATACAGGTTGATCACATGCTGAACAACGACATTGAAGATGATGGTCAACCATCGACAATACCTCCTAGTCATGTCTACAATCCGCCTCAACATATGACAAAGATGGATCTGCATGACGATGAAACATCCAACAGTGTTTTCTATAACCCTTATCCACGATCAGAAGGCAAATTAAAGGTGGGAGACATGTTTCGTACCAAAGAAGAATGTGTGCGAGCTATCAAAAAATTCCACATGAACAACTTTGTTGATTTTATAGTGAAACGCACTTATTCGAGAAGGTATGTTATCGAATATCGTAACATCCTTTGTAAGTTTCGGTTGGCTGCGTCTTACAAAAAGAAAAACGACTCTTGGGAGATCACTTCAATAGACCCACCTCACAGTTGCATTGCAACTAACGTTGAACAAGATCACCGTAAACTAAGCGCTGCATTGATATGTCAATACATTTTACCGTTGGTTAATAAAGACCCATCAGTGAAGGTGAGTATAATTATATCCCATATCAGAACAACATATAATTATACTCCATCTTACAAGAAAGCCTGGATTGCAAGGACAAAGGCTGTTGAACAGGTATTCGGTAACTGGGGGGATTCATACAAAGAATTACCACGGTTTTTATGGGCACTAAAAGCATATGTCCCAGGAACTGTGGCAATTATGGAGACATTTCCAGCAATGATCCCAGACGGAACCTGTGTTACAGGTAATAGAATCTTTCACCATCTCTTTTAGGCGTTTGACCCATGCATCAAAGGTTTCGCATTCTGCAAACTTATTATTCAAATTGATGGCACTTGATTATACGGCAAATACAACGGTACTTTGCTTATGGCGGTTGCACAAGATGGCAACAACAATGTCTTTCCCATTGCCTTTGCTCTTGTTGAAGGTGAAACGGCTGGTGGATGGGGTTTCTTTCTTCGACATCTCAAAACGCATGTGGTTCCACAAGCCAATCTCTGTTTGATTTCTGATAGACATGTTACCATTGAGAATGCCTACAACAACCATGACAATGGATGGCAAGATCCTCCTTCTACCCATGTCTATTGCATTAGACATATTGCACAAAACTTCATGCGTGCAATAAAAGATAAGAATCTTCGTAAGAAGGTGGTGAATGATGGGTATGCTCTAACTCAACCGTCATTTCAATATTATCGTGATGAAATTAGACTGTCTGATGAAGACGCAGGGAGATGGCTAAATAACATACCAGTAGACCAATGGACAAGGGCATTTGACAGAGGTTGTCGATGGGGCCAGATGACAACAAACCTTATGGAATACATGAACGGGGTATTCAAAGGAATTAGAAATTTGTCAATAACCGCCTTGGTAAGATCGACCTATTATAGGTTGACTTCTACGTTCGCAACCAGAGGTGAAAGATGGAGTGCGGTGTTAATGTCTGGGCAAGTATTCAGTGAGTGTTGCATGAAAGTCATGAAAGAGGAGAGCATCAAAGCTAGCACACACGCTGTAACAGCCTTTGACCGTCATAGGCAAAATTTCAGCGCCCAGGAAACAATGGACCACAACAAGGGGAGACCAAATTTAGCCTATGTTGTTAGACTAAACAGAAGTTGGTGCGACTGTGGAAAATTTCAGGTCTTCCGCATTCCTTGCTCCCATGTCATTGCAGCATGCGCATATACTCGTCAAGATGCTTACAGCCATTTATCTGATGTGTACAATGCCGTCACCGTCATGAATGTATATAATAAAAGCTTCTCGGTGCTACCAATGGAGGAATACTAATCTCCATATGAATGTGATATAGTTTGGCACAACGACGAGATGCGTAGAAAGAAAAAAGAAAGGCCAAACAACACACGTATCAGGACAGAAATGGATTCGACAGATAAAATGATAAGGTTATGTAGTATATATCGTCAACCATGACACAACAAGAACAACTGTCCCAATCGAGGAGCAGCATCTGGATCATAAGCTTATTGTAACATTGTATTTCTATAACCTTCAATCATTATATATCATACAGTTTTTGTTACAACGAGGTTCACAACAAACATCAGTACAAAATAAGCTAACTGAAAACAAAAATATTTCTAACCGATTACAACAATCAAATTGATGTCATCTCGACCGAACATCATTTCCCTAGCATCCTTATCAGTCTTCATCCGCACCCAACCAAAGATATTGTTGAGTCTCTCAATACTTCTAATTTTTTTCCCTTTTGGTATTTTCCCATCTAACCAACGAACCAGCTCCCTCTTTAGTTGCTCGAACGTAGTGATGTTCTGGAAGAGCATCAGCATCTGAGGTTTGTCTCTCGCATAAATCACCTTTCCGTATCGGCGACGAACACCAAACATGATTTCCAAATGATTAAATGAGATGTGAAACAATGACTCACATAACACATCTATTTATAACAAAAAAAATTACATTTTACACTGAGGTGTCAATCCAATTGGCGTCTCCTTTGTAAAAATACGCATGGGCGTCAATTGGATTGGCTAGGGCATGTGCCATAACCAATCCAATTGGCGCCTCCATTCAATCTTTAAGAGGAGACGCCAATTGAATTGACGCCTCCTCCTAAAAGTTGGGTAGCTTGAGAATTTTTTTTTAAACCAGAGGTATTTTGGGAATTTTCTTGAAAAATTGAATTATTTTTAAAAAAAATTCAAAATATAAGGAAAGAATTTTGAAACTAAACTTACCTATAATGAATCACTTAAAGTTAAAAAAATATATTTTGTTTTCATCTCTAAAATCATTGTCTTTCTTAAAAATGAAAATAAAAAACTAATAAAGAAAATAAATTTTCATAAAGAAAAACAATATTTTCAAGTTAACACTCTCATTTTACTCCTTTGATATTTTATTATATTAAATCATCAAATGTGTAAAATGTAAAATTTTACAAAATAAATTGAAGATTTCCATAACACTCATGATAAATTTATCAAATAAAGAGATAATTCGAATATTATTTTCGAAAATCAAACAGAAATTTATAATAAAACTAGATTAAATTATGTGGTTCACAAAGTTATGCTTCTATGAGAATGTATATTTCTCCATTTTTGATAATGTAAAAGAGAAAGAAATACTAGCAAATTGTTAACGGAAGTTTCAACTCCACCTTTTTTTCCATAAAGGGCCAAACTAAAAGATGAAGATGAAAAGAAGCCTTCAATGATAGCAAATTGTCGTGCATATAAACATTCTGATAGAATTTGTGAAATTTTCAATATTATTTTGGAGTTTTTGAAATTTACACAAACAAATTCAAAATGAATTTTAATAAATATTTAAAATTTGTATAAAATTATTATAATCAATTTATTGTGTTTGTGGGGGTGTGAGATTTAAATGAAAAGTACCACACCAACTGCCTCCCTGGCTTTATTTGTCTCCTGCTCATAACTTTGTATTTATCTCTATACTTTTAAGCTGTCCATTAACCTACCAATTTAAATAATTAAATTATAGTAATGATTATAGAAAAAATACTTAAACCTTAGCTAGCTTAATTTGACTCATTTTTTTGGACTTTGAACCCTTCTATAAAACCCTAGTTTTGCTACTTATCATGAGAAAAATAAATAATAAGATGAAGTTCATCTTCATATTACTCTCAAGTCTTTTCCTAGGATGTCTCATGCTCATGAATGTCCAAAGGGACTCATCAACAAAAACAACCTTCAGAGGACTCAAGTTACAACCACAAGATTATAGAGTTAGTATTAACTAGCTTTCCACGTGATTTTTTCTTTTTTCGTTTTAGATTTATATTTCTGACCTTATTTATAAATTGAAACAAACAGAAGCAAATGATACTCAAGGCAAAGGTATCTTCAAAAATCAACAAGTTTTTAAGTCAAAGAAATAGTCCCAACACAGACACCAAGTGTTCAAAAGATTGTGATGAAATGCAAGCTTATAAATACAGTTCAGATAGATCATCAAGATCTGAACAACAAATTTTCAGAAAACCTCAAGATATTGATCATACTGCAAAAGAGATTGAAAACCAGTTTTATAAGGATTATACTTATAAGGGACGACATCCAATGCCAAAAGCACCATGATAATGAGTCTATGTTTTTACCTTATTTCACATAAAAGGTTCACAACTCTGAAAACACCGATGCCTGTGTCCATGTCGGACACTGACGTAATAATATCGACGTGTAATGCCGGTATCATGTCAGAGCTCACTCACTACTAGACAATTTCATTTACCAACTATATGTATAGTGTGTGATACATTGCACAAGCCTTACAACATTGTTTCAAACCATGTTTCATTTTTAGTAATGCTTCTAAAATTTGCATGAGGCTCCAAGTCTCTGTCTCTGCCTCTTCATTTTCTTTTCTTTACAGTTAACAAAAGCTGGGATTAATAACCTTTGAAAATTCTCAAGAAACTGGTTCCACTTCTCTTCATCCATATCTGTCAGCTTCACAAAACATGAATGTGTAACCAACTCATTCACACTATTATCTCCAGAAGAACTCGCAACCGAAGAGCCACTTCTTTTTTCATTGATTGCTGCGTTTTTCACCAACACGGATAGCTTTGAAATATTAGTATATTCATCGCCTTCTTCCTCCTCCTCCGTTACACTCTCTTCTAGTTTAGAAAGTTCAATTCTACAGTTTCCGTTTTTCATTTGTAATTGAGATGGTAATAACACTCTTGGCTTCTCTTCTATATTTAAGACTTTATCAGATTCCGGATCCTCGCAATCTAACTGAAAAGGGGTCGCATCTTTGTCTCCTACTTGTGTTTCAAAAGATGATAAATCTTCATGATCTAATAGCTTCTTTGCCTCAATACATATTAGCTCAAGCTCGCTAGGTTCTTCATCGTGACAGTGAAATTCCCTACTCATCATATCGCCGATCTCAGCTAGACAAAGACCGAAGGCTGCTGCTTCTTTGAGGAACAAAGTACAAAGGACCAAAACCCGCAAGCATGCTTCTCGAATCATTGGAAGCTCCATTCTAAGCATTTCTGACTCCCGGAATGGGTCTAGTTGAAATATGTACTTCAGCTCATCATCGGAGAAAGGGATTGAAGCTTGAGGCCAATGGATCCATTCAAAATAAGGATCTTCCAAATTTTCAGGTAGACAAAGACCATGATCGATAGGAAAAAGCTCGACCTGATCAAACCTTCCAAGCCCATCAAGCTTCTTGACAAGAAGATTTCCTGCGTGTCTGTCTGTATTTAAGATGCGTACATCTAAAATTCCGATCCTATGAACAGAAGCAACAGGAAAACTAGAAGTTCCATGATCACTTGCATCAAAATCGTGAGGCATGTAATGTTGGAGTGACGCAATTTTGCTTATTTGCTTCTTGTTAAGAAGCATATTACCATTGACCCTGTCGTTAACATTAAAAATAGTGTGTGTAACCTTGACAAGTGCAGTAGAAGGCACGTTCGCAAAATGATCATGATCAAGAAGGTAAGCTGCAACTTCTCTGAATCCCGTCTCCCCAACCCTCACCGACCTTTTCAAACCCGGTTGTCCGAGAGCTTTACCGACAAAACCTTTCGGATTGTTTGGTGCATAAGGTTCCTCATCAGTTGGTTTCACAATTGCGACGTTTTCACCATAAATGTTTCTAAAATAATATGCACCTCCTAATCCACTCTGAATACGGATTGGTTCGACACCGCCTTTTATTGCCATCGTGATATCCTTAACCAGTTCTTTAGTTCCAGATAACATATCCGACCGACCTATAATCTCAATTGGTCCACTCTGATCCCTAAGTTGAAGATCCCTACCGGTCGGTGAAAGGCACGGGGTAGATGAACTCCTATGTAAAAAGTTCCTGGTGAGAAGAAGTGGAGAATCATTTCTAACTACACTTAGATCATTTTTCAAGACTGTGTCGCCACATATAAGTGAACTTTCCTCAGTCGGAACATTGAATGCTACCTGTAATTTCCTCTTCACAGTGTGCGCATTGTCACTCCTTTCTAATTCCATGCCAAGAACACACCCGGTTTCTGTCTGAACAAATACACGTCTTCTACCCGAAGGCTTTCTTTCCATTTTCTTATTCCCCGAACATTCGCTAGGAGGTCCTTTGAAGGTTGCAGCCGCCATCTCGTCATGTAAACATGTATCCAAATCAGGATACATCTAAGAAAAACGAAAAGGGGAAAACTCGGATGCAGAGTGTTTATCTCTCAAGCAAACGCCAAACTCAGATGCTGGCACTTGAGAAGAGTCTTTTGCATGAACAACCATAGCCAACTCTACAAAATCCGAAACTCAGATGCCGGCACTTTTGCATGAACAATCATAGTGATCTCTACAAACTGAAACTCCAAAGGTTCTTACATACAAACTGGAAACTCGGTAAAAACAGGATGTCGCTCAACCAAACCGCTACATCGGAGATGTCGCCTGATAACAGAAGAAGCTAATCAAAAATTGGAAGGAAAAAAAATAACTATAAAGATATTTTCCAAATTGAGATTGGCAAACAAAGACAAATTCACTTTTGAAATCCCAATAATGATCAATCAAACATAGGGAAAGGATGCTTAAATATGAATTTAACAACAAAGAACTTGATTTAGTAACTAGAGGATTAATGGTATCAAACCTATGATATCAATCTCGGATAGCAGCACAGCATGGCCATCCCCAAAAAGGGAACGAGAGCTGAGAGCAGAACGGCCGATAATTAGTGACGCGGACACTAAAACATTATCAAAATTCATGAAGTGTTCATATTAAGAAATAAAAATCATAAGTCTTAAGCCAAACATACTTCCAAATGCAAATAAAATTCAAAAAAATAACCTTGCTATCCTTAAAAATTTAAGGGTGATATCATTTACAGCAGACGCAACCGGAGCGGCCACTTAGAGCAGTGTCGTTCCTAATCTAATCCCATTATCACGGTCGTTTCAGCCGAGACACCCATCTGTGAAGGAACGGCACGGCCTGACGCGGTTTTCTTGGTTTTGCTGCTCCGTGCCGAGAGAACGGCCAGAACGGCAATAATAATATCAAACCAGTTCTTGCAATAATAGAAAGAAAAAGAATTTAATGTATATTACCTAGTGCAATATGTACAATGAGTAGTATCTTACCTTAGTTACTCCTAACAAATGAAATCAGTGTTAATCACAGACAGTGGCATCGGATTAGTGTTAGCTGGTTGAAAAGAAAAAGATGCAATTGATATTTAAAATACAATTCAAAGGTAAATAGTTGAATTAGAACTGTTAATAGGAAAGCATGATGCATTTTGTATTTCATTAACAGTGTTTACAAATGGGTCCAAGTCCAATAACTTCTTTCATTTTTCTCACTCAATCTAATCAAAACCACGTCATGAAATGAGTATTTATTCTAACTTACCTTTCCTATATGACTAATCAGCCCAAAAGTAAATGGTTTTCTAAATCATTGTTTAAACTCATAATCAATTAACTAATAAATAAAATTGTATCTTTTCTAACCACTCAAGAAAAGACAAACCGACTATCATAGTATAATGACAAGCTATACATAACTCCTATCAGCTGAATCATTTCAATGTCAAGATTCAAGTCCACAATAAACTGATGGTGTAAAATAGACTTCAATCTGTTTGTACCTTTATAGTGTCTTTTTTAATAAAACTTGTGTCAGTTTTGTTTTTCATTTTCAAAGTTCAAATTAAAATTAACTATTGTCATGCAAAATTAAAATGAAAATTAAATTTTAAATACATCTCATGCATATATTGGTACTATATCATAGAGGTGTACAAATGACTGGTTAGATCAGGTTTATGTGACCCAAATTCGACCATAAACCCGGTGAAACGAGATGACATAAGGATGGAAAAATACAAAGACAGGGTCGGGTTTGTATCAAGACAAGTCACCGATACAACAATATTTTTATTAAAACAATATAAATTTTAGTCTTCAAATCACTTACAAAGAAACTAATCACCCATAAATTTCAACACAATTGTAAAAACTTGCAAACATAAGCATCACAATGCTTTTTACTTACTAAAGTCATACAAAAGATAATAGAAATGAGAGATCGCACTCAAGTGAATTCTTAAATTAGAAAGAGAAAATAGTTAAAGAAATAAGACTTTTCAGTGACATGAGTGACTCTTATAAAATATAAAAATAATACTTAAAAATAATATAGTTGTCCTCAAATTCATTTGAGTCCTTTATTAACTATGTTTATATCTTGTTCCTAAAATATTGTCATATTTTGCACACCCTACCAAAAGTTTTAACTAACAATCGTGTTCGCATTACGGTCGTGTAAAGGCTTTTACAATTTCGATTGATATAAGTGTTGCGACACTGATTACGGTAGTGTAGAGTGAATTAACCACAATTTATTGTTTAACATAAAATCAACCTTACAAAAGAGTGGCAAACAGGCAATGTCCGCCCCGTTTAGACCCGTCCCACAAAAACCCGCATAAAACAGGACGGGCGGGACTGGCTTTGTTGAGGGTGCGACCCTAACACCTTGTCCGCCCCAAAAAAATTAGGAGGGTGGGATGAATCCGCAGGCACTTTTTAAATCTATAAATTACAAATTTTCATATTAAGGTCTGTGCCCACAAAAAAATGGAGCGGGACGGATATATTAGAGGTGCAGACTTAAAATCTTGGTCAGTTTCGCAAAAAAGTACAGTAAAAAGGATATGCCCGACAGGCCGGCCCGTTTTTGCCACCCGTTATATCCATATGCCAACAAAACTAGTAAGTACACAATAATGAATTTGGACCCTCTTTTTTCTCTTCATGATAATAATATGATCCTAACAAGCCGACAACTATAGTTGGCTAATAACTAATTATAGGATACAACCATGAAATCCACAAAATAATAATAACATTTTTATTTTTTATTTTTTATAGTTTTCCATATGTTTCTCCACTAGATATAACATAATCCTATAAGAAAATGTGTGAAACAATAATTAAAATTTTAAAGTTTCACATTACAAAAACAAAGAATTTGCATAAATATTAAGTAAAAAACGTCACTCCTCTTTTCAAAATTAGGAGTCTTATAAAAACAATAACAATCCTATAAGTTAATAATAGTAATAATAACAACGCAATCGGAAAAGAATCTCACCTGCTTCAGCCTCCTGAAACAACAAACCTGCCGCAAATTTCACAACCAAAAGCTTCAGCCATCGTAAACTTCACCTTCTCAACAATATCTGTAAATCCAAAATCATAAACAAATCTTCGATTCCAATTCACGAAAACACAAAACGAAGAAAACAAAAACAGAAATTCAAATAATTCGATGTGCGAATTTTAGATTTGAAGTTAAACATGGAATCACGAAAGTGTAAAAACCTCGTCGGCGAGAAGGTTCTGCGGCAAGTCGAGAGGAGGCTCCGCCGTGAGAGGCGGAGGAGAGATCCGATGAGAGATCAGTTGGAGTTAGTTCTGCAGATTTTCGTTATTACATGATTTCAAGGTTTAACAAGATTCTTGAATTCTTATAGATTTTTATATATTTTTATTCGAAAACTAATTTATTTTACTTTTTTTTTTTAAATATGCTTCAAGAAAGTTTAAATATGTGGGCCAGTTAGAAATAAGAGTTTAGACACGTGGGGATGAAGGGCCCACACTGTTGCAAACTACTATTGCACGTGGCAGTTGTTGAGTTCGTGCATTGATACCGACTACTATAAATTTTTATCATTTACTCCACTACTTTTAGGTTATATTATTTTACAAAATTTTCGACATGGTGTGGTGTAATTGGCGCCTCATTATCACCGAATAAAGAAAACAATTTCTTTTTCAAGGTTAGATGTTCTTTTCTTCTTTATTTTTTTGTTGAATTTGTTGTTAAAAGAGGGGAAATTGAAAGAGGATTAAAGTTTAGGGTTTATTCCTTTTAGATTAATGTAATAAATTTTTCAATCGACGGTTGTTGTACTAATTATGTTTTTCTTTGATTTTGTTTTGTTATTAGATTGAGTGCTTTATTGTTGAAACTATGACATAATCAAAAAATGGTTACGAAACTGAAGTAAGTAAGAGGCACAGGTTTAAATTTTTATTTGTTTTGTTATTCTTGTTAGTCTGTGTCTAAAATTAATCAAGTTTTTTCATGAATTTAAGGTACGAATGAGACATAGTTATATCCCGATGAATTTGAGCAGCATCAATGAAAAGTTAACCACAACTCAATGTGCCTACATCGAATGCACCCCGTTCAAATGGGCGATGTATATTTCTAACAACTTCTCAATCTCAGGTGGTTTATTGTGGGAGTTAGTAAGTAGATGGGACATACGTAGTAGGGTATTTAGGGGTAGAGATAGGATAGTTCCCTTTACTCCGGTTGATGTTTCTTTTGCTCTTGGATTCTCTATTGTTGGTAAGTCTCTAGTAGTAGAAGAAGACCAACAATGTCAAACATTAGATCTATTTAAAGGGGCTGAGGTAACCATTAAAAATATTCGCAAACAACTTCGTTGCCACAAGAAAAAATTAGTTAATTTTTTTAGACTTTACATATTACTTTCATTTGTGGAGTTTTACTTTCCCAAAATAGGGAATAAGGTATTTACGGGATTTATTAAGCAATTGGATAATTTGAGTTCATTTGATACCCATAGTTGGGGACTTGATGTTTATAACTTTGTAGTTTCTAGTTTACGTGAGTCTTCAGTTGTGTTGAAGGAGGGAAAAAAACAAGACACAAAGACATTTAAACAGGTGTGTTGTCATATTGAAGGTAAATAGATTATATAACTTTATAGTTCCATCTTGTCTTTTGAAACTTTGAAATTTTGAAATTTACAACTTCTAATTTTTGTTATAGATTTGGGCATTCAACCATTTATCTTTGGGGAAAGCACTTGTTATTTTTAAGTTTTCTTTTCCACGTGTATTTAATTGACCAGTTATAAGTCTGCAGAAGAAAAATATTGAAAAAGCATTTGAAAAAAATATGGTAAGATTTTGTGTGTTTGAATTGAGAAAAATAGGTTTTCTGTTGTCGTGTGTTTGAATTGACTTTTTTTTGTTAGATAATTGATAGAATGGTTGCAATAGAGGAAGAACTAAAATATGACATAGTCAATGTTTCTCTGTTTGAACAAGGACAACGATTTATGGATGTTAATGATTATCAAATACTGGTGGCTGAGAATAAAGATTTCAAAGAGAGGATAGTAGTTCTTGAGGATGAAATGAGGATGATGAAAGAGGCGAGAGTTAAAACTCTATTTGAGGACGAGGTTGTTCAAGATGATCGACAACTTATGAACTTTATCACTGAAGATGAAGTATGAACTTTTGCTGGAGATGTTGGACATAACACTCCATTTAATGATGATGACAGTGTTGTAGAAAATCAATCAAAGTCTAAATCCAACATGGCTACAAGAATTAGGAAGAAACCAAGGAAGCGTGGAAAAAGAACTAGAATGAATTTGTAAATCATTAGTGTTGTAGTGTAGAATTTGATAAATATGTATTGCAAAATTTTGCCCAATTGTGATGTGTTGTAGCGTAGAATTTGGCACAATATTGACAAATTGTGGTTGTGTTTTGTTTATATGCATAATGTCTTGATTATGCTATAGTTCATTTTGTAGTTAATGTGTTGGGTATGTTATAGTTAATTATGTTGTTAATGTGTTGAGTGTGTTATAGTGAATATTGTTCCAACAATGTATTAACCAAGTTTGATTTAACAATTTCCCTTTTTTGAAGTCTGGGATTGCATTAACCAAAGTTAAACTTCCATTAACCAACTTCATACAATGTGTTAACCAAAGTTAAACTTCCATTAACCAACTTCATACAATGTGTTAACCAATTTCCCTTGTTCTTTGTTAATATAATTCCTCACATTCTTTTCACAAAAGGTAATATTTTCATGTCCTCCTGCATCTTTAACAAGCGATTGAAAAGTCTTGTTGATCTTTACTCCCGCAACATCATTTATTTGAATTGTTCTCCTCACATGTAAGTTCATTTTCTTGTTAGCCTTGAACAATCTTGATTTTGTAGGGCTAGTCTCATGAAAATGGTTAGATTCAAATTGTGTAATGTACCACAAACCATCTTATTTCAATTTAATACAAATCTTGGCAAGAAAATTTTCTGCTATAGATCGTAGTGTCTTTAACGTGCATGCAATTTTTGAAATGTTAGACCCCTCTCTTGAATATGAAACTATTAGGTAGTTGAGCTCTCTGTCATCTCCTTTTTTCGATGATCTAATCCTCCACCTAAACCCCTTTTTTAAAGCATACTCTTGATAATATGTTTTAACTTCCTCTAGACAAGAAAAACACATCCCAATTGCAGGAACCCAAAGTGAGTCATCATCATCACCATCACCATCACCATCACCATCACCATCATCGTGATCACCTTCTACATCTTCCCTTTGAGTACTACCAAATTCTATAAAAATGCTTGAACTGTCCATTATGACACAAAAACTGCACAAAAAATGTCAATGTCATGTCTAATATAAATTTATAACAAATTCAAAATTATGGTTAATATTGTCTATAACTTGGTTAATAAACGTCCAGACATGTGGGTATGTTTATAACATTGTTTATTATAAAGTTGGTTATTGGTGTGACATAAGTTGGTTAATAGAGTTCTCAAAATGGTTAACGAATCAACATGAGTAAATATATGAAACCGTTTCACAGTAAATAAACACGGTTAACAGTGTGAGAAAAGTAGATGAATATTGTTTAGAACATGGTTAATGAACAATCGTGAATAAACATATGAAATCTATAACGGTAAACAAAGTTGGTTAATATTGTGTTAAATCTAGAAACATATGAACAATCGTGAATAAACATATGATCCAAAAGAAGAACATTGATATTATTGGATGAATCTATAATGATATCTAGAAATTTACCGAGTTAAATCTTCATCTTCATCACATAATGGTGCTAAATAAATTTCTTTTTTTCTTGATAAACTATGTATTTGATTGGGTATGATTGAAGATGTAAAGAAAAGAATAGTTGAAGAAGAGATGATAAATGATGCGGAAAGAGAAAGAAGAAGAAGGAATGGATACACTGGCTACTAATATGTGGTTGTTGTTAGGAGAGAGAGAGAGAATGATAGTGAATATGACCCACATATAACAAGAGAGAAACAAAAAGTAGTGGTCATATTTTATTATTTTAAGTGTAGAAGGACATTGTTCATACGGTGTAGTGTATGATTCAAGTGTAAGAATAGCAAAATTGGCCGTTGGATTTAAGTTGTCGTAATTTGGATTTAAGTTGTAATTTGTAGCTCAATATGTGTTATTGGGCTTAACAAAAAAAGTCTAATAAACGATTAAATCGATTAAACTGTTTGTATTAACTCGTAACCCATCCTAACCCAACTCGTCCAAAACAATAAAAAAATGGACGGAAGTAGGCCTATATGGCTCAATCGCAGGTTGGATTGAGTGAGACTTTTGAGCCCGAAATCGTCCAACCCGATCCGTTGTCCACCCCTACCGACAACATTCTAATGGTAATTAAAAGGTTAACTTAAAAAAACCTTGGTGTCATTAAGTTCTCTTTTGTAACCAAAAAATAATTAAAATGCATTTTTTATTTTTTAGTTTTTAATTTTTAGTCTCTCTATTTCAAAAATTAGCATTTTGGTCTCTCAATTTTACATCTCTTAATATTTAGTTGGTCCCCTCCAATTTTATAGATATAATAGTAATGATTAGAATAAAAAATTAATTTTTAATAATGTGGCATTGAAAATAATTTTATAATTATTATTGTTTTAACTTTTTATTGAATAAATTAATAATTATAATTATTTTTTAAAAAAATTAATTAATTAAAATTCTTAAACTAAATTTTTAAGTCCAAAACCCATCAAGATTCAGCCCAAACATGTATCCAACATGTCAATGACTCATGCATGAAAAGTTATATAAACATTAGTTGTGTTTTATCTAAAAATGATGTGGGACTTATATAACCCTAACAACACATTCCAACTACAACAAACTTTATCTTTTTCTCTCATTGTAATCATGTCATCATCATCTTTCATTTGCAGATACATGACATGGTTGATTTTTCTGTGATGCACTACATCACCATTCACTAAAAGAATTCAACCATTTGAATTTGAAGTGTATGATTAAGAGCCCGTTTGAATCAGTTTTGCTTTTCACTTTTTAAAATATATTTTATAAAATTGTTTTGGAAAAGTATTTTTAAGAAGAGAACTATTAAAAAACTTATTTGGTAACATGACTTTTCAAAACTGTTTTAAAGATGAGAAAATAGAAATATTTGTTTGATAAATTATTTTTAAAAACAGTTTTAAAAATGAGAAAATAAAAAATGATAACTCAAATGAAAACAGAAATCCAGAAATTCAAAATTAAAAATGAAAAACATGTTAAACCTGTTTTTGTTTTTCACTTTTAAAAACAATAAAAATGAAAGAGTTTTTAAAAACAGTTTTCTAGAACATTGTAATCAAACAAATTTTTAATTTTATAAATTTTAAAAACAAAAAAACTGTTTTTAAAAACTAAATCAAACACACCCTAATTGTGTGGATTTCAATGAGAAAACGAATGTCATTTGCTAAAATAATTTTATTAATAATTGGTAGGAAAATAGTTATTTGAATTAAAATACAATAAATAAGAATAAGTTAATGGAAAAAAATAATAAATATCTATTCTAAAATGATAAATAATTTGAGACAAATAAAAATAGGAAATATGACACATATTGTAAAATGGAGAGAGTAAATATTTATATAGCTTAATAATACTTATATCATTGTCAACTTGGATACTAGACTAATGCTAAAATGAAAATGAAATGTCCAAAGATTCATTTTAAAATTTTAATTAATTAATTCCTAAAAAAAATAATTAAAATAATTAATGATTAATTTATTTTAAAAAAATTATTAATTAATAAATTATTCTAGTCATCAATGATACATCACTAATTTTTTTTTATCATAATTATTATTATCACGTCTGCAAAATTGGAGGGGGTCAAATAAGTCCCAATAGATGTAAAGTTGAGGAATCAAAAAAACTAATATTAGACGAGTGCTTTGATGTTGTTTTGGTTTAATTTGGTGAGGTTTGAAGGTTCTCTGGGTTAGGTGTATGAAGGTTTGAAGGTTAATGATGAGCATTCATCGTGTTCATGATGAACAAGATAAATATTCATCTTTTTCTGGGTTTAGGCACGGTGGTTGGTGGTGGTTCACGGTGGTTCAGGGACATGTTCATTGTTTCTGGGTTGGACCTTCATTGTGTTCATATGAACACGATGAAGGCGGTGTTGGATGTGAATTTGAAAGTAGAAAGATGGTCTAGAGGGGGTGAATAGACCAAAATTAAAATTCAACCGTCGTTTTCCAAAATCAGAGTGTTTTCAAAAATGAGATGTAGCGGAAGGTTTGATGCAAAAATTAAAATTATACTATTCAAATATTGATCAAGTTAACACGAATCATTTTACAAATATCAAAGATTAATATGATGAAACACTCGGTATGGATTGATTTAATTGCGTAATGCACAAGAATTGTTTACATAGTAATTCAATATATGAAGTTATAAGGTCAAATTGTTTCAGATTATTAATCATGAAACTAGCTTAATCAGTTATCCAATTCTAACAAAACCTAAAGCTTACGCAATAAATAATTATCAATGAACAAACAATATAATACGATGGGATTGAAAAATCTAAGAATGCAAATATTGTGAAATTAAATGCA
The DNA here is from genome assembly GCF_024323335.1 of Lathyrus oleraceus. Classification (NCBI taxonomy): domain Eukaryota; kingdom Viridiplantae; phylum Streptophyta; class Magnoliopsida; order Fabales; family Fabaceae; genus Lathyrus; species Lathyrus oleraceus. The sequence continues at coordinate 526,237,608 of NC_066581.1, forward strand.
AGAGAAAAAGAGAGAGATGACACCGAGATTTAGAGTGTTTCGACATTCATCATCGCTTTGCCTACGTGCACTCTTAAATGGTTTCCCATTTGAACTTGCACATTTCCTTGTTATTTGATCAATATTTCCAAGAGTTCATACAATCATCAATCCACAATACAACTGAGAAAATAAATCTCTTATTTGGAGATTGACTTGTGTAAGGGCAAACTGTCATACAACATACGATCATAGGTTTCGATGATGACAAATTACCACCATGGATGAATCGGCATTGTCGATTCCATCTCTACAAAACAAATGCAACATATCACCTATCATATCCTTTTCTATGTTCATCTAAACTGTTATATTTCATACAACATATGTGGATAAAATGTGGTCATGACAAAATGCATGAAAACCACAAAAGTCTGAATTTTTGCATATTTACAGGGTTTAAGTCGACCGCAGGGTCGGCCCATAACACAGTGTATTTCCTCACGGGTCAGCGCACAAAGGTTTGAGTCGACCGCAGGATCGGCGCATAACATAGTGCATTTCCTCACGGGTCAGCGCACGAAGGCTTGAGTCGACCGCAGGGTCGGCGCATGAAGGTTTCACTTTCGCACGGGTCAGCACACGCCAACCTATGGTCGACGCATACTAATATGTTTTTCAGATTGTCCAAAACTGCAGGCTATGCGTCGATGCATAGACCTGCTATGGTCGACCATTCGCGTGCAAATACAGCTTTTTAAGTAATTCCCACTGTGTTTGAAAAGTTGTTAAGTGGGTTGGTTGGTTTGTTACTACAAATACAAGTTCAGTTACTTGTATCAACTAACATTTGACAAAATTGATTCAAGTGTACAAAGAACAAGAAAAAGTGAAATAGGTGTCCAAGATTCTTCATCTTCATCTTCAACATCTCACAACACATCAATTACACACAACCATTTTTGAAGTGCTTTGTGATTGGTTAAAGGTGATAACGTTCGAAGCCGAGATTGGGAATCCGGTTCGGGTTGAAGCTTGCGACATGTTTTTTCTTGAATAAAACCTTTAGGGTTTTGTCCTCCAAGATTGGTTTGATTTTTGGGGTTTTTGGACGATTTCTTCATCAATTTTCAGCTGAGCGAAGGTGATTGAGAAGAGGAAGTCTTCATCAATCTAGTAGCGGATTCGGTGATATTGAAGGGAAGATTTCGGGTTCGATTTGTTGTAGTTGAGATCAATCGGGCCGAGGGTTTGAAGAACTGAGAGTTATTCAACAAAGGGGCTGGAATCGGAGGTCTATCAACAACAATCGAAGGACTTGATTCACCTTGAATCAAGGAACAAGGAGTGGATGCAACATTCAACGTCTTGAGAATTCTGTTGTATAATTGCATTTCAATCCTTGTATAAACTGTTATACTCAACATGTGATATCTATTAAAGCAATCTCAATTCTAGTTTTAGAATTGAGGGCAGACGTACCTCAAAGTGAGGACGACGGGGGAACTGCCTCATCAAATCTTTGTCTTCTCTATTTTTCAGCATATTTGTTTTTGGCTTAAAATAAGTGATTTTTGTATAAGCACTTTTATCAAACCTTAATATTAATTGAGTAAGAAGTTAAAACTCTGTTTTTGAATCCAAAGTTCAATAAGATATTGTACTAGACTAATTGGAATCACTTACTCAACATAAATATCACTTGGAGTGTTTTTGCACACCAAGTGTTTGATAATTTGCCTAAACCAAAATTATCTTAGTTGTGTATCTAGTTTGGTTTGCTCTTTGAATCATTGGAACTAGGAATCCTAGCAAGTGAAATAAATCATTGCTAGTGTGACTAGTGTAGTGATTCTTATTCTACATTATCACTAATCCATAGGCTAGACGCATATCCGGTTTTCCAATAACCGTTCGTTTTAGACTATATTTTCCTCGGCCACTTCCGCACTTAAAACAAATTTTCAAAACCAATTTTTAATTGGTAGCCCCGACTCAACTTTTAATTGGGATCTATTCAACCCCCCCCCCCCCCCCCCCCCCTTCTAAATCCGTGCCATAGTCTAACAAGTGGTATCAGGAGCACCGGTTCACTCTGTGCTTCAAAATATAACTTTGATAGAAAATGGCTAACGAACCTAAAGGGGCTTATAATAGAGCTCTCATTTTCAATGGTGAAAATTATAGTTATTGGAAAGACTGTATGCGGGTGCACATAAATTCCATAGATAGAAAAATATGGAACGTTATTCTCAATGGTCCAATTGAAATAACCATGACCAATGAGAATAATGAATTAGTGCCAAAGCCCGAAGCACAATGGACCGATGATGATGAAAGAAAATACAATTATGATTGGAAAGCTAAAAATATCCTAATCTCCTCATTAGGTGTAGATGAATACTATCGTGTATCCTATTGTCCTACTGCTAAGGCCATGTGGGATTCACTACAAATCGCCCATGAGGGGACGAACGATGTTAAGTTGGCAAGAATCAACACACTAACACAAGAGTTTGATCTCTTTTTCATGGAGCAAGGGGAAACCATTGCTGTCATGCAAAAGAGATTTACTCATCTCATCAATCGATTACATTCATTAGGTAGGCCGGTTTCCAATGATGTTGCTACTAATAAGATCTTGAGATGTCTCAATAGGGAATGGCAGCCGAAAGTGACCGCCATCAAAGAAGCAAATGATCTTACCATATTAGACTTGACAGCATTATTTGGCAAACTACAAGAGCATGAACAAGTACTCTTGAGCCTGGAACAACACGAAAAGAAAGAAAAGAAGGACAAAACAAAGGTGAGTGAAAAGAAATCTATAGCTCTTAAGACTTCCTCCTCGAAGTCTCAAGCAAAAGAGCAAAGTGATTATTCCTCGAGCGACGAAGAAGAGGAGGACAATAGCGAAGATATGGGATTGTTCGTTAAACGTTACAATCGTTACGTGAGAAAGAACGGCATCCAACATTCCGAGAAGAACTTGGTAAACTTCCGGAAACAATCGAGGTACTCTAAAAATGATGACTCAAAAGGTAAAAAGACTAGAGGGTCGTGCTACACTTGTGGGAAGCCCGGTCATTACAAACCGGATTGTCCGATGAACAAGAAGACAAAAGAAAAGGAATCATCCAAATCACACAAGAAATCATCAAAGCCAAGGAGAGCATACATAGCTTGGGAAAGCGATATCGACTCCTCCGATGATGAAAGTTCTAGTGATGAAGATGAAGCTGTAAACCTATGCCTCTCTGCTCATCAAAAGAACAAAAAGAAACAGGTACGACATGCTAAATATGAAAAATCCTCTAGTATGTCTCATCATGAATTACAAGCTGCATTTGATACTTTACACTGTGAAGCTAAAGAGGCGTTTAAAAGGCTTGCCTCAAATAACCAAATTTTTATCCATTCGGAACAAAAAATTCGAGAATCCGAAAGGAAACTTGAGGCACTCAAAGCTTCTATGGTAGAAAGCACAAAAGCAGGTTGTGAGGACCTTAGAAATACGATAATTAACTATGGGTGTGATACTTGTTATATTTGGCAAGGTGAAGTAAGAAACCTAAAGACCAAACTTGACAAGGCTCTTGAGCCCAAGATTACCTTTGCAATCGACAAATCAAACTTTCGAAAAAGTATGGTTAATCCATATCAAAAATATAAATATGTGATAAAGGATGAAGATAGCAAAGGCAATCAAAATGTAAATTTCTCTTGTCTTTATTGTTGCAAGAAAGGCCACTCCATTGCTAAATGCAGGTTTAGGAGATTCTTAGTTCCTAAAGGCATTTATCAATGGCTGCCCAAATGCAACCATCTCGTTACTAACTATTCAGGACCCAATAAGCCATTGGGTACCTTCTCGTGTTAATTGCATTTCCATAGGTACAATGCCTCGAGACCACCGAGAGAAGATGGGTTCTCGATAGTGGATGCTCAAGGCACATGTCAGGAGACATATCACTCTTCATTGACTTCGTGGCTAGGAAGAAAGGATATGTAACCTATGGTGACAACAACCGTGGAGCAATACTAGGTAAAGGTAGTGTAGGTAACCCTTCTTCCACTACTACTTCTGATGTATTGCTTGTCGAAGGTCTTAAACACAATCTTCTTAGTATCAGTCAATTATGTGACAAAGGATACAATGTATCTTTTTCAAAAGATTGTTGCAAAATTATACATAATGATGATAAGAAGAGTATGTTTAATGGCCTGCGAGTGAATAATGTCTATATGTTAGACTTGAACGAAGTATCGTTAACAAGTGACAAATGCCTTGTAACAATGAGTGAAGATTCATGGTTATGGCATAAGCGTTTAGCACATGTTAACTTTGACTTACTAAATAAAGTAGTCTCAAAAAATCTAGTCTTAGGTCTCCCCAAAGTAAAGTTCACCAAGGATCACCTTTGTGATGCTTGTCAAAAAGGGAAGCAAACGAGGATCTCATTTAAATCAAAAAATATCGTTTCAACAACGAGACCTCTCGAACTTCTTCATATGGACTTATTTGGGCCGTCTAGGATTAAAAGTCTAGGAGGAAATTATTACGGTTTCGTAATAGTGGACGATTTTTCTAGATTTTGTTGGACTATCTTTTTAGTAAGCAAGAGCGATACGTTCGCCACCTTTGAAAGGTTTGCTAAGCTTTCCCAAAATAAATTAAATACAAACATTGTTTCAATTAGAAGCGACCATGGGGGTGAGTTCGAAAACCATTTATTTGAAGAATATTGCGGTAACCATGGTATTGATCATAATTTCTCCGCTCCACGTACTCCTCAACAAAATAGGGTTGTGGAGCGTAAAAATCGAATTTTGGAAGAATTGGGAAGAACAATGATTAACGAAAGTGGTTTACCGAAATATTTTTGGGTCGACGCCATTAGTACGACGTGTTATGTTTTGAATAAGGTGCTCATTCGCCCCATTCTAAATAAAACACCGTATGAGCTTTTAAAAGGGCGAAAGCCAAATGTTTCTCACTTACATGTTTTCGGTTGCAAATGTTTTGTATTAAATAATGGAAAGGAAAACTTGGGCAAATTCGATTCCAAGGCCGACAAAAGTATCTTCCTCGGATACTCTCAATCGAGTAAAGCATATAGAATATATAATAAACAATTACTTGTTGTGGAAGAGTCTGTACATGTCACTTTTGACGAATCCTATCCGAGAAACATCGGAAAGGGTAGTGTTGTTCATGGTGCAGGTACATCTACGGAAGACATACTCAAGGGTGGCGAGTCGGGGATTGATCAACCCGACAAAGTCAAAGTTGAGGAGGATAAAGATGTACACCATGAGGAAATCGAGGTAGCTCATCCGCCTTCAAACGATGATCTCCCTCAAGCTTGGAAGTCTCCCAAAGACCATCCAATTGACAACATTCTCGGAGATATCTCAAAGGGTGTTACAACTCGATAGAAGCTAAGTAATTTCTGTTATCACTTCGCTTTCGTTTCACAAATGGAACCTAAAAACCCTAAAGAAGCCCTACTCGATGAACACTGGTTTTTGTCAATGCAGGAGGAACTAAATCAGTTCACTAGAAATGAGGTTTGGGACCTTGTCCCTCCTCCGCGAGGTCATCGAGTAATCGGCACCCGATGGGTGTTTTGGAACAAGTTGGACGAAAACGGGGTAATAACCCGTAACAAGGCGCGTTTAGTCGCGCAAGGGTATAACCAAGAGGAAGGCATCGACTATGAGTAAACTTATGCGCCGGTTGCCCGACTCGAGGCTATACGCCTTCTCCTTGCATTCACTTGTGCGAAAGACTTTAAACTATTCCAAATGGATGTTAAGAGTGCATTCCTTAACGGTTACATAAATGAAGAGGTCTACGTCGAACAACCTCCGGGTTTTGAATCTCATGAGTATCCCGATCATGTTTACAAACTAAAAAGGGCTTTATATGGTCTCAAACAAGCCCCTAGAGCTTGGTATGAGCGACTAAGTAAATTTTTACTTGATCAAGGTTACTCAAGAGGAAAGGTTGACACAACTCTCTTTATTAAACGTCAAGGAAAGCACTTGATATTAGTACAAATTTATGTTGACGATATTATATTTGGGTCTACTAACATGAATCTCGTGAGAGAGTTTTCGGATCTTATGCAGGGTGAATTCGAGATGAGTATGACGGGGGAGCTCACATACTTTCTCGGTTTGCAAATTAAACAACTCAAAGAAGGAACATTCGTGAGTCAAACAAAGTATTGTTTGGACCTCATCAAGATATTTGACATGGCAAAAGCCAAGGCCATTGACACCCCCATGCCAACATGTGCAAACTTGAATAAAGATGAAAACGGTAAGGACGTAGAGGTAAAAAGGTATAGAGGTATGATTGGATCACTTCTCTATCTTACGGCTTCTCGTCCCGACATTATGTTTAGCGTGTGTATGTGCGCAAGATACCAATCATGTCCCAAGGAATCCCATCTAAAAGCTGTCAAACGAATACTTCGATACCTATCCGGTACTCCGAAGTATGGACTATGGTATTCCAAAGGTAATGATTGCTCATTGGTAGGTTTCTCCGATTCCTATTTTGCCGGTTGCAAATCGGATAGGAAAAGCACTGGTGGTACTTGTCAGTTATTTTCAAATTCCTTGGTTAGTTGGCATAGCAAGAAACAAGTTTCAGTTGCTTTGTCAACCGCCGAAGCGGAATACGTTGCCGCCGGTAGCTGTTGTGCTCAAATCATATGGGTTAAGCAACAATTATTGGATTTTAATCTCAAACTCGAACGTATTCCCATTTTCTGTGACAATACAAGTGCCATTAATCTTACCAAAAATCCTGTGTTGCATTCTCGCACCAAACATATCGAAATTCGACACCATTTTCTTCGGGATCATGTAGAGAAAGGTGATGTTGTATTTGAACATGTTAACACTAAAAATCAACTAGCGAATATTTTCACAAAGCCGCTAGCTACTGAGCCTTTCTTTCATATTCGCCGAGAACTTGGTATTCTCGACATTTCGGAACGGGCGTTATAAATTGCTTGCTTTATCTTATTTCATTTAAAACTATAATCTTGTACTTCTAACAAGTTAATGTTGTTGCAAGCACAAGTATATTGTTCATCAAGTTATTCCGGCATCGAGGTGATATTGTTCCTTTACCCTTCTCTCTCTCCCAACCTTCATGGTTAAATAGTTGTATTACATGATAATATTGTATATATATGACTTGTTTCTTATACCATATCTGTTTGGATGTTTAATGTTGTGTGGTATTCTATTTATGCATCAAACATGTGAGCATATGTGCATAACAGTGAAAATCTGCAAAATTTGCCTGTATGAGTCGACCATAACAGGGCAATGGTCGACGCACACCTTAAAAACTTTCCTTTTTTTTCAAAAAATTCAAACAGTATGCGTTGACGCATGCAGAGGGTATGGTCGACGCATCGCACGAAAAATCAGTTTTTCTGCATAAAATGTTCAAACTTCCCATGCATTTGCATTTCAAATTCTCATTAAGTGTGCATTTAACCCACTACATTGTGAGTTGCACCTACCTAGTGCCTATTGTCTCTTGGCCTCTCCTCTTCCCAAAACCCTAAATCTTCATCTATAAAAAGGGCAAACCTCCTTCTTGCAAATCATTCTCAAAATCTTACACCAAGCTTCACTCTCCACCTTTACAAAAAGCTTCAGAATCTTTACCCATGGCTTCCTCATCCCGCAGACCTACCGGTAAGAGATCAAGGGGATCATCCTCTGCCTCCCTACCCATTACCGCTGTCTCATTAGTTCCACCGGCTCTTGTCGACACCTTCAACAAAGACATTGATCAAAGAGGAGTTGTGAGGCAACATGCCTTCTACAAACTCACAGCAGAATGCATGCATCTCAGAGACATCATGATTCTGCTACAGTATCATGGTATTGTTAAATTCCTGGAATGCAATGCCAAATATAGCGAAGACCTAGTCCGTGTGTTCTACACTTGCCTTCATGACAAATTTCGTGGTCAAAAGTTTCACTCCAGGATCGGCACAAGAAAGGTATCTTTCAAGTCTGTTGTTTGGAATAAATTTTTTGATCTGACATTGGCTGCTGATGAAAATCCTCCTACTGAGGTAACTGATTCTCACACAATAGAAGGATATGAGTTTAAGAGCGCTTTGAACGCTATGCTGAAACGACCCTACCCAGACCACATTGTGAACAGTGATGCGTTCCCACGAACTGTCACTGTCGGTAAGCTGAAAACAGGTGAGCGCATTCTCCAGTGGATTGTGGCGCACATCCTGCGGCCTAAGAAGGGTGGCCTTTCTCGAGTTGAACAGGCTGAGGTTCATCTCATATATATCCTGAAAAACAAGCGCAAAATAAATTGGCCCTACTACATTGCTAGTAGGATGTTCAGTTTACGAGACTCCGGACGAGGCACTGCTCTTGCCTATGGATCTTTCATTCAAGAGGTTCTTACTGCAGCCGACGTTGATTATCCGTCCTTTCCATATACCTCCATTTCATCAGATAAAGAATTCAGCCCAAAAACTTTCTCTATGATGGAATACTTTTGGTGTGATGAGCGGAGAACATACAAGTTTGTTCCCAGGGGGTATATTCCTAGGATTGAAAGTGATGAAAGTGATGAAAGTGAAGAAGAAGACCAAGAGGAAAACGAAGAAGAAGAAGTAGGACAAGCATTTGAGCAGCATGATAATCCTCCACAAGCAGACACACACGACTACACAAACACCGCTTGGGTTCAGAATACCTATTCGACTGAAGAAGATGCCCCCAACCGTGGTGGCTGGGGTGAATGGCAACATATGGGCTGGTCAACACAACGCCAATTCTATCAGCCGTATCAATATGGTGCTGAAGAATCTCTACCGTCTCCTCCGCAGCAAGAAAATTCTTCTGAACTTTTAGATATGATGCGAGATATGCAGCTGGCTCAACAATCATTCATACAAACTCAGGATGAGCGCTATGCTCATATAAGCAGCCAACTTCAAGCACAAAATGAGAGGCTCGATAGCCTCTCAACCAGCATGAATGAACGGTATGCAGCATTCACCGAAACATTTGAACGACAGGAGCGGTCCGTCGATGTGGGCCTCAAGTATCTAAGTAGTGTTGCTGACCAAATATCTTCTCTGGCAGATCCTTACAGAAACCCGGATATTTGTTACCGTCGAGGACGAGGCATTTAGGGCATAAAACTGCATGTGCATCTGTACTTTTGTTGTTTGACTGAACTTATTATCTGTTATGCTTGTTTGTCAATCTAGTTTAATGTTATCTCCTTTTCAATTTGTTCAGTAATAATATTTGGTGTGGTATTGTTATATGATTCGCTATCTCCTGTTGAACATCACGTTCTGTTGAATAATAGTTCTCTTTCTCTTTTTGATGTTGTCAAAGGGGGAGAAAAGCATGTACCAAAGCCAAGCCAAGATATTCACAACAATTAACAATTTGTTTTGCAGCCAGCCTTAAATTACAAAAGAAAGGGGGAGTGCGTGTAAATATTGCATGTTGTTTTTCTTTGGTTTCACACAGGTTGTCATCATAAAAAATGGGGAGTATGTAAGGGCAAACTGTCATACAACATACGATCGTAGGTTTCGATGATGACAAATTACCACCATGGATGAATCGGCATTGTCGATTCCATCTCTACAAAACAAATGCAACATATCACCTATCATATCCTTTTCTATGTTCATCTAAACTGTTATATTTCATACAACATATGTGGATAAAATGTGGTCATGACAAAATGCATGAAAACCACAAAAGTCTGAATTTTTGCAGATTTACAGGGTTTTAGTCGACCGCAGGATCGGCGCATAACACAATGCATTTGCTCACGGGTCAGCGCACGAAGGTTTGAGTCGACCGCAGGGTCGGCGCATAACATAGTGCATTTCCTCACGGGTCAGCGCACAAAGGCTTGAGTCGACCGCAGGCTCGGCGCATGAAGGTTTCACTTTCCCACGGGTCAGCGCATGCCGACCTATGGTCGACGCATACTGATGTGTTTTTCAGATTGTCCAAAACTGCAGGCTATGCGTCGACGCATAGACCTGCTATGGTCGACCATTCGCGCGCAAATACAGCTTTTTGAGTAATTCCCACTGTGTTTGAAAACTGTTAAGTGGGTTGGTTGGTTTGTTACTATAAATACAAGTTCAGTTACTTGTATCAACTAACATTTGACAAAATTGATTCAAGTGTACAAAGAACAAGAAAAAGTGAAATAGGTGTCCAAGATTCTTCATCTTCATCTTCAACATCTCACAACACATCAATTACACACAACCATTTTTGAAGTGCTTTGTGATTGGTTAAAGGTGATAACGTTCGAAGCCGAGATTGGGAATCCGGTTCGGGTTGAAGCTTGCGACAGGTTTTTTCTTGAATAAAACCTTTAGGGTTTTGTCCTCCAAGATTGGTTTGATTTTTGGGGTTTTTGGACGATTTCTTCATCAATTTTCAGCTGAGCGAAGGTGATTGAGAAGAGGAAGTCTTCATCAATCTAGTAGCGGATTCGGTGATATTGAAGGGAAGATTTCGGGTTCGATTTGTTGTAGTTGAGATCAGTCGGGCCAAGGGTTTGAAGAACTGAGAGTTATTCAACAAAGGGGCTGGAATCGGAGGTCTATCAACAAAAATCGAAGGACTTGATTCACCTTGAATCAAGGAACAAGGAGTGGATGCAACATTCAACGTCTTGAGAGTTCTGTTGTACAATTGCCTTTGAATCCTTGTATAAACTGTTATACTCAACAGGTGATATCTATTAAAGCAATCTCAATTCTAGTTTTAGAATTGAGGGCAGACGTACCCCAAAGCGAGGACGACGGGGGAACTGCCTCATCAAATCTTTGTCTTCTCTATTTTTCAACATATTTGTTTTTGGCTTAAAATAAGTGATTTTTGTATAATCACTTTTATCAAACCTTGATATTAATTGAGTAAGAAGTTAAAACTCTGTTTTTGAATCCAAAGTACAATAAGATATTGTACTAGACTAATTGGAATCACTTACTCAACATAAATATCACTTGGAGTGTTTTTGCATACCAAGTGTTTGATAATTTGCCTAAACCAAAATTATCTTAGTTGTGTATCTAGTTTGGTTTGCTCTTTGAATCATTGGAACTAGGAATCCTAGAAAGTGAAATAAATCATTGATAGTGTGACTAGTGTAGTGATTCTTATTCTACATTATCACTAATCCATAGGCTAGACGCATATCCGGTTTTCCAATAACCGTTCGTTTTAGACTATATTTTCCTCGGCCGCTTCCGCACTTAAAACAAATTTTCAAAACCAATTTTTAATTGGTAGCGCCGACTCAACTTTTAATTAGGATCTATTCAACCCCCCCCCCCCCCCTTCTAGATTCGTGCCATAGTATAACAACTTGTATACAACACACTTGCCAAACTCTTCTATATAATCTTTACTCGAATTACATTTCTTGAATCTTCCAATATCACCAATTCTACTTCAAGTCTCCGTGTGTAGCTATCAACCCCTTGATTTACTGATTCCTTGAGCGGTAAAATTGTTCGAAGATCTGTGAAGAACTTCGTCTTATCTGTAGCCTTCCACACAGTCACTACTAAGGAAATTTTGGAGAGAAGTGAAGGTAATGGAAACACAAGAAGGGGGTTTGAAATGGGTTTCTAGAATGAAAACATTATCATCTCCTATGTGGGGGTAACCTTCTGTTGGCGTTGTTGGATGTTGTGGACATTTTCCTTCAGGCTTTAATTTTAGCAGCAGATGCATCCATGACGACACACATTTAAGCATGGGCATTGGAATCAATGATACCTCATGTGTCCTTCGACCTGGGGGATTATGCTCTCCTAGTGATCATGATTGGGAATATTTAGGTCTATGAGTGGAGGTTTCAGTGAGTATCTAAGTGGTGATGGTAACAAAAGGTGTGACCTATGTTAGTTTTATCGGGGTCTCACAGTGGGCTCCACTATAATTATTAAAAAGTTCAGAACTTGTGGCACCCCAATGTTGGTAGGAATGGTTAGAGGAATTAGTATTCTTTTGTGGTTTGGGGCTTGCTCACGGTGGTAAGAACCCTTTTCGGTGATGTTTTAGGCTATGGACAGAGCAACCTCACGTGAGATGGGAAGTTATGTATTACTGGTGATATTTCATGTGTATTTGAGTTGTTCCCTTCAAACCCTAAGGTTTAAGTATTTATAGAGTTTTGTGGACCTAAAGTTAAAGGAACTTCTAATAAGTGGTAACCACCCCCTATTGACTGAGGGAGGCATTTACTACTTATTTCCTAGGAAGTCATGGGCATGACTTCGCACACACTGTTATAGGATAGATAAACATTATTATCCACATTTTCCCTTAGGGACACTCCCTGCTACGTGAGGGTTATATCCTCGGGCGATGTGTCATGGGGTGCGCACCTGGGAAGGGATATACGGCTCCCTATTTATGAGCCCTCACAAATATATCACTACGTGTGTGTGCATATATATATATATATATATATATATATATATATATATATATATATATATATATATATATATTATATATATATATATATATATATATATATATATATATATATATATATATATATATGTATATATATATATATATATATATATATATATATATATATATATATATATATATATATTAGGTCGTTCCGTTTGATCCAGAGGGTTGGGGTATTTATAGGAGTTATTGATCCTAGATTTTAGACCTCATTAAGTAACAATCATTTCCAAGAGTGAATGTGTGAGGTATTTAATCCCCTACTATTGAAGAGAGTGTAGTTAACTTCCATGGATCCTTCCATGCACCTTTGTAGACTAAGTGTCACTTCACACGTTCTCACACTTCAGGCGTGTTGTCTAATAAGTGGGTGACATGTTTGAGGAATGGACGTCAACTCTAGTTAATGGGAAATCGATCTAGGGAATGAATGATAAGGAAGGCGTTGATGCATTACATCATCTGCCTCTCATGCCGCCTGTACTTAGTTCTTCACGAATATATCAATTAATAGTTCGTCAAGCACGAGGGTTGGGAAAAGGAGAAATGATTTAGTTTTGTTTTCTTCTGTTAGAACTGTTTAATTGGACCCTTAAGTAGAGCAACTCAGGAAATACTTAAGTTAAGTTCCTCATGCAAGATTTAAGTTAATTCCCTCTTGCGAGACTTTAGTTGATTCCCTTAGGCGAGACTTTACTTGAGTCCCTATGGCGAGACTTCAGTTAAGTCCTTCAGAGGATACTTTAGTTGAGTCCCTCTAGCGAGACTTAAGTTAAGTCCTTTAGGAGAGACTTTATTTGTGTCCTTCAGGCGATACTTTAGTTGATTCCTTCAAATGATACTTTAGTTGAGTCCCTTTAATGAGACTTTATTTGAGTCCCTTAGGCAAGACTTTAGTTGAGTCCCTCGAGTAAGACTTTAGTTGACTGGTCTATATGGGATATGTCTCATATGAACAATATTTATATTGGCGATAAAGATATTTTTCAATGCAATCCAACATTCTTATTGCCTTTAAAGGTAAACAAAGATCTTCTAGTGGAAGTCCAACATCTATATTGCATTTTAAGGGCGACAAGGATCTTCACGTGGAAGTCCAATGTTTATATTTCCTTTTTTAGACAACAATGATCTTCCTGTGGAAATCAAATATTTAAGTCGATTGTATAACCAAATAAACCTGCTGCAAATAACAAATAAAGGTTTTTCAAAAAGATTCATATATTGGTAAGTAACCCTCCTTATTAACAAACAATTAGCTATAATAGTATCCCAGGACAACTGAGTTCCAAGTTCTGGGAATGAATTGTCCATCTAACTCCTCAAGATAAATTAAAGTCATATCTAAGATCACAATAGAAAGGGTCTACCTTTTTACTAGCAGATACTCATGTGTAGGTTCAGTTTCCCTTGTGTTATTATTTCAGATAGTGGAGTGGGGCAATTTCATGTTCCCCTAAAAAACCTTAACATGGGAGAACCCATTTTGTAGAGCCTCCCTGACATCAAAATGTATTTTGTTGTGCGCTTACGGATCTTTTTCGCCTCTAACTCATCTTATGGTAGTTCATTCTATTGCAGATAATTTATTATAGGCGTCATCCAACCAGTGGTATGGGAGAATTCGAGAATGTAGTCTCCCTGCCTGAATACTAAGGGCTCCAAGAGTCTCCTGAATTACAATAGGTTTATACCTTGTTTTCTTCAAGTTGGCGAGCTTTGACAAAAGATCTTCCTGAAATTCTACTCCTTGGGCATGTGCATTATCTCGAAAGCTTTAAAACGTTCTGACAAGTCATATACCTTTTTTTAGATACATGATGATCTGAGGTTCCTCCGTCATGTATTCCTCGACAACTTGATTCACCACCAACTGGGAGTCACTATTGGATTTCAAATTTGATGTGCCCACCTCAAGGGCGAGGGTCATGCCAGCTATGAGAGCTTCATATTTGACCTTATTATCGTTAGCTTTTAAATCGAACTTCAGGGACTGCTCGATCAACAAATTTTTGATCCTTCTAACACTCTCCCGACACCATTACCCTTCAATTTATATACGCCATCTACTGATAGCGTCAAGGTGAGGGGAGCCTCCTCACCTACTAGCAAACTGCATTATTCCAAAAAATCAGTTAGTGCATGTGATTTGATACTTCCTCTAGGTATATATTGGATGTGTATTCAAATAATTTAACTGTCGAAGATATCTTTCTTCTTGTTAATGTTGGCTTCTTCGTGACTTAACGTATATAGTAGTTCATCTTTACCATTACCAATTTCCATGAAAGTAGGATTTGAGCTTCCTTGCGGTTATCAGGACCACCGAGACAAACCTCTCAATATTCTAATATTGTTCCTCAGCGCCCATAGATGAGTACAAATATATATATATATTAAAAACAAAAGAATACTATAATTATGGCACAAACTAAAGCATCGGTCCAAAAATATAAGAGAGTAATTCGCAATAAATTAAAAGTTACTTTCTGTCATTTCTATACATTATGACAAAATAGTATAACATTCAAATCAATTTCTAATCTCATACTCATATACATAGCTGCTAAAAATAACATCCTATTAATCTTTTATCAAATTACCACAGAATCTCTTCAATTTTAGGTCAGGTCCCACCCACCTAACCTAAGCCACAGATTTACAAATTTAAAATTTTGGCCATTTTTAAACCCTTTTGTTTTAATTAGTGGTGATCATCATGTATCTACTTTCTCCATTGCTTAAAAGTCTTCTTTCATTAATCATATCATCAAATCTCAAAACCATACTTTTTCTTAACCTTTATTTGATCATCTAACAAGTTACAAATTCCTAAGATATCTATTTTAGAAGGCCCCACAAAGAGATTATTAGTTTCAAAATATCAAAGTGATTCTCCATAGTCTTGGTTCACCGACTTCAAAAATGATGTCATGTCAATAAAAAAAATTCCTTGAATTGTAACTTTTTAAGAATATAAATATAATTGAAATTTTAATACTTAATTAACAAATTTTTAGACCATAAAATAAATAAATTTTATGAATAAAAATGCTATAATATAAAAATTATTATTATATTTTTAGACGTCACCTCTCAATAAGAACAAAAGTAAATTTTAGTTAACAATAAAATAATAAAAAAATTAATAAATTAAAGATTGTAAATTAAAATATTATTTCAAATAATATTTTTAAAAAAAGCAGAAAGTTCATGTAAAAAAAAGTTGAGAGTTCAGATATTTTTTTAAAAAATAATCATATTTTTTAAAATAAAATTTAAGATAACCATATTTTAAATAAAAAAATATCAAATTAATCATATTTCAAATAAAAAAAAATCGCTGTCAAGTGGCATAGCTAAATCCATTGGTGCATGGATATAACTTTTGTACACAAACGTCAACAACATGATGCATGCATATAGGTCATGACATTGCATGTGACGCATGCATGCATCCTCTAGGAGCATGCACCACAGACATTGATTATTATATATAAAAGTTGGTATAACAAGACAACACATTAGCCACAAACTGTGACTATTGTGTACAAAAGTTGGTATAAGAAGACAACACAATACCCACAGACAGATGTTACTGTGTATAAAAGTTAATATAACAAGACAATGCAGTAGTTACAGATAGTGGCTACTATGTAAAAAAGTTGTATGCATGCGTCACAAATAGTTACTACTGTGTATAAAACTTGTGTTTATGCGTCACAAACAGTGCCTACTGTATAAAAGTTGTATGCATGCGCCAATGGACATGGCTACATCTTTTGTCAGTGAATTATTTTTGTTTGAAACATGATTAGTTTGATATTTTTTTTGAAAATATTTTGACATTTATTTTGAAAAACATGATTATTTTAAAAGAAATCGAAAGTTCATGTTAAAAACCTGTATAAAATATATAAAAATAAAACATAAACAATTATTTTATTGAGACTCTTAGAATTTCTCTTATTAATTTTTGTAAATAAAAACCTGTTTTTTAATCAATCCATTTTTATTTTTTAAGATTATATTTACAATTATATATACAAAATTTTATCGCATATCCACATTTATTAGTGTTTCTCTGAAAATTGTTTTTGAAAATTGCGCGCAAGAAAAACTAAAGAATTAAAAAAGGAATAGTATCTGAATTATATTTACCTGCTCCTTATACATCTTTTTTGGCAGAAAGGTTGATCAATATCACCACAAAAATGTATTAGAAAAAAATGTAATTACAAAAGAAAAATAAGGGGGACCAAACTAAAACTCCTCAATGACAAACTCTATAGAAGAAAAGACCTACGAAATTCCTAGCAAAATTCATAAGGATATTCCTATGAACTGCATACCACCATGTAAAATCATGTACATGTAACCCTATGTTAGTAAGTTTATTTGCGCAATGGTTACCTTTCCTAAAGATGTGAGTTACCAAAAAATGAATTAATCTAGTATGATGCAATACATTTTTCCACCTATTCTGAAGGATCCAAGGAACCATATAAGGCTTGTTGAACACAAGAACAACCAATTTCGAATTTGATTCTAACAAAAGATGAGTCCAATCTTTATCTTTAGCAATCTTAATAGCCAACATAGTAGTTGTTAGCTATGCCATGAAAGCATTTCCTATCCCAATATTCAATAATAAGCTTCCAAAATACTTTCCATTATGATCCCTATAAATACTACCACAAGCAACAACACTCGGAATTCCCACCGAAGCACCGTCGGTGTTACATTTTACCCAATTCATAATAAAAGGATGCCAGATAAACTCTTTCATGATACAAGTCTTGGGGGGATGCAACTTCACATCGAAGCATTTCAAAATATTGAAATCCAACATTGAATTAGATTCGATTTTGAGAATAGCATTACCCGTGCGAGAAACCTCAGCAATTATGGCATTGAACGCCGTCTTCTAGTGAATTTTGATGTTATTAAACCTAATTTTGTTCCTAGCCTACCAGATTGTATTAATAGGGTTTATTATTGTTGACAACACTACCAACTTGCCCTGAGCCAAAAAGGGTATGTTCAAAGCCTCCCAACAATCATCAATGGTCTAAATATCATGTGTCAAGATAGAAGAAAGTTGTGTCTCCAAAGGTGGTTGACAAAGTTGCAATTGAAAAAAATATGATTAGAACTCTCTAAATGTGCCAAACAAAAACTGCACAAGGAAGGGATATTCATCCCTCCAATGGTCAGATTTTCATCGGTGGGGATTAACAACCATTAACACATAATGCTCTTCAATCTGAGATCAGATTGAAAAAGCGGGAAAAAAAACAATATTTCCTTTATTTTATTATGAATTTAATTGAAATACACTGACAGTGTAAAAGGATTTTACACCGTCAGTTAATCATAGTCGTTGGATGTTGAAACAAATTTGACTTTTATTTTAAAAATCTATAAAGTAATGCAAACAGGTGATGGTGATGAATCGGTTGTGTAAAACTTTTTACACTGACAATGCATAGTAATTAATCTCTTTTATTATTTATTGCATTTAATTATTTTACGTGATTAAAAATAAGATTTAATTTATCTTTTGACCCCTTAACTTAATTTATTATTTTACTTTAGTCCCTTAATTAAAAAGTATTAGAGTGTAGTCCTTTAAAATTGTGTCGTTAGTTTAAGTAGTCTCTTCCATTAAATTTTTTACAAAAAAATATTAACTACTATTGTGTATGTGGCACTACGATTGCCTTTTAAAAACTTTACATGACTTTTTGTTAGACATTTTTAAATTTTATTAATGCATTTGTTTTCATTTTTAATATATTTCATATTTTTTAAATATATTTCACATTTTTTGCACTTATTTTCATTTATAATATAGTTCACATTTTATTATTTAGAAGAAACCCTAGCCGACTCTTTAATGAAACTTGTAGCCACCACCTTCTTTCTCTTTCTCTTTATTTCTTCTCTTTCTCCTTCTTTCTCTTCTCTCCTCAAATTTCATGCTCTCCTAGCTACCACCAATTCGCTAACTTGTGTAATCCTCTCGATAATCAATTTTATTTTCTTTTTAATATAGTAAAAAAATTCATTTTCCTTTTTGGGCTTGTTAGTTCGAATGATTTTGGTTTCTGAATTTTGAATGATTTTCATATATATTTTTTTTAAAATTTGGGTGTTCCTGAATTTTCAGAACATGAAATTCAACCCATATTTCCTCTATTTTCTTTGAAGATCCAACCCAGCCTTAACTAGAATACATTGCTCCAGTATCTAGCTAAAGCAACTTGGAGAATAAACTCTTTTTTTTCTCTGTCTGTAACTTTTTCTCTGACTATGTCACTTTTTTTATCATGTGTTTATGTTCTATGTTTTTTGTCTTTAAATTTTATGGATATTTTAAGTTTGAAACTATTAATTTAGTCATTTTTTTTGTCGGGAAAAACTCCATGGTTGAAACTTATTTTCCTTTGAAGAGCTTTAGATTGTCATCAATAGTTGTTGGCTTGGTGACAGATTGGGAGATGTTAAAGATCAGCTTTGAAGAGGCGGAGAAAAGAATTGAAATTTTCAAATGTGTTAATGTTATGTACAATTTCTCTTGGTTACTTACTAGAGATGTTGCAACAAAATCAACAACGAATGGTTCTCTAAATTTCTTCTTGTAGTTTCTATCATTATGAACTTTTATACAACAGATCTACAAATATTTTTGATTTTTGGTTAGGTTTGTATGTGTTTTTTTGCAAGAATAATGTTTCAAGACATAACGACATTGTTGTTAGATCAAAAAGCATTTAAGGATATTTTTGTCGATCGTTAGGGAGACATGCACATTTCAGTTGTTGCAAGTACTATTTTACTCATTCATGAGTTTCATGGAGAGATGGTGAAAATTAATATGTGGATTTTCATGGAGAGATGGTTTTGCTAGAGAGCACAGGCAAAAATCAATCAATTAGATTTTTTTTTGCACATTATTAACAATTTGCGGGGGTTTTAACCTCTGAAAACAAAACTCCCAGGTTTAAATAAGATATCAATTTTTTTATTAATATGTTGACTCCGATTTTGATTATCTGCCTTGTTGTCATGTCACATAGTCAAAAATTAATGTTTTTTTCAAAAAATTTAACAAAAGGGGCCAATCAGGCTATGGAACAATTTTTATGGGATCAATGAGTAACGCTTTTTAATTAAAGTACTAAAGTAAAACATTAAATTAAATTAAGGGACATTATGACTAATTATGTTAAAAAATAATAAGTGTACCAAAAAAATATTTATATACTATTTCATTAACTCAAGTACTATTATTTAAGATATATATATATATATATATATATATATATATATATATATATATATATATATATATATATATATATATATATATATATATATATATATATATATATATATATATATATAATATATATATATTAAAGAAAGTAGTAATTTTTTTTTTACTTATAAGTATAGAAAATTGATTTACATTAGTATAATATAAAATAGTAAATAAACGCTCTATCAAAATTTGAATCATAGACTATTAAATTGATCAAGATGAACATGGTGAAAATTTCTCATTAAATGAACAATGGAGTGAGTAGTTCTTATATACATCAAGGTGACTTACACCATAAGAAAGTTATACTCTACCAGACTACATTGTGCTTTAGAGAGGAAGTTACAAACTTGTAACTAACTCAAAACTACTTATAATTGTCATCAAGCTATTTGGTGATGTATGATGATGGTGTTGTCATGCTTTACATACTCATCATCATCATACTTCAATATCCCCCCACAAGTTGAAGGTTGATAAATGTTTATCATCTTTAACTTAAGTAACAATGCATTAAATGGCTGAGGATGAAGGGTTTTGGTGAACAAATCAACAAGTTGATCCTTGGATTTGACATAGAGTAGCTTTAAGACACATTTGTTTTGTTTTCCTCTAACAATGTGGTAATCAATTTCCAAGTGCTTCGTTCTTTCATGAAAGACATGATTGGAGACAATGTCGATTATACTTTGATTTTTGCAGTATATAACAAGTATTTTGGTGCATGTGACATGCAAATCGTTCATGAGATACAAGAGTCATTGAAGCTCACATGTGGCTGCTGCAAGTGCTCAATAGTTTGTTACTGATGATGATCTCAAAACTACCAATTGCTTCTTTGTCCTCCATGAAATGAGAGATCAACCAAGGAAGAAACATTATCTTGAAATGGATCTATGTGTGTCAGTGCAACTAACCCTATCATCATTTGAGTAACCATTCAGTTGTAAAGTTGAATCTCTTGGAAAGAAAATGCCTCGAGTTGGACATATTTTGAGGTATCTTAAGATTCTGCAAGCAACATTGAAGTGGGTGACTGTAGGAGCTGATAAGAACCAACTTAGTCATTGTGTGCAAAAGGTGATGCCATGCCTTGTTACATTCAGATACAAAAGCTTGCCTACGAGTCTTATGTATAAAGGAATATCATGATAAGGGGTGCTTGAATCCCGATGAAGTTTGATGGCAGGATCAGATGGGTGTGAGAACTGGTATTCACTCAAGGAACCCTGCATCTTCGATCAAGTCAAGGAAATATTTCCTTTGATATAAAAGAATACTTGTTTTTTAGTGTGCAACTTCAATCCTTAGGAAGTATTTGAGCTTTCCTAGATCCTTGATTTTGAAGGTGGTGTCCAAAGTTATTTTGATAGAATGGAATTCATCCAAATCATTACTTGTTAGGACCACATCATCAACATACACGTGCAAGATTTTGATGGAGGATGAGTGGGCTTTCACAAATAATGAATGATCTGATTTGCAGTATGTGCACACTATATGAGCATTCTTTATTTTATGGAATCCACCTTTGTGCCTAAAATCAGATTTTTGGGTAGCATTCACTAGGATGGATGGATCTTTAGTAAGTGCAAGGTTCTTGTGATGACTTCCTTCTTGGATCACAAGAGAGTATATATTATTAATAGATGGTAGGGGATCCATGATCAAGACTTGAGTTCTAACAACATAAAATTTATCATCTAATCCAGTGAGAAATTGGATTGCTTGTTTCTCGAGTCTATGTTCTTGAGCCCTTCTAACAATATTACATCGACATCTATGTGCACAAATGCATATTAGTAATGGTATATGAGAGTTAAGTTCCTTCCATAACCCTTTTAACTCAAGAAATTATTCCATGACAAATCTGGAATTTTGTTTCAGATTGTTGATAGTAGATCGCAGAACACGATCTGCTTTAGAGAACCGTTCATGCAAATCATCTCAAGCATATAAAGCATTTTCATGAAAAAGGATTGTATAAGCAATTTGTTCACTAACCGAATTGATAATCCACGAGTGAATGAGATGGTTGCATCGTTTCCATTGACTGAAATTTAAGTTATAATTATCAGGAACTTCAGTGGATCCATCAATAAATTTCAGCTTATTTTTTGCGCCAATGCATGTTGCATGGACCTAATCCATGATAAGTAGTTAGAACCATAGAGTTTTTGTGTGATATTAACAAAATAAGGACATTAACTTGGATGAATATAGTATATTGAATCAAGATCAAGTTGATGGTTTAGTGCTAAATGTGAAGGCATGTTGGTTCGATGAGAAAGAAAAACAAAAGACTGCAACAAATATGTAGACTACAACAAAGGCGATGGAGAAGATGAAGCTACTGCAATAATTATGCATAAATGAAGGCGGAGAAGAAGATGAAGTGCTGCAACAATTATGCAGAAACTGAACAAATGATAGAAAAAAGAAAAAGAACAGTAATCAGGTGCAGAGTATTTGATCAAAGGAATGATCACACGGTGTAAGATTGCTTTCACAAGATGATGAAGGTTGAATAAAGCTTCACATGAAAGATGAAGTGTGAATGAGAAAAATGTTCATTGATCATCCATATTAAATTGATCAAGATGAACATGGTGAAAGTAAATTTCTCATTAAATGAACAATGGAGTGAGTAGTTCTTATATACACTAAGGTGACTTGTACCATAAGAAAGCTATACTCTACCACATTATATTGTACCTTAGAGAGGAAGTTACAAACTATAACAAACTTTTAACTAACTCATAACTACTTGTAATTGTCATCGAGCCATTTGGTGATGTAGTGTTGTCATGCTTTACATACTCATCATTATCATGCTTCAATAATGACGAATCATTTATATTAAATTTTTTAAAGCTAAGGTCAAGTGCAAATAATTAAAATATCTTTAAAATTAACAAAAACTAAAATAGAATAACCCTTTTGAACAAAATCTACCGGATATTCATTTTAAACCGAATATCTATGTTAATTATTAATTTATTTACTTTGAAAACTATTAACATGTTTTAATATCATGGATTCAAATAGTACATAACATTATTTAAAGAGTATAACTTGAAAATAAATAATTAAAATTATATTAAAAACTAACAATTCAGTCTTTCTAATCTATTAATTTTATACCAATGAGACACGTTGAATGTTCAGTATCAAGTATATATTTGGTCCGTTTCAAAATCAATTTGTTTAAGATTTTTATACACATTAAATAATATATTAAGTAGAAAAAAGAGAGTATTTTTAATTTTTTTTAGATTTAATTATACTTTATATGTAATTTATTTTAGATTTAAATATATTTTATCAAATTTTAAATTCAAAATATTGTTATATTCTTATTTGTAGGGGTGTACGTGCGCCGATTTAAATTTGAATTTGATCCAATAGAATACCAATTCATATAGAATACTTTAATTTAGGTAAAGTAAAATAATCACCTGATACATATTCGGTTTCGACAAATTCATTGATTTTTGGGTTGAGTTGAGTTAAGTAGTGGACTCTCCAAATAATTGGTCTATTTTATTAATATTAAATGACTAAATGATGCGACATCATATTATTTTTATAAAAATATTAACATTTGTATCTTTTTAAAAAAAATTTGATAACTTATTTTTACTATCTTTTAACATCACAAAATAATAAAGGCATAATTAGTCACAAAATTCCTTAACCTTTAGTCCCTTAACTAAAAACCGTTATAAGTTAGTTCTTTATCTTCACTTCTATTACCCTATTTCGTCCATTCCGTCAATTTTTAACAAAAAAAAACATTAAATTCTGGTGACGTGGCGTGACAACAAGTTTATTGGTACAAATTTAAGTCAGATAATGTATCAATTTTTAACTACATATACTGACTCAGATTGATACGAATGATATTTCCATCACGTCAGATCACCAGAACTTAACATTTTTTCTTAAAAATTGACGAAAATGATCAAATAGGATAACATAAGTGAAATTAAGAGACTAATTTATAATATTTTTTGATTAAGATTCATGAGAGATGTCAGATGCTATTAATACTTGCATGCATGTGTCATTGTCATTGACATGGCACTAAAACATACGCCAGAGACAATAATGTCTAAGGCCAAATTAGAATGCATACGTCACATACAGTGGTGCATCCTCTGTGTGACATAATTTTTTTATTTGAAAAATTGATTATTTGATTTTTTTTTTAAATTTAGTTATTTTAAGAAAAAAGAAATGTTGTATTAAAAAAAATAAAAAATACAAAAGATATAGGGTATCTACAAAAAGTAAAGAAAATATAGAATGGTCCTCTTCATAAATCTTGTTCCACCTCAAACAAAAAAAACAACACACGCACATATACACACTCTTCTCTCTCTTGTCTTTGTGAACAACATTGTACTAAGAAAATAAAAAACATGCTTTACCACGTGCCTTCTCAATCTCACTCATTACTTTCATAGACTTTTCCATTGACTCTTCTTCTTCTTTCTCATCACTTCTCAACAAACAAACCTCTCAAGAGAAAGAGAGAGAGAGAGAGAGTTTTTGTTTCTATAATTTTTTTTTCAATGAAAGGGGAAATAAAAATGAAGTCAAAAATGAAATGGGTTGGCTTAATTGGAATTGTTCTTTCAGCTTTTTCAATCTTCATTCACTTTCTTCTAGCTAGATTCACTCAACTTGGTGTTTCGGATTATCAATCTTCTGTTACTATCTTCTCTTGGAGACCCATCTTTGATAATCCAGATTTTTCCACCAATGTAAGCAAAAAGATCTCATCTTTTTCATCTGTTTTTGGTTTTTCTGTGTTTTGATTTTCTTAAAGTCTAGATTTTTTCTGAAAAAAAAATCCCTTTTTTTAAGGGTTCTTCATTTTGACTTTTTTTGTTGTATAAATATTGTACTCTCAGAAAATGACAAAGATGTTGCACTCAGTGTTGTTTCACTTCTCATAGAATGTTATTGGTCAAATGATGTTTTTTTTTGTTTTTCTGTGTTTATCAAAAGAAGCATGTCATTGTCTTTGTTCATTGGTTTGGATCTGTTGTTTCCAATGTCAAATGATGTTTTTTGTATTTTAAGGTTTTTTTTTTTTTTTTAATAATGTTTTTGATGCAGAGTGGTTCATATAGAAGATTATGGGGACAAGTAAAGCTTCTTGAATCTTTATATCCAGATTCAATTCCAAGAGGGTATTATCCTGGTTAGTTCAACTTTTTCATTTTGGTGCTTTAATCCTTCAAATTTAGTATGTGTTTGGTTCTGCGGCGACAAAAATCGATTTTTGAATCAAATGATTCATGTTGGTGCTTTTACTTTTTATTCTACTGCTTCAAACATGTTATGCATTTGGAAATGATTTTGGCAAAAAGTTAAACGGAATGTAAAGCGACTTATGTTTGGATACTTTCGTATGAAAGTAGATTGGCACGGATACCGAACTTACAAACACAACACTGACACGTTGACGCCGATGATAATTTAAGGAAATAGAGTCGATTGAATATAACATGTGTCTATCTTTCGTGACAGAACCTGCTTCACAAACAAACGGGTTTATATTTGTCCGAATACAAGGTGGTTTTCACGAGATCAGGAATTCGGTGAGGTTATTGTTTCAGATTCTGTATCGTATTATATATTTATCCGGCATTCGTTTGACTCAATGTGTTTTATGATCTGTTTCGTTTCCAGATATGCGATGTGGTTGCGATTGCACGACTTCTTAATGCGACATTAGCAATGCCTGAAATTCAATCAACAACCAGCAGCAAGGGAATAAGGTTTGTCACATCATCTTAAGATTAAACTCAAGTCCTCTTTGGATAAACAGATTAGTTAATCGCTTATAGCATAAGTGCTTATCATATAAGTTCTGAAGCACCGACATCTCTGAAAAAAGGCTTGTCATTGTCCATGTTGGTTGTGATTACGTTCAATTTATTCATTTTTTCAAATTATTACAAGTGTCAGTGTCGGCGTCGTGTCTGGTTCATAGCATATAAGTGCTTACGTATAAGCTATATCTAAGTCAATCTATTTTCATATAAGCTGTAAGCTGTTTTCTTAAGCTCAAATAATTGAATCCAAACATGCCCTCTCAATCTTATATCATCTATATTTACTATTTTTTCTTTTCACAACTATTTCTATGCAGTTCTCGGTTTAAGAGTTTTGCGTACCTATATAACGAGGACCAATTTATAGTCTCGTTAGCGAAAGATGTCAAAATTGTGAGAACTCTTCCGAAATATCTAAAGGGTGCAAGGAGGAAAAAAGAGATTCCGGTGTTTAAAGTTCCGTATTCGGCATCGCCTTTTTATTACTTGCGTCATGTCCTCCCTGTATTAAAGAAGCATTCAGTGGTTGAACTAGTTGTTTCCAATGGTGGATGCTTGCAGGTAACGACAATTTACGATTCACACATTAGGCTCGTAATTTTCGCTTACCAAAGTTCATGTTCAGAAGTTAATTTTTTTCGCGTTCTTCTTTTTCAGGCCATTCTTCCTCCCGATTTCGAAGAGTATCAAAGGCTGAGGTGCCGAGTTTCCTTTCAAGCTCTTCAGTTCCGGCAGGAAGTCCAAGAACTGTCCGCCAAGATTTTGCAGAGGCAAGAGAAACTTCATCGTCGCAGCTTTTTCTGTCTTTTTTCCATCTCTTCCATAATCTTTTCCCGTTATTTTTGTTTTTGAATATTTCCCGATATAATTATAGGTTACGAGCTCCTAGTCGGCCATTCATCGCCTTTGATCCTGGCATGACGAGAGAGTCTTTAGCTTATCATGGTTGTGCCGAACTATTCCAGGTATATAATTCAATCTCTGATAACAAACGGGCCCTTATACTCTCGAGCTTTACGTATTTGAACTTTGACGACGACCTTTCACTCTTTGCTAGGATGTACATAATGAACTCATTCAACACAAGAGATCTTGGATGATAAAACGCGGGATTGTCAAAGGGAAGCTTTTAGTCAACTCGGCCGAAGCAAGATTGAATGGATCGTGTCCTTTAATGCCGGAAGAGGTGAGAGAATACGTTTAAACTTTTGACATGGCTAATTTTTCAGGATCAGTGAATTTGGTCGGAACGACTCTTCGAACTTCGGTAATTAACCGCCGTTGCAATATATCGTAGTTGTATATATAGGTTCTGTTTGGATAAACAACTTAATTCGACCGCTTATAGCAATAGCGTAAATCCTTATCATATTAGTCGTTACGTATAAGCTATAAGCTGTTTTCATACTTTTGATCTCTTGTAGATTGGTATTCTTCTACGAGCCTACGGATACTCGAAGGATGCGATTATATATGTCTCGGGAGGTGAAGTCTTTGGTGGTCAAAGAACATTGATTCCTCTTCACGCGATGTTTGAAAACGTTGTTGATAGAACATCTCTTACTACTCCGTGGGAGATGATTAGAATCTACGGACAAGAGGTTAACCTCGTTAATCCTCCTCCCGGACCACCGCCTTTCGAAGAAGTTAAAAAGCGTGCGGCTTGGAAGAACGCAGGTCCACGTCCTCGTCCGCTTCCTCCCCCTCCAGCAAAGCCGAAATCGTATAACATAGAGGGTTGGTGGGGTTGGGTAGCTGAGAGCGATAACGAACCTGATAGTACCGTTATGGAGCTAAGGACGAATGCTCATAAGTTACTTTGGGAAGCTATTGATTATGTGGTTTGTGTTGAAGCCGACGTGTTCGTCCCCGGATTTGACCGTGACGGGAAGGGGCATTCGAATTTCGCTAGCTTGGTGGTGGGGCATAGGCTATATCAGTCGGCCGCGTCGAAGACATTTCGACCCGACAGGTAAATAACTATCTTGATCTTGATTGATGTTTCTATGTATTTTTTTTTTCAATGCATAATTGCAATGATTTTTCTTCTGATGCAGAAAAGAAGCTGCTAAGTTCGTAGACGAGATTCGCGACCACATGTATCAAGCAAATCGCACATGGCTAAAATCAGTCCGCAGGCATTTGAGAAAAACATTACTCGATGGAATACTCGAAGCATCGAGTAAATCGAAACCATTATCATTTCTCTCTCATCCAATCCCGGAATGTTCTTGTTTGCGGCACGGCTCTTCTGAAGCATCGAAGAATTCTTCTAGTCCTTTATCTTCCCAAGTATGGAAAACTCTTGGTGTTTCTCACAAGTGTCCTGCATGGATGGACACGACTAGTCCGGTTTCTCAATCAAAAGATAAGGAAAATGACGATGACGGTGACGACGATGATTCTGTATCGGGTTTATTCTTTAAGCAAAGTGGTGGAAATAATGAAGGCGAAGGAGGCGAAGTTAACACGAAAGAAGAAAATCAATTCGAGGATCAAGAAGAGCTCGAGGGTGGCGAAAGGTGACAGACATCCAAGATATGCGACGATCGACAATGGATTCACATTCTCCGAATTCATGTACATAATTGCTTGTTGCTTCCAACTACCGCATACCGGATTTAGTTTTGGGTGAGGAGAGGAGTAAATCGATTAATATATTTAACCTTACTCAGGAACATGGTTTTAAATTGCGGTTGAGGCTAACGGTTATGCTGCGAACTTTTATATTGCGGCAAATGGGCACGATTGTAGTTACTGACCGCAATTTAAAACCAAAACCACGACGAAAACCATTTACTAGGAAAGAATAATCTATATAACATAGGTGCTAATTTGTTGACAAGATATCAATTTTGGTGTTACTTTAATATTAGGTTTAAGTTCAGTTTGGATGTATTTTATTGATGTAGCACTGAGGAGAAGTTAACTCCATTTTTGTATCTGATATGAGTAGTAATTCTAATTCATCCATATTCATACTTTTTCATTGTGAACATAGATTCTTCCATACTTTGTAACTAGAAACTTTCATTCAATCTTATTATTTTTCTTCCATGTTTTCATATTATGGGAATTTAATAACAAAGTTCTAAATCATACTCCGTAGTGTAAATTACATCATACATGTAAACTCTAATCTAGATTCTGTTGTATGTATTGTTAAATTGTTAGTTAGTTACTTAAGAGTTACTTGCTAGTAATGCTTACTATTCTGTGTTTCATGTATAAGTACCAGTTTAGTATTCATGGATATAGTTTTATGTATAAGTTTGGTACTCATATGGCAAGTTAATGAAAACTTTGACATTCTAATCTAACTAGTATCATAATCGAGGAACCATTACTTTTCATTTTCTTCTCATTCTTGATCCCTGCGTGTTTCTTACCCTTTCATCATGACTGAATCCTCGTAATAACGATTCATTCAACCAGCAATTCCAAGATTTGATGACTTTTATGATCACTGGTCCATGCTAATGGAGAATTTGCTTTGAGGAGTATTATGGACTGATCGAAAATGGTATCATGGTGGTTCCTCCTGATGCGACTCAAGAATAATTGAAAGTTGTGGAGGAGAGTAAATTGAAAGACTTGAAGGCCAAGAACTATTTGTTCTAATCCATTGATAGGTCGATCTTGGAAATTATCCTTGTGCGCAACACAACCAAGGACAATTGGGATGCAATGCACCATAAGTATCATGGTTCCTCAAAGGTAAAAGAACACACCAAGGACAATTGGGATGCAATGCACCATAAGTATCATGGTTCCTCGAAGGTAAAAAGAACACACCTGCAGTCTTTGCGAAGAGAATTTGAAGTTCTTGGCATGAGAGAAACTGAAATTGTTGATGAGTACTTTGCAAGAACACTTGCAATTGCCAATATAATGACTGCACATGGAGATAAATTGGAGCAGGTAACAGTTGTTGAGAAGTTCTTGAGATTGATATCAGCAAAATTCAATTATGTTGTGTGTTTCGTTCAAGAGTCCAACAATGTAACAACTTTTTCAATTGATGAACTGCAAAGCAACTTGTGTTGTGCATGATGAAAGGATGAAAGGTCAAAGAGATTTAATTGAAGAGCAGGCATTGAAAGTGTCCATTGCAGGAAGAGGGGTCGGGAGAGGAATATGAAGGTTCTTAGGAGGAGGTCGTGACAGAGGTAGACAAAGTAGAGAATTTGTGGAGTGCTACAAATGTCACAAGCTAGGCCATATCAAAGTGAGTGTCCTAGCTGGGAAGAAACTGACAACTATGTTGAATACGATGAAGAAGAAGAGATGATCTTGATGACCAATAGTGAATTAAAAGGCTTGGGCAAGGAAGAAATATGGTATCTTGGAGTTAAAGCTTGGTTATTTGAATTTGATGAAATTTTTAGGGGAATCTGTCAAGCTAGGTGATAACTCCACAATGGCTCTGTTATGAAAAAAGGGAATGTGAAGCTGAGCATTAGTCACAAGGCACATGTGACAACTGATGTCTATTACATATCAGGTTTGAGAAATAATATTTTCATCATTGGTCAACTTCAGTACAAGAAAATAAGTGTTGTATTCAAGCATGACTTTTTCCAAATCTTCCACGAAGAGAAGGGCTTGATTTGACAACTAAGATGTCTCAAAATAGGATGTATGTGATTCATGCACTAGTCATCATGTCTATGTGTTTTCAGACAACTAAATAGATGGAATCTCAACTGTGGCATATTAGGTATGCGCATTTAAGGATCAATGGATTAGAAACACTTGTGAAAAAGGAAATGGTGAGAGGTTTTCCTAGATTGGTAAACATAGAAGAAAGTTGCATTGGTTGCTTTATAGGCAAGAAAAACAAAGATCCCATCCTTATACAACCTACTTGGAGAGCTAGTGCAAATCTGAAACTTCTCCATTGTGATATTTGTGGGCTTATCAAGCCTGAGTTATCTGGAGGAAACAAGTATGTCATCACCTTCAAAGATGATTTTAGTAGGAAGACGGGTTAATTTTTTGAAAGAAAGCCAAATGCATTTGATGTCTTTAAAAGATTCAAGATATTGGTTGAGAAAGAATCCAATTGCCTAATTCATTGTCTCAGAACTAACAGAGGTGGAGAATTCACATCAAATGTGTTCCATGACTTTTGTAGCTTGCAAGGGATCAAGAGATAGATGACTATTGCATATACTCCAGAATAAAATGGAGTATTTGAAGGGAAGAATATGACACTCTTGAATATGGTTAGAAGAATGCTATCATGTGGAAAAGTTCCTAAACATTTATGGCCTGATGCAATGAGATAGGTCACTTCTGTCATTAATAGAAGTTTTACATTGGCAATAAAAAATATGATCCTTGAAGAATATTGGAGTGGAACAAAGTCATCGGTACATTACTTCAAAGTGTTTGGTTGTGTGGCTCATGCTCATGTACCTGACACACAAAGAAGGAAATAGGATGGAAAAAGTGTGCAATGTGTGAATCTTGGTGTTAGTGAGGAATCCAAAGCCTACAAGTTGTATGAACCAATTGAAGGTGAAGTCATCATTAGCAGAGATGTTGTGTTTGAAGAATTAAAGTGTTGGAATTGGAACAAAGAGAGTCAAGCAAACTCCGACGATTCACAAGTTCAAGTTGAAGATGAGAGTGAAACTGAAATGCAAGAAGGTCCTGATGCAACAACTCTAGTAGTTATATAAAATTCAACTGAAGAACTTGTTGAAGAACCTATAGATGGTCATACAGATGAAGAGAATGAAGGAAGAGTAAAAATCACTGAAGAACCTAATTAGCCAGCTCATAGAATTAGAAGACCTCCAAGGTATCTCTTAGTGACTATGTGACTGGTTTGGAAAATAAAGAAGAGGATTAACTGCCTAGCTTTACCGTTTTCAGCTCAAATGAAGATCCTAACTCAAATGAAGATCCTACTAGTTATGAGGAAGCTTTTCGATCAGAGGTATGGAGGAAGTCTATGATAGTGAAACAGAGTCCATAGAGAAGAATGATACTTGGGAGTTAACAACACTACCTAGAGGCCTAAAAAATCATTGGAGTAAAATGGATCTACAAAACAAAGTACAATGAAAAAGGAGAAGTGGACAAACACAAAACAAGGTTGGTGGCAAAGGGATATTCTCAAAGGTGTGATATTGATTTTAATGAAGTGTTTGCATATGTGGCTAGGTGGGACACCATTAGAACCATACTAGCTATAGCAGCAAATTCAAAGGTGGTGTATGTTTCAACTAGATGTGAAAAGTGCTTTCCTTCACGGTGAATTATCTGAATATGTCTACATAAGCCAACCTCTAGATATCACAAGGGAAATCCTGAAATGGTGTATAAACTGAAGAAATCACTCTATGGACCAAGACAAGCTCCAAGGATCTGGTATAGCAAGATTGACTCATAATTCTGCATTGACAAGTTTTTGAAATCCCCTTATGAGCACACTCTCTTTGTTAAACATGGAATTTAAGGGAAGATTCTCATTGTCAACGTGTATGTAGATTATCTTATCTACACTGACAATGATCTTCAAATGATGGAGGAGTTCAAGCATTCAATGAAGGGAAAGTTTCCCATGACTGACTTAGGATGGATGAGATATATTTTTAAGGAATTAAGGTGAAGCAAAGCAATGATGGGATCTCCATACATCAACAAAAGTATGCAACAAAGATTCTATCAAGATTTGGCATGGAAGTATGCAACAAGGTATGCTATCCTATTGTTCCAGGCTATAAATTAGGGAAGGGTGGAAGTAGTAAAGCTGCTGATGCCACCATTTACAAACAGATGGTAGGAACCCTAATGTACCTTCTAACAACAAGACCAAACTTGGCATTTTTTGTGTGCTTGGTAGCAGATACATGGAAAATCCCATAAAAATGCATGTTGCAGTAGTCAGGAGAATCATGAGATACCTACAAGGCATCTTGAACTTTAGTATTTTGTACAAGCAAGCAGACACCATTAGCTTACAACTTCTAGGATGGACTGACTCTGATTATGTAGGAGATGGAGATGACAGGAAAAACACCTCAGGTCACGTGTTCAAGATAGGGTCAGAGTCGATATCATGGTCCTCGAAGAAACAACCAATAGTCACATTGTCAAGAACAAAAGCAGAGTTTGTGGTTGCTGCTTCATGCGCTTGTCAAGGAATTTGGTTAAGGAAGGTGCTAACTTATTTGAAAGTAACTTGATGGCAAGGATCAATAATCTTTTGTGACAACCGTTCCTCGATCAAACTTTCAAAGAATCCTATCATGCATGGAAGGTACAAACACATAAATGTTAGGTTTCATTTCTTGAGGATCATGACTAAAGATGGAGTCATTGAGTTGAAGCATTGCAACACACATGACCAATTGACTGACATTCTTACCAAACCATTGAAGGCTTGAGTCATTTGTCAAGATGAGGGAGAGCTTATGAATAGAGACATTAACTAATGTTACTTGATTTCTTTGGAGAAGTCAAAGTAAGGGAATGATTGTTGTATATAGTTGTTAAGTTTTGTTTTAGCATTGTTAGTTAGTCAATTAAGAGTTAGTTGCAACTTTGCTTGCTTCCCAAGTAATATAAATTTTATCAGTCGTTGTCTTTGTTTATAAAAAAATTAATAAACACATAAAATTAAGGATGTTGTTGATTACACTATATTTTTTCCAAATTTTATGAAAAATTGAAAATGTCCCTATTCAAAAAATAACTTTCAGACACACCATATAAAATGTTGAAACAAATGGATCCAGATACTAACATATGGAGAAACCCTTAATATAAGAGCAAACATCCAACTCCCATCACCAATTAGGCAAAATCTCTTAATTCTTAGTTGAGTAAAAAGTAATTTCTAAACATGATTCAAACTCGACATTCTACATTAAAATAAATTTTAGAGTGATAGAGAACGAAAAGACTAAAAAGAGTGATTTTTACTCTCAATAACCTATCAAGGACATGTTATTATAAACTCTTCCAAATACTTACACACAACTGATGGTCTCATAACTCCATATAAGTTGTAAATAAGCTCTTCCATAAGCTTATTTCAAAATGTCATTGTTTCAAAACTTCCAGAATCATGAAAATATACATTTTATCTAGATCTAGCCAGCATGACAAAAATAACCTGCCACCAAAAAATAATAACATGAGAAGAGATCACTAGCTAGCTTCTCTTCTAAACCTCTTTGGACTTTGCTCAGAATCCTCACTGAAGTAATCACTAGCTAGCTTCTCTTCTAAACCTCTTTGGACTTTGCTCAGAATCCTCACTGAAGTAATCACATGCCATTGCTTGATTGCTCATATATTGATTTTCATGACCCTGAAACAATACAAAAAATTTGTTATGGTAAGATGATTCTTAAGGAGAAATGAAACAATATGAGAACTTGCAAAGGGGCATCCTTAGAATCAGAGCCGTAGATTAGCTGCGGTTTAACCATAGAGGCCTTATCCGTGACAATATTTTATGAGGTCCTATTTAACCACGGTTTCACAGTAGTCTTCCTTAGAATCGATATTTTAAAAACCATACCGAAGTTCTACCCGGTGAGACTTCAAGTTATGGTTTAATTGGTTCAATCAGTATAACTGTGATTGAACTGAATAAATAGCATAATTAACTGTTTATTATGAGAGTTTGTAATAAGCACTTAAGTTCAATAAACTATTTGTATTTGGATAAGCTAACCTTTGAGCTATATTGGCAAGGGGTTAACCCAGTAATTGAACGTCGACCAACATCAATTTGCACCGAAACACTGGTCTGCAACAAATCTACACCCGAGGATTGTAGAGCTTGGGTGAGAGTACCCAATATTCTGTTTAAACAGACAACAACTCAACATCCAATTATGGCATGAATAATATGTAATCATATAGATTCTTGAGCTAAAAAGTTAATTTCCCGGAAAATGAATTGTTGCACCACTTATTTTGTAATCTGTATGAAACATGAAGAATGTTAAAAGAACACAATGTCAAGAACTTTGAACATTTTCTTATGTCAAGTTTTATTTTGATTTTTTTAAGCACCGAATCTCATGGACAATCATAAACCAAGTGGCGCTCTAATAACTTTGTTGGGACATTTCATACTCTCAAAATTTGAATCAGAGACAATATCCGAACAAATTGCAAAATGTAGTTGGCAAGACTCAAGTGGTGATCCGCAAAGCATATGATTTGAATGTGGAAAGGAAAATTTCGACAGATTTCAGTAATGAACTTTTTACATCAATAATACATACGTCTATGATGTTAACCTCAGATAGAGGCGTGGAGTGACAAACCCCAAAACCGCTATAGCGGATAGTGAGATAGCTTCTATTGCAAGGACTAAAAAATAGTATACATACAAAGCATTAATCCCACACAAAATAGCAAAATACACAAAATTAAAGGAATAATCATGCTAAATAGTTAATAATTAGAGGGGTAACAAATTTTTTATTGTTAATGTCTTTCAAAGAATTCCATTACCACGCCATTTCAAGCTTATCATTTATAAGCTTAAAATAACCTTTACTCTTGGAGGTTGGTGTTTCCTTTTTCTCGCACAAAACCAGAAAACTTAGTCTTTGTTTGGGAGATAGGAGGGAGGAACGGAGGGTTTTGAGAAAAAGGAAGGATGATGGAAAAAATTAGCAAATAATTGAAAAGTAGAATAATGATAATCTATGAATGATGATGAGAACATTCACATTTCCTTTCCTTCTGTAACACACACAAAAGGTGTACACCCTCTCTAAATAAATAAAGTAGTTTCGAGCACATAGTTAACATGAAATAAGGCTCTAAACTTATAAAAGAAATTCACCTTTGAGAGTAGGCACTTGAGATGCTATCTGATTCTGACCCACTATCAATTTTCAGCTCCTCTTCTTCCTTCAATGTATTATCTGGAACAGTATAGTCGTCATTGTTTGGTTTGCTAAGCCATACTTGAGGCTGGAGATTGGAAGCCATGTCAGCATTAGATACAGGCAACTCCAGCATCTGTTGAGTCACCATACCACTGCTAACAACCGGATCAAACATGTCCAATCGCATTTGCATTGTCAGAGGAGCGGCTTCTGCGGATGAACCAGGGGTGCAACCCTTCTGAATAGTTGTGGAGGGGACAGGTTCTATTGCGTTCTGTACGTTTTTAGGCA
The DNA here is from genome assembly GCF_024323335.1 of Lathyrus oleraceus. NCBI lineage: Eukaryota > Viridiplantae > Streptophyta > Magnoliopsida > Fabales > Fabaceae > Lathyrus > Lathyrus oleraceus. The sequence continues at coordinate 526,273,472 of NC_066581.1, forward strand.
ATGACAGAGAGACATTGTTACGTGTTTCATGATCAGACCCATTTGGAATAGCTCGAGAAGGATCTATAGTGTTTTCGGCAGGTCCGTGATGATTTCTCTGAAAAAAGGTTGAACACAAAACAGAATTTAGATGAAGAGCCACTGCTATTATTTCAAGGCTTTACGTCACAACTAATCATCGTGAAAACTATATCATTGAGGTCGCCAAATTACATAAAATGGTAAAATCTTAGCATGAAAGAAATTAAATTCTCGAATGATAAATGTTATGCACGCCATGAAACATGATATACGATGGAGTATATTGGCATGACAAGGACCATTTATGCAAGCCTGCTTAGTAGAAATAAGACTTGGAGGTTGGTGTTATTTCTTTTGCATTCAAATATAAACATGAACTCTCATACAATTAGACAATACCAAGTTTCACAATGCTATACAACTTAATAGTTCAAGTTCGAGTGTCATGTAAAGATCAATGTTAAAATTAAATGTTTGAATTAGAGTTTGACCTAACTCAATCCTACAAAGTCGGCTTGTAGGATGAAGATTGTCCTCCCTTATAAGCACATGTTCAGACCATATATTATCTGATGTGAGACTCTAAACACACACCTTCACACCCAGAACTGGATATTTGGATCGTGGAAATAAATGGTGGGTGGCGCGATAGCGGAAACCTGATAGCAGGCGGTCTGCAACGAAGCTCTGATACCATGTGAAGAAATGTGGGGCTTAACAATCAAGTTTGCCAATAGTGAATAAGTAGAAAATAGCACTCTGTTCAAATTCTGCTATGCTAAAATACTATAGCACAGCTATAACCACTAACTTACGACACTCTGTGTTAACGCGTGTATTGCAGAATATTAGTTGTTTGTTAAAATCCCATTACGCAATAGCGCCACTATTTACTTGACAGCATTGTTTTAGATAAGAAGTTTCATCACTTGAATTCAAACATTTTCTCATATATTCACAGAATAAGAATTGTACAAATACATACACTATTCTAAATACTTTACCCATGGAATTAATTTACTTGGTTCCTGATTCCATCCTTCATAAGAATGTTCATAAATTTGTAACTTTTCCTGTAGGAACTGGATATATTCAATAACCTGGACAAAAAAAAAGCTATAGAAAATCAGAATTTCTTAAAAGAACAATTTATATACAATACATGAAGCAAATGATTGAATCAAATACCTCCAACAAAAAGGAAGCTTTATCTCTTTTTTGATCATTTTGAGGTATAAGATCTCTCAGAACCTGAAATCTGTCTCACAAATATATTTCTTCTCAAAGATCCAATCATTACTAAGACTATAAAAATAAATGGAGCGGAATGGAGCGGAATGGAGTGGAATGGAACAAAGATGTCATTCCATTGTTTGGGCATTTCGTCTATGTTTGGATATCATAAAATAAACAGACTAGAATTGAGCGGAACGAAGTGGAATGGTGTGGAATGAAGATTCCACTCTATTTTTTGAAGATTTTATGACGGAACAATGCAAGTTCTTCATTCCTCCCAAACTGGAGGGGAAGAGATGTGTGTGTGTGTGGTGGTAAGCGATGGAATGGAATGAAATTCATACCAGTCCATTCCACTCTGTTCCATTCAATTTTAAATGATTCAAACAATGGAATAGCATTTCATTCAACGCCACTCCATCCAATTCCATCAATCCAAACAAAGCCTTCATGATGGAATAGATCAATTTTGTCAATTCCGCCCAAATTTGGAGGGTAAAAAATATAAAAAATGATGAAATGAAATGAAATACACTTCCGCTCCATTCCATCATTTCTTTAACTAATCCAAATAATGGAAAATAAGGTTATGCTATTCCATTCAAACATAGCCTAAATTTTACATAATACAACAATTTATTTTAAAAAAAAACATTTTTCTAAAAAAATTTCAATTCAAAAAAAAAAAGCTTGCCTTTCGTTAATTTTGCTTCTTCTACGCTGCTCAGTCTCAGAATGCTTAGAACGATGAGGGTTCGCTCTTTTCCCTCTGCCAGGTTCATCCACCTTTACTGCCAATTCACAAAACAATAATCGCATTTTGAGTTGAAATTGAATTACAAAACGCAATTGATAGGGAAAAAGAGAAGAAATTTGAAGCACCCATCATCAATCAAGAGAAAGGGTCAGAGATTGTACCATTGTTGTTGTTGATGTTGAGAGCGGCGGAAGAAGTGTTGACGGTATGGAGGTCTTGATCATCATCATCCAACAATTCTTCATCTTGATTGCTTTTAGAAAACCTAGCCATTTTCTTTCTTCTTTAGATGAAAATACACATGAGGAAAAAAATAAGAGTGAGCTTAGTAATGTGAGCACACACCCTAGTGCAACTAATTATATTATATTATTTTATTTTTTTCTCCAAAAGTTAATTCTAGATATTTTTAAAATATTTATAATATTTATAAATTTAAAAAAATATAATTTTTTTTTATATTCATCTCCCTCTAAAGTAATCATTTCCCATCTCATTCTCTAGTATCTTATAAATAGAAATTTATAAGTCGGTTACAAATAAGTTTGATGAAATTGCATAAGCGTAGTATCGATTAGTCTCTATTTTGATGTTTTGTCTTAGTCAAATTTATCGTATAATTGAGTTTTGTATAAACCTCTAACTTATTTTAGGTTAAAATGGTATTTTCATGCTTACAAATGTAGGATTGACTAAGTCAACCTTAAACGAATCGATTCAAGGAAGTTGATGAATCAAATCAAATTGTTTGGGTAATATGAATCGATTCAAGGCAAGTTGTTAATAAATTCAAATGTGTTTTTGACAATTTTCTTGTGGTCACTGAATTTGTGATCTGATTCATAATATGTCATGAATTGATTCATGACTGAAAATTATGTGACTCGTCTTAAATTAGGACATGTGATATGGTTCAAAGTATTAGTGAATATATTCACGTGATTAGATTCATGAATCGAATCACGACATGATTAGATTCATGAGTCGAATCACAACATGACATTTTCAGGTTATCTTTATCATTTGAGTATATTCACATGACATCCTTTATCGGAAGCATTTAAGCAAACTTGCACAGATTTTGTGATATTTCTCAAGCATCTATAAAAGATTTTCTCATTTTATTTAAAAAAATAAATATCAAACCATTAAATGGAGTGCTATAAAAATACTTCATCTCTCTACAAAACATAACTTGCATCTTTTGAATGAAGATCCATCGATCTTTACGAGTGTGTGATGTTATTTTATGAGAAATCAATTAAATTGCTAACATGTTTTGAAGTATGTTATTTTTAGATTTTGAAGATGATTGTGGAATTCATGAATTGAAGTCCTAGTGAAGAAAAAGATTGGTCTTATCAATAAGAATTGGATTTTTCACTTCTTTCAACCTTGTGGTGAGCAAATTCAAGTCTTAAAAGCATAATTGTGTGACGATTGCTATATGTGTGAAGATTGAAGATTATCAAAGGTTAAAGATTGTGATCAAGATTGTAGTTAGGATTAGATGTGTTAGAGACAAATATTAGCTAGTGAAAAAAGCAAAGTTAGATAGGATTGAACGATTTATCTGAATTATTTTCTGGGGTTTTCTTGTAACCAAACTCTGTAACAAAACAAAATCTAGTGAAAGAACAATTTTCGATGGTTTACCATCGAATGCTATACTATGTGTATACCAGGACAAAGCATTGAACTAGTATAAACCCTAGTGCACTTCTCTCTCTCTCTCTCTCTCTCTCTCTCTCTCTCTCTCTCTCTTGTAGTTGCATGCTCCTAATTCATTATGGGGGAGAACCTCAATCCAGTTATTTTGTTGCTTGTCTTATCACTTTTATCTTTTATTACTTTCAATTATTGAGTCTCCTTCATAATTGCACTTCTCGGAATCAAGTTTGAAAGAGTCAGTTTTTAAAATGCATAAACCATTGGTTTGGTTTGACCTTGATCATAATTATTTTTGGTCAATTGCATGAGTAAGTGGAATAAGAAACCTTTATGTTTTTTATTTGAGTTTGATACAAAGAAAAATCTCAAAGTGATTTTAAAACTATGACATTTTGAGATTTTATGTGTTTGATTCAAATCATAGAAATTAAACACAATTTCTGATTCAAATCAAATTGGACTGGGGCAAACCAAGGATTTTCTAACCATTTGATTCAAATCAATTTCTCACTGGTCACCTCTACTTGATTTGATTCGAATCAAATATTATACATGATTTGAATCAAACAGTTTTTCAGCATTTTCCAGTTGGGCTTGTTGCATTTGATCTGAATCATTTTTTTGCACATGATTCGAATCACGAGGTCTCTGATTTGAATCACACTTTCCGGATGATTCGAATCAATTGAAAATGGTCAAAATTATGTTTTTTTTAAATATATTTCACTTCACTTGTTCATTTGATTCAAATCATGAATTGCTCTTGATTCGAATCTAACTGACTTTCCCAACCATACTCAGTGTTTAATCTCAAGCACATATAAAACCTTTTTGTCATCATTTTTCAAATATCATCTTATCATAATCAATATTTTGATTTAGTGAAAAATCAATTTCCTCTATTTTGAAAGTTCAAATTCTTGCAACGAAACTCTTGCATCTGTTGGTGTAAGCCCTAGAGGCCAATACCTTTTGGTACTTGTATCGAATTATTTATTAATAATAAAAGGCATTTTCTTTATTATGGTTGATTAATAAAGTCCCTGGAATAGATAGTCCGTTTAATGTATTAAGTGTGACTTAATCATGAGAACACATTAAACATAAGGACATTATTCTTAAAGTATCCGTAGTCGAGCTTTAGTGTGAAGTGGGATAACATTAAAGCATTAAGACTATTATGTTTGTAGACTGATGATCACATCTCATGGATCATGGATAAAGAGTTATCAAGTCTTAAACATAGGTATGAATATTAGGAGTAATATTTATACCGGATTGACCCGCTATGAGAATACTATATAGAAAGTTATGCAAAGTGTCATAAGTTATTCTCATGGTGATAATAGTGTACACCACTCTTCGACCTGAAACCACTATGGATCCTAGATGTAGAGTCGAGTGCTTTATTGCTGATCCAACATTGTCCGTAACTGGATAACCATAAAGATAGTTGATGGGTACTCCACGAAGCATGCTGAGGGACATGAGTGACCTAGATGGAATTTGCCTATCCTGCATAACAGGATAAATGTCTATGGGCCCAATATTGAACTGGACAAGGATGACACAGTCTATGCCTTGTGTTCAATATAGACATAAGGGCAAAAGGGTAATTATACACATAAGTATTATCATAGAAGGTTTTGTCAGATCACATGACATTTTCGTGTCTTGGGTAGCAGTGATGTGTTGCTAGATACCGCTCACTGTTTATTATATTAAATGCGTGATTTAATATAATTGCCAATGTCGCGAAAACCTACAGGGTCACACACAAAGGACGGATTGATGAGAGATAGAGTAACTAAGGAACACCGTAAGGTACGGTGCCCTTAAGTGAATTATAGAACATCGTAAGGTACGGTGTACTTGAGTAGAATACGAAATATGGTAAGGTACCATGGGCTTAAGTGATTTTGGGCATATTATAAGATATGGGCCAAAATACACTTAAGTGGGCCTTTTAGCTTGAAGCCCACACAAGTGGTTCTATAAATAGAACCCTTGTGCAGAAGCATTGATTGCGGTTGCATTACTTTCGTTTTCTCTCTCTCTCTCTCTCTCTCTCTCTCTCTCTCTCTCTCTCTCTCTCTCTCTCTCTCTCACTCAAAGCCTTCATTCATACCAGCTAGCACTGAGATTGAAGGAATCCGTTCGTGTGGACTGAGTAGAGACGTTGTCATCGTTCAACGTTCGTGATCGCTTCATGGATCTGCATCAAAGGTTTTTGATCGTCACAAGAGATCTGCACCAAAGGTTTCAATCGTCACAAGAGGTAAATATTCTATCACTGATCATGACCATTCGTAAGGATCTCTAAAGGAGAAAATTTTAATTTCCGCTGCGTTTTGGATCGCAATTCTCCTTCAGCATCTTCAATCAATTTGATTCAAATCTTGATAACGAGAGATTTATAATTGACTGAAGGAGATGCATTTTTGAACTAATCGTTTTTGAAGATTTGGTTGAGATTTTCAAGTTGTTTACAAGTTGGGGTGATTGTCAATGGTGATGACAAATTCCATTGAAAAGAAGTAGGTTCTTTTCTCCAAAATTTCCTTAGAAGTGACTCTATGGAAAGCTACAGATAAGACAAAGTTCTTTTCAAATCTTCAGACAATTCATCGCTCAAGGAATTAGTAGGATCTAGGGGTTGATTGCTACACACGAAGGCTTGGAGTAGATTGGTGATATTGGAAGATTAGAGAAACGTTAATCGAGTAAAGATTACATATAAGAGTTTGGCATTGTGCTATATACAAGTCAAGATCCATATAGGAGATTTAAATTTTATCAGCTCTATTATGGATTGGTGATTGCATGAATTCTTGGAAATATTTGTCAAATATATAGGAACTATGCAGGTTCCAATGGGAAACCAATGAAGAGCGCACATGGACAAAGTGAAGACGAATGTCGAAGCACTATAAATCTCGGTGTCATCTCTTTCCTACTCTTGCATTTAATTTCATAGTATCACGATGTAAAAAATATCACAAGCGCTCGCACGCTCGAGATAATAATGAAGTCACCACCGAACTTTATTTATTTCAAAAGGAAAGATAAAATATTGATAAAACCCTTAAAAGAAAAAGAAAATGGTCATCGTAATCAAATTGAAGTTCGATAGTCGATTATGTAGGGGGAGGGGTATTATGACCCCTCATAACACCCCAATTTTTGAGTTGTTATTTTAATTGATTTAATTGTATTTTAATTTAATTATTATGTGTGATAATTGAATTAATTTGGGTGGTGGGGGCGTGTGACCCCGAGATAAGGGTGTAAGAGTAATTAGAAATTGATAAAAGTCTACTAAAATATTAAGAATTATTTTAGTAATTAAAATAATAATATTTTATTTTAATTCAATTAATTAAATGAAAAATAGGGAGTTTGAGGCTGAGTTGAGAATTATGAAAAATAGAAGGGAGGAAGGAGTAAACATGTTAGTAAGTGGGAGATGAGTTTATAATTTTAATTAGATTACCCTAATTATATAAATTAAGAGATAACCTAGTTTTAGGGAGTTTTTCTATCATACGTAAAATCAGAATTTCAGAATAGAGAGGAGGCTAGAGAAGTGCAAGGAAAAGCTAGGAACATAGAGCAATTTAGATAACCAAAACCAGATTTTTCATTGTTGCTAGTATAATCAGGTAAGGGGGAGAACTATATCAATAATGAGTATATGCACGAGGGGTAGAATTGAGGAGTCCTTAACCTCCAATAAGGCTTTGGGATTTTTAATGAAATTCTGTTAAGCATGAATGATTTATTGTATGTTATGATGTTTGATGATGCAATTCGTGTACCAAGTTGTATGAAATTTTTTGTTTTGATGTGTGTTCATATTTACACCATTGTTGTGTGTTTGAAGGTTTCGGGAATAATCCAATTTTATGTAAACTATGAATTAAAGGTGTGGAATTGATGTAATTGGATGTACTGGTGAATTATACCATGTGTGTGATGTTTCTATGTCGAAATCGTATGGCTGGGATGAGAAAATAGGAGTTCGATAGTGAACTCCATTAGTAGAACTGAATTCTGCAAATTGCAGGACGCTGACGAATGTCACCACCTTAACGGGTAACCCGTCATGCTGCCCATGCTTATTTTTCAAGTCGATCGTCAGTTAAACGAAGTTATGGGGATTTTGGGGTTGGTGACGAGTAACCCGTCATGGGTCTGCAGTGAGCACAAATACTTGTTTTAATGATATTAAAATGCAGATTTTGATTTTTCGACTTTGTGGATGTTTGGGTACTGTTATACTCTATTAGTTGCTATTTTAAATGATGTTTGGTATGATTTAACGATTAAACATGATTTTAATCAAATTTATGACTTGTCAATGAATGATGGACATGTGCATACTTGATGATGATGTGATAATTTATGTGAATTGTGATGATGATATGCTGTTGTATGAGCATGAATTATGTTGCTGAACTATGATTTTGTTGTTGAGGCATGACAGTCCAGAAGGGGAACTATTATCATTAGGTCAATGCATGTTTTGTTTATTATCGGGAGAGGATTTTAAATATTATGTTATTGTTGCACTGATGTGTTGTGACATGCAGTAATTATACCATTGCTGTTGATGAAAGAGGCATGTTGCAATCCGAGTAGGATGGATTGGTGACTTATCCTAAATCTGAGTATGGTGGATTCGGGGTTCGATCAGGGTGAACCCGGTTCTTGAGTGAACCAATTGATGATGATATGGTACCATATGCATATGAGTCTGGTCGAAGTTGTGAGTCTCATTGCATAAATTAAATGATGAATATGTGATTGTTTTTGTATGTTGATTGATTAGGTGTGAGAATGATTTTGTGTGATATTGTTGAATGCGTAGAAGTTTGAATTCTACCTTAAACTTTATACCGTTAGTTTATTGGTGTGAATTCTCACCCCCTTTGCTTTGATGTTGTCCACCATGGACACCTTGCAGATAATTAGGATTGGAAGTTGTTGTTGTGAGTGAAAGATATCTTTTGAAGTTAATTCCATTTAGTTTCTTTATTTATTTAGTGGTTATGCTATGATCATGTAACATTGGGGCTGAGACGCTTGTTTTAATTATTGAATTCAAATTAATGCTTTTGAGGAGTCTCCATGATGTTATTCTGAAGTTGATAACAAACATGATTTTGTCGAGTATTTTAATTTGATTTTTTGCGACTATTTGAATAAAGTTGAGAAGTTGGTAACAGTTTAATCAACGTATAATGCTTGTTATATAAGTTTCGAGGTTAAGGTGTTACATAGTGGTATCAGAGCAGGTCGGTCCGTCCGACCAGGTTTTTGCATGATAATTATTCCTTAGTATGTGACATGTGTGTGTACATTATCGATGCATGATTTCTTCTAATGTCTGTTTAATGGTATGCATAATGGCTGGAAGAAACTATCATGGAATTGTTGATGCTTTTGAGATATTGGCCCACACGCTGCATGGGCAACAAAGTTAGGTTGGTGAATGTTCTGTTGCTTAGGAAAATTTCAGAGGAATAATCCATTGACGTTCAAGGGTAGATATGACTCGCAGGGTGCTCTTACATGGTTGAAAGAGATTGAATAGTTTTTTTTGAGTAATGGCATGTACTGAGGAGCATAAGGTATTCTTTGGTACTCACATGTTGTCTGAGGAAGCTGTAGATTGGTGGGATAATGCATGCTAGATACTAGAGGTTACTGGTACTGAGGTTACATAGGCTGTGTTTAGAGTGCAGTTTCTGGAGTAGTACTTCCCCGAGGATGTGCGTAGCAAGAAGCAAATTTAATTCCTTTAGTTGAAGCAAAGAAGTTTAACAGTTGCAGAGTACGCTGCAAAGTTTGAGGAGCTAGTAAAATTTTATCTGCATTATAATGGTGCTGCTGTGGAGGGTTCGAAGTGCATCAAGTTTGAGAGTGGGTTGCGTCCCAAGATCAAACAGGCTGTTGGTTACCAGGAAATTCGTCGCTTTTCTATACTGGTGAATAAATGCATAATCTATGATGAAGATAGCATAGCTTGATATGCTTACTACAAGAGTATTAATGAAAAGAAAGGAAATGAAGAATTTCGAGGAGAGCCGTATATGACTACTACTGATAAAGGAAAATAAAAAGCTACAATTGAGAAGAAACCAAGTTGGGGATGAGCTTTTGCTTTGGTCCAGTTTTATAGGTGTGGTGTGATAAGTCATCGTGCCAATGAGTGCTCTAATGTTGGGAATAAGTTTTACAAGTGTGGGAAGACATGTAAATTATAGAACTATGACTCAAGGTATGTTGATTCGCGTTTGACTTCATTCCAATCTTCATGTTTTTATGGTTTTTATGTTTTCATTTATTGACAAATGTTAAGGACCCCCTTGAAATATAGTTGTTTCAAATTAATATTTTTCGTATGATGTAGCTGAAGTTTAGAACTTATTTATATAGATGTTTTATTATTTAACTTATTCATGTTTTTGCAGGTGTAAATAAACTCTTAGATTTTTCGTTGGTAAGCTTGAAATTTCCTCAGATACTGTCATACCCAAATTTTGTCCAGACATTTTTAAAACTATCATGCATCTGACTTCATTTTCACTGTGCATCATATGCATAACATAACATGTCTTTGATCATGCATAATGCCTAAAGTGTTTCCGAAAATAAGTTTTTGGATCTACAAACATACCATTTGAATCATTTCTCAAATATACATAAAGATCGGGTCTGCAAACGTCTGTTTTATTAATCTGCATTTTGTGTAGTTTGACCTGGCGTGCTTGCTTTATTTTTTCAACTACTCTTTGAGTCACATTTTGATAAGCTAGAGCCTTATAAACCAGACATTTTCAACTTCAAAATTTGATCAAAACATGTCTGCTTTTCAGAAGTATATTATGCGTTGATCATTGTAGTGTGTTCATCTTATTTTTCTGGCATTTTGACACCCGATTTTTATTCAATTTAATCCATTTTATATTTATCTTTGTGTCAAAGTGTTCGAAATAATTAAATATAATTTTCTACCCTTTCATTTTATTTTTATCATATTTATTTAAGAAGGTGTAAATTTTAGTTATTTTAATTGATTTTATCTCATTTATATTAATTAAAGCTTCTAAACAGACAACTTTGGTATTTTAAATTAATTTGTGCTTCTTTGTTTCGATCTTGATCACTTATTCAAATTAATCTAAGGCTCACATTTTCTATCCTTGTCAACTTCTCTTATCCAATAAAAAAAGGATAATGCATTGAAAAATAAAAGAAAACTCTCCCTTAGGAGAGGGCCACACACTACTTCACAAAAGGAAGGGGAATAAAATTTTGTCATTTGTGTGACAGCTGGTAAAAGAGTGGACATAACTTTCTTATTGCACAGGTCCACACATTTTTGGAAGTTCACCATTATCCAATTTTAACCCCCACTCACCAATGTTCTTATCTCATTACCATTTTTTAATGCTAAAAAATAGTTGCTCCCCTAATAAATAAGGGACGCGTGTCCCAATAGATGTATGCAAAAAAAAAGGTTTCTCCTATACCCACAACCAAATGTGCCATTCCCTTAAGACTCTCTCTCACGTCTTGTAGAGGAGATATAATTGAGAAATGAAAAAAAAAGATTCCTCTCACTTAGAGGAGACAAATTTCTCTCAGGATTTTCCTCTGTAATTCTTCTTCTTCTCACCAAGAAATTCATCTCCATACCTAAAACTCCATGAATCTACCACACATCCAAAAAACCACTTGTTGCAAACATCTCAAACCCCACCTTAACACAATAACCACATCCATCTCCCTTGCCTCTACCGTCAACCCACTGCCGTGCAACTCTCCCCAATCTTCTTTCTCCTCCGCCTAACCTCCACCTCACAAAACACCATCTTCTTCCACGATCTATCCCCCATTTAACTGCCAAACTGTGAAATCCAAACTTTAACTCACCTTCAATACCCACCGAAAATCACCTTTAATTTCGGAGAAACACAAATTCCTGTAACCACCGTCTACTTCATTAGTGTCATGTTTGCCTTAATTTTGCGTTGCATGTTATTGTGTCCAATATTCTGAGTTTTGGTTAGCATTATAATGTTACTTTTCATTTTGAGTTGTGCTGCTATTGTAATTAAGATGTTGTTGTTCTATCTTAGTTTTGTGATAATTGAATTTAATCTGGGGTTTCGACATTAATGATATGCCACCAATTTCTCTTTTGATATATTAAACGTAACATTGCAGCGAATCTTTTAAGCTACTTTCATTTTATTGGTGTAGTATTCTGTTTTGGGTTATCTTCATTGTAAATATAACTTTGTGTTGTTATTGGATTTTGATTAATTTCATTGAGATAAGTTGAATTTTGATCAGTGGATTCGGTAATTACATGTCGTTATGCCGCCAGAATTTTGTTTCAATATATTGATTTGATTTCGCCGCGTTATGATCTTTGCGTACAACATTCCGATTTTGTTGTCGTTATGCACAAATCGGCTTTGAGCACATTGTAGTTAACTCGCTTCGATTATTTTATCTCGGTTTCATCACTTATTTCTTTCTTTGTTTTAATTAAATTAATTAATTAATTAAATTTTGTTTAACTAGTTAACTTTGATTGGTTAATTTTAATTAAATTGTTTATTTAATTTAATTAAATAATTTTGATAATTAATCTTAATCAACATAATTAATCAATTTAACCGAGTTTTAATCAATTAACTTTGTTAATTAAATATTGATCAACTTATTTCACCTTCATTTAAAAAAAAACTAACAATATCATTTCATAATCATTTTCAAATTACCAACTCGATTTCATTCATAATCACTTCGACTTTAAATCATTTCAAAATCATTTCACCATTGATTCTAAACCATTTCGAAACCATTTCCATAATTCACTTACATTTCAAACTTAAATAAATAAAACTCAATCAATATCGAGTCTGCCTTGTCCAAATCAATTCAAAATACCTAATCACGATTGAACACCATTTCATTAAAGGTGAAAAGAGGGATGATCTCGAGCCTTCGATTCTTCTCCTTAATTGTTTGGGTATGAGTTCCCTTACTCGACTATTCAAGCATTTGTCATCTCTTAAAAATTCCTATTTCGATCAGACCCAAATCATTTTTACAATAACTTAGACGAAAAAGGAAGTGGTCTAGAGCCTTATATTCCCTTCCCTGAATACTTGGATACAGGTTCCCTTATTCGGCCATTCAAGTATTTTTAGTTTATCTAAAAAAAGTTAATTATACTTAACCACTATTTCATTAAAGATGAAAATGGGGATGGTCTCGAGCCTTCGTTTCCTCTCCTCAATTGCTTGGGTATGAGTTCTCTTACTCGACTATTCAAATAATTGTCATCTCTAAAAAACTTACAATCCGATTCACCTTAAAAATTTATTATAATCAAATCAAATCAAACCCATCTTCATAAAAACTTAGACAAAAAAGGAAGTGGTCTAGAGCCTTCTATTACCTTCCCCAAATATTTGGATACGAATTGCCTTACTCAACTATTCGAGTATTCGTCGTCCATTAAAAATATCAAACCCTTTTTCAAATTAATGATAAAAAGGGAGATGGTCTAGAGCCTTCCATTCCCCTCTTCAATTATTTGGATACGAGTTCCCTTACTCAAAGAAAAAATGAACATAAGCTAACATTCAATCACAAATTTAACTAAGAGGTTCCCATTGAGTACAACAGACATGAAAGGTGCTAATACATTCCCCTTACGTAATCGACTCCCGGACCCTAAATTTGGTTGCGACGACCATTTTCCATTTTAAAAGGTTTTATAGATATTTTTCTATTCCTCCATTGGAATAAATAAAGTTTGGTGGCGGCTTTCTTCGAGTCATTTTTCCGCGACCATCGTGAAGGATCGTATTTTTCAAGGTATGACAGTTTGCGACTCTGCTGGGGATTTATGTTCCATGAAAGAGAGAGTCGGACCTAGTTTAGTTTGATTTGTGATGAAAGTTAGCTTCATTTATTTTGTTTTCTTCTATCTTTCTTTTTTTCTTCTTCTGGATTTTATTGGATTATTTCTATTTATGATCTGCTGTTGGTTCTCATGATACTATTGGGTGTCTCTGATGATTGGCACTTTGTGACATAAACTCTTTACTCGAGTCCGAGGAAAACTATAGGATTAAAATGGTGATTATGTAGTGGAGGACCGCGAGGAGCCTTCCTTGTTGGGATGATACGAAGACCCCTCATAGAGTAGATTCTCTTAGAGATATTATTGTTCGACGAGCCTTCGTCACGATGATAGTGTTTTCAAGTTGAATCAATGACTAGAGGGACCTTTTAAAACCTTTTCCATCCATGATGGTTGTGTAGTATGAACCTACAAGACCTCAGACTCGTTAGGTTAATATAAAAACCCTAATCAAATGAGATCCCTTGAATGTATTACTATCTTACGATAATATTTTCAATCTTGATCTATGATTCTGAGAACCTTTTTAGAACCTTGGATCGATGAATATGTAGTAGTGGCCCACGAGGAGCCTTCCTCGTTAGGATAATATGAAGACCTCATGAGATCATTTTGAGGATATTATTGTCCGAAGAGCTTTCGTCATGGCAATTATATTCTCAAGAAGGATCCATGACTCTGTGAACTTACCAACTCTAGAGCCTACCTATGGGGTTCCATTAATCAAAGATACCAGTTATTTACCCATTGTTATGACTGACCTGAGAACACGATGAACTTGTGTTCCTGAACATTGCATTGCATTTCCTTGCATATCTAAAAAAAAATTCATGCATTTCAATTTCGTCAGCATGCATGCATATCATTTTCCAATACAAAAAAAAAACTCTTCCCACCTTTTGCCCATTACCAGCAGGTTGATTTCCCGGCACCCGTACCGAACCCTTGAGAGCTACTAAAAGACAAGGAAATGCTTGGAACAAAATCAAGTTGAGTTGATAAAGGATATGAAAGGCAAGGTAGACCAAATATTGGAAGCTATGCAAGCTCAGTCGAAGACTAATCTTCAGTGTGCTGTCATAAAGAATGTCAGTACTACATCATGCTTTACTATAATGACCAACCCAATCTATGATCTTCTGCCTGACTATGATCTTCTGCAAGTGAACATTCCTACTCAATCCTAGATGATGCCATTGAAAAATCCTGATGTTGAAAGGCTTCGTGCCTTTGAAAAGAAAATCTGAGTTATGGAGGTGAATAATACTCTTGAGCTTGATGCCATTGATATGTGCTTAGTGTCAGACCTAGTGATCCCGCCAGAATTCAAAGTACCCAATTTCGAGAAGTACAAAGGGGATAGTTGTCCAAAGCACCATTTGTGATGTTCTTCCAATAAATGGCATCACATACTCATGATGGCAAGCTAATGATTCACTATTTTCAAGACAGTTTGATTGGAGCATCAGTGAGTTGGTATATGAAGTTGAAAAAAAGCCATATTCAGGCATGGGAAGACTTAGCCAATTCCTTTTTGAAGCAGTACAACTACAACTTAGACATGGCTCTAGAACGAAGGCAGTTGTAAAGCTTATCTCAAAAGAGCAACAAATCTTTTAAAGGATATGCACAACAATTGAGAGAATTGGCAGCCTAAGTGCAACCACCACTCTTGGGCAAGGAATTAGTTGACTTGTTTATGGACACCTTGCAGAGTCCATACTTTGAAAGTATGGTAGGCAGTGCGTTATGAGACTTTTCCCACCTAGTGGCAATTGGAGAACGCGTCAAGAGTGCCCTCAAAATCAGAAGAATCCAAGGCACCTCGAGCATCCAAGCTAGCGAGACAAAATCCCTCTGCAATTCCCAAAAAGAAGAAGAGGATGAAACCAATGTGGTCATGGCAGTATTCTCATGGTGCACCAACAAGACCTTATGATCCCTCATCTTTTCAGCAGTCACCATTTCCAACACCACGCTATCCTTATGGGCAACCAACAATTCCCAGAGCACCATACAAGCAACCATGGACTGCTCCTCATGCAAATCGATGAGCCTCAGGTCGAGGATATCATAATTAACATTAGAACCAGCCCACACCTCGAAACAATATGGAAAGAAGGAACGCTCCTCCTGATCCAATCCCCATGACATACAATCAACTTCTACCAGGTCTGATGCAAAGCTCATTGATGGATCCCAAGTCTCTCAAGACATTTCCACAACCATACCCACCTTGGTATGATCTAAATATGCAATGTGGATATCATGCCGGATCAATAAGGCACTTAACTGAAGACTGCAATGCTTTAAAATCCAAGGTTCAACAGTTGATCGACAAGAAGTACATATCCTTTCCAGAAGGAAATCTAGTGGTGCATGTCAACCTCTCTCCTAAATGAGTTCGAAGACTTCAATGGGCATCTCCTAAAGCTAGTGGTTCAGACAGGAAGACATCCTCAACATTGGCAATCATGGACATCTTTATCATTGCATTTCTATTTTCTTTGGCTGTTAAATGCTACTTGTTTTTAAATGTTTTTTTTCTAATGGTAATATTAATGAAGTAATCATGCATGTCCTAAATCAATTATTTCACATTCTCTCATTTTTCTTCTCTTATATCAAAAACAAAAAACACACCCATATTTCTCCAATTCACTTTCTTTATCATAACTGTTGTTTTTAGAAAAGATTGGAGGGAGAATGACGAAAATGAAATACCCATAATTGCTAATGGTATGCTTTTAGATAAAATCCTGTTGATGATGTACAATCATTATTTCAAATCCCCAAACACTAGAGAGATAAGGAGTTAGTCCCTAGTTAACCACTTCGAGCCTAGAAGTAGGAGTTTGTTTCAGATCTACTAACCCTTATGCTTAACCCGGGATAGGGTAGTGTTTATTTAATCTAACTATGCATTCAAATTACGAGGTGAAACATCCCATTTGAGGATCAAACATATGCCATTCTTCGCACACGTCCTGAAGTGTCGAAGGAACCAAGCAAAAATCAGAAGTTATGTCGGTTGTTCTTCAATGACAAATGACTTGGCAATCACGGACTTAGGCAAAAATTAGGAAAATCCCGGTGGACTAAAAGCTTCAAAAAGTGGTCCAGGAAAAATTTAGGGATGAAAACAAAAATCAAAAGAGGTCATTAAAATCCTCAGCAAAAGCAAAACAAGATTCAATGACCATCATATCAAGAATCAAAAGGTCACCTACATCCATGAAAAAGCAAAATAACATGACTGCCATTTCAAGAGACCTTGAATCATCGTATTTATCCTTAACTCTCTTTGAAGTTGAATGCGTGTGTTGAATTAAATGAGCATAGGACTGGAATTTATCATGAATAAGGGGTGGGTTAAAGTTAAACTTTGATCCTTACATCCTTTTGTTTTGAAAACCGTGAACCAGGCCACATTACAACCCTTAAAAGACCTAATTAGGTCAAGGTTTATTCTGAAAGCATACTACAACTAGGTTGCGTAAATTGACTCCTAGAGATTTATTAATCTTCTATTTTGGTATCATCTTCTTACTATATCTTTCACACTAGCTAAATCAACACTGCGTTTGGACTCATGGTCCAATCATCGCACGCTATCATATCATTCTAATAAATGATTTTTTCAAAACTTACATGAGCATTGCATTAAAATTACCATTTTTAAATGAACAATTTTCACAACAAGTCAGTATTTGACATCAAAGAAATTCCATTAAGGAGCAATCAGAGAGGAACTTGATCAGTCACCAGAATCAAGACCACCTCATAACCCTATAAATCAGGGGCATGTCACCTAAAACCTCAGTTGATCAGAGGAAGATTACTCCAAGAAATAGTCAATCTAAAGCAAGTCTCCCACCATCAAATGATTAAGGGGCAAGTTATTTAAGAGTCGATTGATCTAGAGAGAACCATCTCAGGACTCTATCAACTAAGGGCAGATTGTAACACCCCGATAAAAATAAGATAATTATTTAATTTAAGTTAATATTATATTTATTAATTTAATTAAGTAATTGGAATTATTGGATTATTATTATTATTATTGGAATAATAATTATTGGAAAGTATATAAGTGGGAAATAAGAAAAGAGTTTCATTTTTGGTAAAGAGGGTTTTTACGTGAAAAGCAGAGAAGCGGCTGAAAAGGGAGAAATGGCAAAGAGGAAGAGCAAGAGAATAAGGGTTGAAGAACGGAAAAGATTGGAGCTTAAGGATTGCCGGATTAACTCAGGTAAGGAGGGTTTATCGTCGTTTAATGGGTATTATGAGTTAACATGTGATGGGTAGTAATAAGCCATTGATTTGACCCTAATTGGGATGATGAATGTTGAAAATTGTGATGGATAAGTTGTGTTGAAACTGAAATTGAATATGTAATTAGATGAGTAGTGATTTTCCGAAAGTGTAGCTTTTTACGGAATCGGAATCGGAGGTCCGGAAGTCCTCCAACGGCGGAAAATACGGAGAATTCTGCATTCTGCTTCGTGTTAGCGCAGGAACAGCTTTCTGTCTTGCGTTAACCGGTTAACCCAGGGTGTTAACCGGTTAACACTGTTAGGAATTGTGAAGTATTGCTGTTTTGCTTGCGTTAACCGGTTAACCCAGGGCGTTAACCGGTTAACACTGTTGTGATTTCTGAAAATTGCTGTTCTGTTTGCGTTAACCGGTTAACCCAGGGCGTTAACCGGTTAACCCAGAGCGTTAACCGGTTAACACTGTTGAGTTTTGCCAGAAAGCGTGTTCTGTGTTGCGTTAACCGGTTAACCCAGGGCGTTAACCGGTTAACACTGTTGGAAATTGGAAAAATTGATATTTTAATGTTGTGAACATAATTGGTGATTGGCCTATATCGGTGTGTGATATAGTAGGGATTATTTCCCGTTGTTTTGAGTAGGATAGGTGTTAGTAGAGTGTGCTAATACTGTGACTGAATTATTTGGCATGACATAATATGATTATGTGATAAATATGCTGATGATGTGTGAAAATATGCATAATGTTGTGAATGTATATATTATGTATGTAATTGTGGATGGACTGTTTTATGGCTTAGAGTGTGAGCATATGTCCATTGTGGATTGTTGTTGATGTTGCATGCTAGGTGATTTGGCATAGCATAATGTGGCCTTTATGGTGGTAGCTAATTCCCATGGTGAGGAATTAGTGATGTTAGTCATTTTGGACTGTTGTTGATGTTTGCATGCTAGGTGATTAGCGTGCATAGCATGGCCCTTGGGGTGGTAGCTAATTCCCATGGTGAGGAATTAGTGATGTGAGTCACTAGGTCTCAAATGAGTGGGACTAGTGAGCTTGGTAGTCGTACCTGGATTTGGTCGGTGAAGTTGAACTATATGTTCACGAATAGTCGGTACCGCATGCATGGAGTCTCATTGCATAATGTATGTATGGCGTATAATATGAATGAATGTATTCCAATATTATACGTGTGTTTTGTGTTGGTGTTGAGTATGAATTGAGATTATACGTATGCTTTATGTTGGTGTTGAGTATGATGTTTGAGTTGATGTGACGTTACTGAATGTGTGTTATGATTAGGGTGATGAAATGTGTTAAATTACTTAACATTGCATGCTATTTTATAATGCTTATTATATCGATTGAGGAACTCACCCTTACAACTATTTTTCAGGTAACGAGCAGTGATTGAGTAGGAGCTAGTGCTTGGAGTCTAGTGTAGTTCCTTAGTGGGTCATGCTCTAGTAGATGTAACATCGGGATAGGATGTTTTAAATGTTTTATTGTTGGTTGTGAACCAGTTTACATGTAATATGCTACATGTTTTGCATGATCGATTTGATCTCTATCCGCTGCGTATTGTGCAATGCTTTATGTTTTGATTTAAATAATGGGCATGACTAAATATTATGGTGAAATGTGTGAAGTGTTTGTGTGACACCCTTAATTGCATATTTACTCTGATTTATATATGTTGTTTTAATTAAATATTTGGGGTATTTTAGAAGGGTGTTACATTAGTGGTATCAGAGCATAGTCGGTCGAGTCGAGTCGTAATTATTCTGTTTCCCCTGTACGTGATAGGTGTTGTGTAACCCTATCAGTACTTATTGTTTTAGCTTGTTGGGTTTTCAGAATAGAGATGGCTGGAAGAGGTAGAGACGATGCTGCGATTGCTGAGGCTCTGGGTATGCTAGCTGGAGTACTTAGAGGGAATCCGAATGTTGTGGGAATGGGAGCTGCTCGTCAACTGAGTGAGTTCCAGAAGAACAATCCTCCAATGTTCAAGGGAGCATACGATCCAGATGGTGCTCAGAAGTGGTTGAAGGAGATCGAGAGGATCTTCCGAGTGACTGAGTGTGCCGATAACCAGAAGGTCAGGTTCGGTACGCATATGCTGTCAGAGGAAGCAGATGATTGGTGGGTTGCTACCCGCTCTGAGTTGGAAACTGCTGGGAATGCTGAGATCACTTGGGCTGTGTTCAGAGAGAGATTCCTGAGGAAGTACTTTCCAGAGGATGTCAGAGGAAAGAAAGAGATAGAGTTCTTAGAATTGAAGCAGGGCAACCGGTCTGTTACTGAGTATGCTGCTAAGTTCACAGAGCTGTCGAAGTATTACACTCCCTATGATGAGGCTACTGGGGAATTTTCAAAATGTGTGAAGTTTGAGAACGGGTTGCGTCCCGAGATCAAGCAGGCTATTGGGTATCAGCGAATCAGAGTGTTTTCTGATTTGGTTGACTGTTGCAGGATTTTTGAATAGGATACCAAGGCTAGAGCAGAGAGCTATCAACAAAGGGTTGATAGGAAAGGCAAGAATCAGAATGATCGTGGGAAACCGTATGCAGCTGGCAAAGGTTTCCAGAGACAGAGTGGGATGAGGAGACCTAGTGGGGGAGACTCTAGTGCCCCTGCTAAGTGTTACAGATGTGGTCAGGCTGGACATCGTTTCCATGAGTGTACCAGTAATGAGAAGAAGTGTTTCAAGTGTGGAAAAAGTGGTCACTTGGCTGCAGAGTGCCGGTTGAAGACTATGACTTGTTTCAACTGCGGAGAGGTGGGTCATATCAGTCCACAGTGTCCTAAGCCGAAGAAAGAGAACCAGTCGGGAGGCAAGGTCTTTGCTTTATCGGGTTCTGAGACTTCTGCAGATGATCGTTTGATCCGAGGTACGTGTTATATTAATGGCTTTCCTCTTGTAGCTATTATTGACACAGGTGCGACTCATTCCTTTATATCTTTGGATTGTGCTGTGAAACTTAAATTAGAGATATCTGAGATGCATGGAAGTATGGTGATTGATACTCCTGCGAAGGGTTCAGTGACTACTACTTCAGTTTGTTTAAATTGCCCTTTGAGTATTTTTGGTAGAGACTTTGGGATGGACCTCGTGTGTCTTCCACTAGTGCAGATTGATGTTATCTTGGGTATGAACTGGTTGGTGTTTAACCGAGTTTATATCAACTGTTTTGATAAGACTGTGATCTTTCCTGAGATTGGGGAAGGAAAGAGTTTGTTTCTATCAGCAAGGCAGATGAATGAGGACGTAGCTGATGGGGCAGAGTTGTTTATGCTGTCAGCGACTTTGGAGGCTAAAGATAAACTGGTGATTTGCGATCTAGCCGTGGTGTGTGATTTTCCTGATGTGTTTCCTGAAGAAGTGAATGAATTACCGCCAGAGCGTGAAGTTGAGTTCTCGATTGATTTGGTACCTGGTACTAGGCCGATATCGATGGCTCCGTACCGTATGTCTGCTGTTGAGTTAACTGAATTGAAGAGTCAGCTGGAAGATCTGTTGGATAAGAAATTTATTCGTCCGAGTGTGTCACCGTGGGGTGCACCAGTGTTATTGGTTAAGAAGAAAGAAGGTACTATGAGGTTGTGTGTGGACTACAGGCAACTGAATAAAGTGACGATCAAGAATCGGTATCCGTTGCCGAGGATTGATGATTTGATGGATCAATTGGTTGGTGCGAGTGTGTTCAGCAAAATAGACTTGAGATCTGGGTATCATCAGATACGTGTGAAAACTGAGGATATTCAGAAGACTGCTTTCAGAACAAGGTATGGACATTATGAGTATTCTGTAATGCCTTTTGGTGTGACTAATGCGCCTGGGGTATTTATGGAGTATATGAATAGGATTTTCCATCCGTATCTAGACAAGTTTGTTGTGGTGTTTATTGACGATATTTTGGTGTATTCGAAATCTGAAGAAGAACATGCTGAACATTTGAGAGTGGTTTTAGGAGTTCTACGAGAAAAGAAGTTATTTGCTAAACTGTCTAAGTGTGAATTTTGGTTAGAAGAGGTGAGTTTTCTTGGTCATGTGATTTCAAGAGGTGGTGTTGCTGTTGATCCTTCTAAGATAGAAGCGGTATCTAAGTGGGAAGCTCCGAAGTCAGTTTCGGAGATAAGGAGTTTTCTGGGACTTGCAGGCTATTATAGGAAATTCATTGAGGGATTTTCTAGGTTGGCGTTACCGTTGACGATGTTGACTAGAAAGGGGCAAGCGTTTGTTTGGGATTCACAGTGTGAAGAAGGTTTCCAAGAGTTAAAGAGAAGGTTAACTATTGCTCCTATTCTGATATTACCGAGTTCGTCGGAACCATTTGAGGTTTACTGTGATGCTTCATTGTTGGGTTTGGGTGGTGTGTTGATGCAGAATAAGCAGGTTATAACTTATGCTTCGAGACAGCTGAGGGTTCATGAGAGGAACTATCCGACACACGATTTAGAGTTGGCAGCTGTGGTATTTGTTCTGAAGTTATGGAGGCATTACTTGTACGGGTCAAGATTTGAGGTTTTCAGTGACCATAAAAGTTTAAAGTATTTGTTTGATCAGAAAGAGCTGAATATGAGACATAGGAGATGGTTAGAGTTTCTGAAAGATTATGACTTTGGTTTGAATTACCATCCGGGTAAAGCAAACGTAGTGGCTGATGCATTGAGTCGGAAATCATTGCATATGTCTATGTTAATGGTTAAGGAATTGGATTTAATTGAGCAGTTTAGAGACTTGAGTTTGGTGTGTGAGAGTACTCACAATAGTGTTAAATTGGGAATGTTGAAGTTAACGAGTGGTATTCTGGATGAGATTAGAGAGGGTCAGAAATCCGATGTGCTTTTGGTTGATAAGTTGACTTTAGTGAATCAAGGTCAAGGTGGTGAATTCAGAGTTGATGAGAATGGTGTTTTGAAATTTGGTAATCGGGTGTGTATTCCGGATGTTACCGAACTTAAGAAGAGTATTCTTGAGGAAGGACATCGTAGTGGCTTGAGTATTCATCCTGGAGCTACGAAGATGTATCATGATTTGAAAAAGTTATTTTGGTGGCCGGGAATGAAAAGAGAAATTGCGAGTTTTGTTTATTCTTGTTTGACTTGTCAGAAGTCAAAGATTGAGCATCAGAAGCCGTCTGGGCT
Organism: Lathyrus oleraceus; assembly: GCF_024323335.1. Lineage (NCBI taxonomy): Eukaryota > Viridiplantae > Streptophyta > Magnoliopsida > Fabales > Fabaceae > Lathyrus > Lathyrus oleraceus. The sequence continues at coordinate 526,296,532 of NC_066581.1, forward strand.
AATGCAACCGTTGGCTATTCCAGAGTGGAAGTGGGATAGTATCAGTAGGGATTTTGTTTCGGGTTTACCGAGGACGATTAAGAATTTTGAAGCTATTTGGGTGATTGTTGACAGATTGACAAAATCGGCTCATTTCATTCCGATCAGAATGGATTATCCGTTAGAGAGATTAACTGAGTTGTATATTGAGAAAATTGTAAGTTTGCATGATATTCCGTCGAGTATTGTTTCGGACAGAGATCCTAGATTTACATCGAAGTTCTGGGAAGGTTTGTAGAGGGCTTTGGGAACTAAGCTGAGATTGAGTTCTGCATATCATCCGCAGACTGATGGTCAGACTGAGAGGACGATTCAGTCACTGGAGGATCTTTTGAGGGCTTGTGTTTTGGAAAAGGGAGGTGCTTGGGATTGTTATTTGCCTTTGATTGAGTTTACCTACAACAATAGTTTTCATTCGAGCATTGGTATGGCACCGTTTGAAGCTTTGTATGGTAGGAGATGTCGGACACCTTTATGTTGGTATGAGTCCGGTGAGAGTGTTGTGGTTGGACCGGAGATTGTTCAACAAACTACAGAAAAGATTAAGATGATTCAGGAGAAGATGAGAATTGCTCAGAGTCGTCAGAAGAGTTATCACGACAAGAGGAGGAAGTGACTTGAGTTTCAAGAGGGAGATCATGTGTTTCTTCGTGTTACTCCGATAACTGGGGTTGGTCGAGCTTTGAAGTCAAAGAAGTTGACACCTCGATTTATTGGTCCTTATCAGATTTTGGAGAGGATAGGGGAGGTAGCCTATCGTATCGCTTTACCGCCGTCACTTGCGAATTTGCATGAGGTTTTCCATGTGTCTCAGTTGAGGAGGTACATTTCTGATCCGTCGCATGTGGTCCAAGTGGATGATGTACAGGTGAGACATAACCTGACTGTTGAAACATCACCTATGAGGATCGAGGATCGAGAGTTGAAGCAGTTGCGGGGTAAAGAGATTGCCTTGGTGAAGGTAGCTTGGGGAGGACCAGCAGGTGGCAATGTGACTTGGGAACTTGAGAGTCAGATGAAGGAGTCTTATCCGGAGTTATTCGCTTGAGGTATGTTTTCGAGGACGAAAACTCTTTTAGTGGGGGAGAGTTGTAACACCCCGATAAAAATAAGATAATTATTTAATTTAAGTTAATATTATATTTATTAATTTAATTAAGTAATTGGAATTATTGGATTATTATTATTATTATTATTGGAATAATAATTATTGGAAAGTATATAAGTGGGAAATAAGAAAAGAGTTTCATTTTTGGTAAAGAGGGTTTTTACGTGAAAAGCAGAGAAGCGGCTGAAAAGGGAGAAAGGGCAAAGAGGAAGAGCAAGAGAGCAAGGGTTGAAGAACGGAAAAGATTGGAGCTTAAGGATTGCCGGATTAACTCAGGTAAGGGGGGTTTATCGTCGTTTAATGGGTATTATGAGTTAACATGTGATGGGTAGTAATAAGCCATTGATTTGACCCTAATTGGGATGATGAATGTTGAAAATTGTGATGGATAAGTTGTGTTGAAACTGAAATTGAATCTGTAATTAGATGAGTAGTGATTTTCCGAAAGTGTAGCTTTTTACGGAATCGGAATCGGAGGTCCGGAAGTCCTCCAACGGCGGAAAATGCGGAGAATTCTGCATTCTGCTTCGTGTTAGCGCAGGAACAGCTTTCTGTCTTGCGTTAACCGGTTAACCCAGGGTGTTAACCGGTTAACACTGTTAGGAATTGTGAAGTATTGCTGTTTTGCTTGCGTTAACCGGTTAACCCAGGGCGTTAACCGGTTAACACTGTTGTGATTTGTGAAAATTGTTGTTCTGTTTGCGTTAACTGGTTAACCCAGGGCGTTAACCGGTTAACACTGTTGAGTTTTGTCAGAAAGCGTGTTCTGTGTTGCGTTAACCGGTTAACCCAGGGCGTTAACCGGTTAACACTGTTGGAAATTGGAAAAATTGATATTTTAATGTTGTGAACATAATTGGTGATTGGCCTATATCGGTGTGTGATATAGTAGGGATTATTTCCCGTTGTTTTGAGTAGGATAGGTGTTAGTAGAGTGTGCTAATACTGTGACTGAATTATTTGGCATGACATAATATGATTATGTGATAAATATGCTGATGATGTGTGAAAATATGCATAATGTTGTGAATGTATATATTATGTATGTAATTGTGGATGGACTGTTTTATGGCTTAGAGTGTGAGCATATGTCCATTGTGGATTGTTGTTGATGTTGCATGCTAGGTGATTTGGCATAGCATAATGTGGCCTTTATGGTGGTAGCTAATTCCCATGGTGAGGAATTAGTGATGTTAGTCATTTTGGACTGTTGTTGATGTTTGCATGCTAGGTGATTAGCGTGCATAGCATGGCCTTGGGGTGGTAGCTAATTCCCATGGTGAGGAATTAGTGATGTGAGTCACTAGGTCTCAAATGAGTGGGACTAGTGAGCTTGGTAGCCGTACCTGGATTTGGTCGGTGAAGTTGAACTATATGTTCACGAATAGTCGGTACCGCATGCATGGAGTCTCATTGCATAATGTATGTATGGCGTATAATATGAATGGATGTATTCCAATATTATACGTGTGTTTTGTGTTGGTGTTGAGTATGAATTGAGATTATACGTATGCTTTATGTTGGTGTTGAGTATGATGTTTGAGTTGATGTGCCGTTACTGAATGTGTGTTATGATTAGGGTGATGAAATGTGTTAAATTACTTAACATTGCATGATATTTTATAATACTTATTATATCGATTGAGGAACTCACCCTTACAACTATTTTTCAGGTAACGAGCAGTGATTGAGTAGGAGCTAGTGCTTGGAGTCTAGTGTAGTTCCTTAGTGGGTCATGCTCTGGTAGATGTAACATCGGGATGGGATGTTTTAAATGTTTTATTGTTGGTTGTGAACCAGTTTACATGTAATATGCTACATGTTTTGCATGATTGATTTGATTTCTATCCGCTGCGAATTATGCAATGTTTATTTGGATTAAATAAAGAGCATGACAGTTATTTTGGTGAATGGTGTGAAGTGATTGTGTGACACCCTTAATTGCATATCTACTCTGATATATATTTGTTGTTTTAATTAAATATTTGGGGTATTTTAGAAGGGTGTTACACAGATTACCTAGAGTTTATGTTGACTAAGGGCAGACCCCTCCAAAACTCAGTCAATATGAGTTAAGTTGCTTCAACGCTTATACCAGGGCAAGTAACCTCAAGAGCATAATGCAATCCTCCAGATATCAAATACAACTTCTTTCATAACTCGAAATTTTGGGGCAAGCCATCTCTAAGACTGAACATGGTATAGTTGTTTCCAAAATCCCTTCGAGGTAAACATTATGCATAAACCCATCACACTAGGACATATGTGCTACAAAGGGGCAAGTCCTCTTCATATCTTCAAGCCGCTGAAGCAAGTTCTACTGCACCTCAGTAACCGTCAAGGTCAAGACAAGTACCAGGGAGTCATGCTATCACCCCCATCCAATAACCTTTGCCTTTCAGCAGAAGCCTTGCTGTAAAGAAGCTTCTCTTCCAATACCCACACATGGGCATTTTTGGAAACCTTCAAATCATTGCATAAACCATCCTTATTCATTAGTCATGTCGCTTTTCCCTAACATAACTCCATGAATATCATATCATCCATCGGGCATAACCCCGCAACAAGAACTTGACATCAGAAAGACTTATAATATAAGATCTGACACCAAAGGCCAACATTGCTTGTCAATTAAAAGCCCAGTTCCCGTTTGGAAAACCATTTCAAAGTCCAGTTCCCATCTAGAAAATCATTTTCAAAGGCTAGTTCTTGTTTGGAAAATCCTTCAGGTCCTATTTTCGTCTGGCAATTTAACCTTTTTCACCAATTCTCATATGGTAGTTCACCTTCAAAGTCCAAATTCATTGGAAATCAAGAATAAAACCCTACAAAATCCAATTTTCTGCTTGCATTCCAACATGCATTGCATACAACATACACGCATAACATTCTTGCTGAAATGGGAAGCTTAATCAAAATGAACAAAAAAATCATTCGCATCCCTACATGCACCTTACAAATCCCCAACAATTGCATCCTGTAGCGGTAAATTCATGACCATCAAGCTATGAATAAACTTAACATCGATAAAACTAGAGTCGCCACCGTGCTTTTATTGTTTCAAAAGAAAAAGGGAAAAGTACGAACAAAACCCAAAGATAAGAAGTTTTCAAATCAAAACTAATAAAATTTCAGAGATTACAGGTAACGGGGTTGGTTACACAGAGGGAAGGTGTTAGCACCCAAAGTGTCCTAGGTACTCCTAGGGAGCCCTTTTTTATGCGTGTATGTGTTTTTGGTATAAAAGATGTTTGAGAAAAATAGAGTGTGGGGATGAGAGAAGAATTCATTGATTATATTTTTGTGTTTGACAAGATCTTCGGTCTTGTGCCTACGTACCAACATAAAAATGAGGGATCAAAACCTCGTAGTTTATGGTAAAAATTTCAAAGAAAGTTGGTGAATTGATTTTAATTTTTTTTAAGAAGAAGGCACAAAAGGCCAAAGTTTTGAATGGGGCTGTTAGTTCTTTTTTCCTTTGGAAATTTAAGTCAATATGGTTAAGTTTATTTATAAATTTGAATTTAGAGAAAAAAGTTTGAAAATCCATTGGCATAAGGCCAAAGTTTCTATTTGAAATAAGGTCTAAGTTTAAAATCACAAGCAAATAATTTTTTTGAAAAGGGGGAGAGATTTTGAAATTTAAGAAGTGGGAGAAGATGAAGAGGCTATGCTAAGCATAAAATTAAAAGTTAAAAGTTGAAAAGTTCTGACCAATGTGATGCAATCCAACATACAAGAATGTCATATAGAAAACCCACTTTCCCTTTGGATTTTGAATCAAATAATACTTAACAATAAATTAGCAATATCCAGACATCAAGAAGATCAAGGCATCAAATAAAGATAGCCAAATCCAAGCAAGCAAATCCCATAGCTAGCAGTCTTCTTTGTCTTCTCATGTACCAGATGAAATATTCCTTGATCAACTTAGAACAAAGCATCAGACACAAGATCAAAGTGACAATTAGCACTAAGACAAAGTAGCAGATGAATTCCAATAAATCCCAATACTTGCATCAGTTGAAGGCTCAACTCATAGTAACTTGGTCTCAGAATGTTGGCATTGACCAAGTCCTTTTTGCACAGGGAATGTTGCCTAATCCTAAGTCCAATAGTTTAGATCAAGATCAATAGTCCATCAAATGTTTTTTTGGGTTTTTGTTGTTTATTAAGTATTTTAAGGTCCTAAGACCATAAACAAAATCAAAATACACAAACAAATTTATACAATCACAAGATATGGATCAAATGAGCAAAGTGAAAATGACATAAACATAAACAAGTTAAATGAAATGTAAATGGAAATGAATGATAAATGACTAAAAGTTAAATTGCATAAAGTAGATGACATGAAAGTAAAGCAATATTAATAAGAGTTAGTCAAATGTTAGTCAAGTGTTAGTGGTGTCTTTTTTGTTTTTTATGGATTAAGTCATTCTTTGGAGAACACTCAACCATCCATTCACAAGCATGTATCCTTAAACCAAGATATCTTCCATAGGAAGGAAAAAAGGTCAAGTTTCCATACAATACCATGAAGGATGGGAGACTTACAATCTCACTTACTAGAATGCTATGTCTTTAGGATCAAATTTAGCTCTATGTTAAGCAATCATAATTGGACTTATGTAGAAGTCACAACTATCTGAGGTCGGGCAATAAAAATTTAGGTGTTAATGCATGTTAGAGATTTGGTATAATGATCCAAACTCCTAAAACATACCACATACTAAAAGAAAAGATCAATAGGGATGAACCTATCTCATATATACTTGTATTGGTTCATCTGACACAAGGCCATTGATGAACCAATTAACCTTAAGACATTAGAGATTTCATTGGTCAATGAAAGAAATGAGAAAGAATAGGGATGGAGATGAAAAAGGAAGGGGGAGAGAGAGAGAGAAACACAAATTGGTCATGGGAGGAATTTTATCAAATTAAAATTATTCATTCATTTTGGGAGATAAAATGTACATTTCATCAATCCCCTAAATCCAATGATTTTAATCCAACAAAAGTTAAATCAACCTTGACCAAGGCCCAAACAAATAGTCAAACATCACAAGACCATAAAAATGGCTCAAAATAATTTTTAACAATTAATCAATTAAAAATCAATTTTAAAATACATTAATCAATTAAAAATTTCATGATTTTTGAAAAGTCATAAGTATTTTTAAATAATTAAAAATATGCCCAAAAATATTTAATTCATGAAAACTATCAAAATTAATCCAAAAAATAATTTTTATTCATAAAATGAAAGAGAAAAATATTTAAAGATTTTTGGTGAAAGTCCCATATTTTTTGGATTAAAAATGAAATTAATATGAATTAAACAAAATAAAGAAGTTAAACATAAAATCAGAAATTAAAATAAAAATAGAAAAAACAAGGGTCATCAGATCTCCCTCATTAATTGAGGAAGCAGATCTGATGGCCAAAGCGCGCACTCCATCATGTATCATAGTCATTGCGTGTACACGCGTGATAATCAGAAGAGAAGGCCAGGATTAGAACGTGGGGAGAAGATCTAATGGTTCAGGATATTGCCAACACATCACTGGAGCTAGGGCTTTGGTCTTCTTCTCCAGTGGACCTCATCGGATCGGTCCACCACCAACCACCATGGAAATGAAAAACAAGGACATGGATTTAAAGAAAAAATGCTCAGGAGCTCGAATCTAGCCTCAATTTTCTCCAATTCCAAGTATATCAAAAGATACATGGATTTGAATTTTGAGGATCATGAACTGAGTTGCTTCGATTTGACCTCTAAGCAACTCAATCTTGTTGCCTACATTGGTAGGACTTTAGCCAGCTAAAAATCACAAAGAATAGTGAAGAATTGAGAGGGAATTAAAGAGATGAAAATTCTAGAAAATTACCTTTGAATGAGCTTCAACCTTGCCCGATCTTGCTTCCAATTGACCTTGGTTTGGCTTCAGAAGCTTGTAGGAGATGAATAAGATCAAAGAATAGCTTAGACTCTTGGAGTTTCAATCTCAAAACAAAATGAGATTTGAAGCTCGATTTTCAAATGAAAACCTTCAAGATTATCCTTTAATGGTGAGGGTTCGGATTGCAGGTTCAAAGCTTAGGCATGAGGTCCTTAACTTTCATCCAAGAGGGTTGTATTTGTAGCCAATGCAATTCATTTCCACACACTTCTAAAATTTGCCAAATTAGGCGAATTACCTTGCATGCTTGCATGGGCGTGTGATAGGCCCATCAAGTGATATATTCAGATCCAAAATTACTTGATTTCAATGTTGAAATCATGTAATATGTGTTGGTGTAAGCCCTAGAGGCCAATACTTTTGGTACTTGTATCAAATTATTTAAGGCTTTTTCTTTATTATGGTTGTTTAATAAAGTCCCTAGAATAGCTAGTCCGTTTAATGTATCAAGTATGACTTAATCATGAGATCACATTAAACATAAGGACACTATTCTTAAAGTATCCGTAGTCGAGCTTTATTGTGAAGTGGGATAACATTAAAGCATTAAGACTATTATGTTTGTAGACTGATGATCACATCTCATGGATCATGGATAAAGAGTTATCAAGTCTTAAACATAGGTATGAATATTAAGAGTAATATTTATACCAGATTGACCCGCTATGAGAATACTATATAGAAAGTTATGCAAAGTGTCATAAGTTATTCTCATGGTGATAATGGTGTATACCACTCTTCGACCTGAAACCACTATGGATCCTAGATGTAGAGTCGAGTGCTTTATTGCTAATTCAACGTTGTCCGTAACTGGATAACCATAAAGACAGTTGATGGGTACTCCACAAAGCATGCCGAGGGACATGAGTGTCCTAGATGGAATTTGCCCATCCTGCGTAACAAGATAAATGTTTATGGGCCCAATATTGAACTGGACAAGGATGACACGGTCTATACCTTGTGTTCAATATAGACATAAGGGCAAAGGGGTAATTATACACATAATTATTATCACAGGAGGTTTTGTCAGATCACATGACATTTTCGTGTCTTGGGTAGCAGTGATGTGTTACTAGATACCGCTCACTATTTATTATGTTAAATGCGTGATTTAATATAATTGCCAACATCGCGAAAACCTACAGGGTCACACACAAAGGACGGATTGATGAGAGATAGAGTAACTAAGGAACATCGTAAGGTACGTTGCACTTAAGTGGAATACGAAATATGGTAAGGTACCAAATACTTAAGTAATTTTGGCATATTATGAGATATGGGCCAAAATACACTTAAGTGGGCTTTTTAGCTTGAAGCCCACACAAGTGGTTCTATAAATAGAACCCCCTTGGGTAGAAGCATTGTCACTCCACTCAGACTCAACTCAAGTGAAGAGTTGGAATTTCATTTCTCTCTCTCTCTCACTCAAAGCCTTCATTCGTACCAGCTAGCACTGAGATTGAAGGAATCCGTTCGTGTGGACTGAGTAGAGACGCTGTCATCGTTCAACGTTCGTGATCACACCGTGGATCTGTATCAAAGGTTTTGATCGTTACAAGAGATCTGCACCAAAGGTTTGAATCGCCACAAGAGGTAATGATTCTATCACTGATCATGCCCATTCATAAGGATCATTAAAGGAGAAAATTTTAAATTCCGCTGCGCCTTGGATGGCAATTCTCCTTCAATATGGCCATGCATTCGAAATTGGAAAGTGAAGGTGAAATTCATCCAAATGGACTTTTGAAAAGATCCCATGCGCAAGTCTTTCATTTCTTGGACATATGAGATGATCTTGGACTTTTTGGAAAGATGAGATCAAGGGGAACAACTTTCATGTTGAACACTTTTCGATATGTATCTTGGATCATGATGAATTTTGAGGTGAAAGTTTGGCAAATCAAACATATTTGAAAATTTTCTAAGTACCAAGTCAAATGTTCCCTTTTTCCACCTTGAATAACTTTTGCTATGGGATTCAAATCGAAACCGTTCCTTCATCAAAGTTGTAGTTCTTTTAAACCTATTAAATTTGTTCATAAATATGACCATATTTGGATTTGGCATGAAGGAGTTATACATTTTAGAAGTTGAGGAAAATCACTTGTTCAATGGTAATGGCCCAAAATGACCTATAATGTTTCCTCTTGGCACCTGAATTTTCATGTTGAATTTGAACTTCTTCCAAAAATAAAAGTTGAAGAGGACATCATGAATGTAATAATAGAACTTGAATGGATTTCATATCATAAAAATTAAGCAAGTTATGGTCCTTGGAAGTTGACCTTCTAACTAGGGTTCAAACAAAATGACCTATAATATTTCATCATACAAAATGATTTTCCAAGAAAAACTAGCTCTTGACTTAAACATGAAAGTTGTTTAGAATGCCATATGGAGTAATGTTTCTCTTGGAATCATTTTCATATGATAAAAATTGTAGGAGATAGGGTCTAGGGAACCCCTGTTTTGACTAGTTGACTTTCTCTGGTCAACCATCATGAACCAACTTGAAAACTTGACATTCTCTTGATATTTAGGACTCATGGAGGATCATATATGTGTAAGATGAAGTACAATGAAGTATACCTTGAAATATTTGATCAAATGATGAAGAAACACGCTGAGGAAGTCACATAAGATACCTAGATGAATTAGGGCTTCCAAGGAAAACAAGCTTCAAACTCTTGATGAATTCTTGATCAAAATGATATGAGAAGATCATGGGGATCCATATATGATGTCTAGAGTCATTGTGAATCATCTCTTGATTAGTCTCCTTGTATTGAAGGTCTTAAACCCTAAATATGAGCTTGATGGAGCATGGGTGAACACACATACTACCTACAAAAGAAACAAACTATATATTGACATATTTTTGGAATTTTGGTTAGTAAATAATGACAAACAAAGTATGATACAATCAAATGTGCTTGGTGATCTTTCCTAATGCAAACTCAATGAATAAGGGGTAAGGAGGATGCTAATGTGTGATCCCAAAGCCAATGCAAATGATGAGATAACATGAGGGATCTTAGGGTCAAAATTGGGGTCTTACAGCTGTCCCTATTTAAGGAAATTCTAAATGAGGATGTGAAGGTTAACATCTTCATACCAACTCAGTGGAATGGACTTAAATAACAACATATAGAAATAAATTTTGGTCCCTAAGAGACCTCATGATGCATATAATATGAATGTTAAAAGTAATCTTCGTGGGGAATATATTGCCACAAAGAAAAAGTAATCCGAAGAGACTGAAAGTCCACAGGAGCATAATGCATTTCATAAGGAAAACTCATTAGGGAGACAAAGACTCTGGGGATAAACAGTTGCGCGTAGGCCAGACTACGACTTAAAAACTACCTGGGATACGAGGGAGACTTCCATGAAAATAAATCAAAGGAAGGAATCGGTTGGGGATAAGGGAAATCTGCATGGGAAATGGGTAAATCAGAACAAAATTGAAATACCTGAACCAAACAGGGGATTGGAGACTTCACTGAGGAAATACGCACTCAAACTCAATCGGGGAAGGATAAACTTCAATGCAGGAGTATCATAAATATATTATCTATTACCGGTTACTGGGTAGGCAGAGGATCATCCGTTACCGATTCGGGTAAACATATCAAGGATGGCTCGCTAAGAAAAAGGCAGCGTATTCGTTACCGGTTACTGGGTAAGAATAGTCTGCTGGGAAAAATAGGATTTACAACTACCTGTTACTGGGTAGAAGACCAAAGAGAGAATATCTGTCACTTTTTATAGTGAACATATCAACGATAAACTCAAAGGAAGAATATCCGTCATCGGTTAGAATGAACATATCAAGGATACACTTCCGGGAAAAAATAGGAATTATATCTATTAGTTACTGGATAGAATACCGAAGAGAGAATATCCATCACTGGTTAGGATAAACTCAGCAGGAGAAAACAAGATTTACAACTACCTGTTACTTGGCAGAAGACCGCAAAGAGGAGAAAATCCGTCATCGAGTAAGATAAACATATCAAGGATGAACTCTATGGGGAATGAAATAGGGATTACAACTCCCTTTTTACTGGGTAGAAAACCATAAAGGGAGAATATTTGTCATCGGTTAGGATGAAAATATCAAGGATAGACTGTCTGGGGAAACGTGAAAACGATTCCACTGGGGAAAGCAAAGGAAGTAGATTCCATTTTACCGGCTATTAGGCAAAAGTAATGTACTCAAAAATTGAGAAGAATATTACTAGTTACTGGGTATCATATTCTCAAGGGACCAAAATATCCATCTAGATAGTAACTAGAAAGAAACAGTCAAATAATGACTCAACCAAATGAGGATATAACTCAAGGGGAGTGGTTCTATCCAGATGGTTAACTGGGGAGGAAACTGAAGCAATAATTATCCACGAGGAAATAACTCAGTGGGGAAATAAGAAAGGTTGAACTCTTTCTGCTTAAGGGGCTGACGCTCTATAATTGAAGGAGGACAGACACACCATTCCTGTATGGGGGAATAATATCACCGTAGCAGGGGATCAAATATAAGGAAGCAAATGCAATAAAATGCATAATGAAAATATTTGATACTATGAATATGTATGTATATGATTGATGATTATGTTGATAAAACAACATAAATGATACAAATATCACAGATTTGAATCATCGCTACAACACTCGGCTAATCTTAACAAGATGGAAACACCAATTGGAGAAAAATGCTAGGGATGAACATATGTCATCTATCTCTGAATAATTCAACCCTGGCTGGGGGGAGAGAGAAAAGATCTGTTGAGGATCTAAATTGTCAATTTTGCAGGGAATTTTAGGTCAACACCATACCAAATGGGAGACAACCTCGCAGGGGATCAAACGTTGCTCAAAACCAAATACTGTCGGGAACAAGAGATCTTTGATATCTGAAGATGAACTTCGCTGGGGAATATAGGACATAAAACTCTGTACGGGGTCTGAGCCATTTGCTGAGGGTGAGACCCTACTACTCAGCTGGGGGAAATGGTTTTGCAAAAGGGACTGATCACCAACTCAACTCTACTAGGGATAAATGACGAACTGTTTGGAAAAAATCGCCAAACCAACTTCTTGGGGAAGACCAACAAGGCTTCGCATTTCAAGACTTACCTGTTCTTAGACTGTTGATATTCCTTGCTGAAATTGATTATTCTTAAAGTAATTGCTTTTATATTCTTAAGAAAAAAATGATCTTTATTTATTGATTTATTTCAAAATTATCATCATAAAAATTCAATTTTATTTAACAAAAAATAAATAAGAGTAGAAACAATTGCTAAAAAGATCAACTTTATTTAATAGGATGGTAGTCTGTAAATGACAAGACTCCATAGATCTTTACAAAAGTTGAAAATGGTAATTTACATGGAAAATGGCTACATTGAATACATTGATCACTACTCTCCCTACCAACTTTAATATCCATTGTGCTCTTGGTTTTGGTTGAGAATGACGAATCAGAACCAAACGCTTTGCTCAAAACTGCTCCAATGATCAGAACCAACCGAATGCAGTTACTTGCCATAATCCCTAATTTTTGCCTAGATTGCCCCAAGATGGGGTACTCAACCTATCGGGATAAATTTTCTGTTTTATGTCTCTAACTTTTGCTTGGATCTCCCTTTCGGGTTTTCAATCCACCGAGACGCTCATTTTTGCCTAAGCCGCCCTTTCGGGTTTTCAACTTAGCGAGCTGTTCTTTTCTTTTCTAGGTGAAGTATTTCTTGACTGCATCGGTATTCACAGGACGAGTGAACTCTTCACCATCCATAGTTGTAAGAATCAAAGCACTGCCTAAAAAGGCTCTCTTCACAACATACAAGCCTTCATAATTAGGAGTCCATTTGCCCATAGCATCAGGTTTAAAAGATAGAATCTTATTGAGCACATGGTTACCTTCTCTGAACACACAAGGCCTGACCTTCTTATCAAAATCTTTCTTCATTCTTTATTGATATAACTGACCATGATACATTGCAGTAAATCTCTTCTCTTCAATTAAGTTCAGCTAGTTATATCTAGTTTGGCACCATTCAACTTCTGTTAACTTGGCTTCCATTAGCACACATAGTGACGAGATCTCAACCTCTACGGGGAGCACAACTTCCATGCCATACACGAGAGAGAAAGGGGTTGCCCCTATTGAAGTGCGGATGGATGTACGGTACCCATGCAAAGCAAACAGGAGCATCTCATGCCAATATTTATATGTTACAACCATCTTCTGAATGATCTTCTTGATGCTCTTATTTGCAGCTTCAATAACCCCATTCATCTTGGGTCTGTTAGGAGAAGAATTATGGTGTGCAATCTTGAAGTCTTTGCAAATAGCTTCCACCATATTGTTATTCAAGTTCGATCCATTATCAGTAATGATCTTACTTGGCACACCATAACGACATATAATCTGATTCTTGATAAACCTTACAACAACTTGCTTGGTTACATTTGCATACGATGTCACTTCAATCCACTTTGTGAAGTAGCCAATAGCCATCCGAATAAAACGATGTCCATTAGAAGCTTTAGGCTCAATCATACCAATCATACCAATTCCCCACATGGAGAGGAAATGCCATTCAACAGTGTCGGAGGAACATGAATTTTATCTGCATAAATTTGACACTTGTAGCATTTCTTCACAAACTTACACCAGTCAGATTCCATTGTCAGCCAATAGTAACCCGCTCTCAACATCTTCTTAGCCATAACATGTCCATTGGAATAAGTACCAAAGGAACCTTCATGGACTTCAGTCATCAATAAGTCTGCTTCGTGTCTATCCATGCATCTGAGCGAAACCATATCGAAATTTCTCTTGTAAAACACGTCTCTATTCAGGTAGAAGTTGCCAGTTAATCTTCTCAAAGTCTTCTTATCTTTCAAAGATGCCCCAGACGGGTAAATCTGATTTTGGAGGAAACATTTGATATCATAATACCACGGCTTTTCATCTTTAACTTCTTCAACAGTAAACACATGAGATGGCGTATCAAGACACATTACAGTCAAATTGGGAACTTCATTCCAAAATTTCACCACAATCATGGAATCCAACATTGCAAGAGCATCTGCCATCCGGTTTTCATCTCGAGGGATATGATGAAACTTAACCTTTGTAAAAAAAATTGAAATCCTCCTCGCATGATCTCTATACGATATCAAATCGGGTTGATTCATCTCCCATTCACCTTTGATCTAATTCACAACCAAAGCTGAATCTCCATAGACGTCAAGATATTTGATTCTGAGATCAATGGCCTCTTTAAGCCCCACAATGAAAGATTCATACTCATCCATGTTGTTTGTACACATGAAAATAAATCTAGATTGAAACAAAAAATAAGTGCCTTGAGGAGTATTAATCACTGCCCCAATGCCATTACTATACGAATTAACAACTCCATCAAATACCATACCCCAACGGGAACCAGGTTCCGACCCTTCTTCAAGCAATGGTTCATCACAATCTTTTATTTTCAGGTACAAAATCTCTTCGTCAGGGAAATTATAATGCACTGACTGGTAATCTTCAATAGGTTGGTGTAAGACCCCAACTTTGACCCTAAGATCCCTCATGCCATCTCATCATATGCATTGAATTTGGGATCACACCTTGGCATCCTCCTTACCCCTTATTCATTGGGCTTGTATTGGGAGAGGTCACCAAGAACATTTGATTGTATCATACTTTGTTTTTCATTATTTACTAACCAAAATTCCAAAAATAGGTCAATGTATAGTTTGTTTCTTTTATAGGTAGTGTGTGCATTCACCAATGCCTTATCAAGCTCACACCTAGGGTTTGAGAATCTCAATACAAGGAGACTAATAAATGGATGGTTTAAATTGGATATATACATCATATATGGATCCCCATGGTCTTCACATATCATTTTGATCAAGAATTCATCAAGAGTTTGAAGCTTGTTTGCCTTGGAAGTCCTGATTCATCTAGGTATCTTGTGTGACTTCCTCAATAATTTTTTTCATCATTTGATAAAATATTTCAAGGATACTTGATATTACATCATATTACACATATATTATCCTCCATTAGTCCCAAATATCAAGAGAATATCAAGTTTGTAAGTTGGTTCATGGTGGTTGACCAGAGAAAGTCAACTGGTCAAAACTGGGGTTCCCTAGACCCTATCTCCTACACTTTTTGTCATATGATAATTATTCCAAGATCAAAGTTACTAATAATGACATTAAAAACAACCTTCATGTTTAATTCAAGAGCTAGTTTTTCTTGGAAAGTCATTTGTTATGATGAAAGATTATAGGTCATTTTGTCTGAACCCTAGTTAGGAGGTCAACTTCTAAAGACCATAACTTGCTCAATTTTTATGAGATGAAATCCATCCAAATTCCATGATCAAATTAAATATGTACTATTTAAATTTTATGTTTGGATGAAGTTCAAATTCAACTTTCAAATGCATGTTCCAAGGGGAAACATTATAGGTCATTTTGGGCCATTACCATTGAACAAGTGATTTTCCTCAACTTCTAAAATGCATAAATCCTTAATACCAAATCCAAATGAGGTAAAATTTATGACTAAATTGAATAGGTTTGAAAGAGATATAACATTTATGAAGTAAGTTTTTCCATTTGAAGTCCATAACAAATGTTATTCAAGGTGGAAGAGGTAAACATTTGACTTGGTACTTAGAAAAATTTCATTTATGTTTGATTTTCCAAACTTCCACCTCAAAATTCATAATTATCCAAGATTCAAATGGAAACGTGTTCAACATCAAAGTTGTTCCCCTTGATCCCACCTTTCCAAAAAGTCCAAGATCATCCCATTTGGATCAATATTAAAGGACTTGTGTATGGGTGTAATGCTTGGTACCATTTGGAAGTTTCTCATGTTCAATTTCATTTCAACATTGCATGGCTTAATGCATTACTTCTAGCATCACATGTGCATGCTTTTGGACCTTTTCCAATCATTCTTTAGGCTTTATACACACCCATTCAAGCTCATGATGCAATTTCTATTTTTGGATTTCAAATGAAAGTGTGTAGAAACATATGAAGTGGCTATAAATACAAGTGCAATGAGCTCAGAACTTCATTAATACCTTACCTAAGCTTTGCCAAGACGATTCAAACCCTTCACTCCTTAGAAATTCTTGAAGATTTCATTGACATCGAGTTTGAATTTCACCTTCTGTTTTGAAATTCAAACTCCAAGAATTCATTGCCCTTTCCATCTCGATTGATCACTGCAAGCAAGAGGAAGAGGAATCAAGCAAATCCAGATCAAGATCAAGCAAATTTGAAGCAACTCGAGGTGAAAATTCAGAAACTTCATCTCTTCGATTCTCTTTCAATTCTTCACTATTCTTTGTGATTTTTGGTTGGCTGAAGTCCTACCAATATAGGCAACAAGAATGAGTTGCTTTGAGATCAAATCGAAGCAACTCAGATCATGAACCTCAAATTTCAAATCCATGTATCTTTCAATATACATGGAATTGGAAGAAATGGAGGTCACATTCGTGCTCCTGAGCATTTTCTCTTTAAATTAGTATATTCACTTTCCATTTTTCATGAAGTTTTGGTTGGGCCAGTCCGTTGTCCTCATCAGAGAAGATGACCAGAGCTAGGGCTCCGGTGGTGTGTTGGCTGCTTCCCAACCATCTGATATTGATTCCACGTTTTAATCATGACATTTGTTTTGTTTGAATCATGTTGCAGCGCGCTTGAATCATATGTTTGGTGCACCTTAGCGTGTGGCCATCATATCCGCCACCTCAATTAATGAGGGAGATCTGATGGCCCTTGTTTTTTTATTTTCTTTTGATTTTATGATTTTCATTTAATCCTTTTATTTTGTTTAATTCATATTAATTTCATTTTTAATCCAAAAAATATGGGACTTTCACCAAATATTTTTTATGAATTAAATATTTTTGTCCATATTTTTAATTGTTTAAAAATACTTCTGACCTTTTAAAAATTATGAATTTTGTTGTCTAAGGTCCTTTGACCTAGGATAAATCTCTTGGCCATTTATTTGGTGTTTTGAAGAGGTTTTAGGTTTTGACCAAACTAATTTGTATTTTAATGCATTTTTAATTTGATTTTTTATTGATTAATTGGGTAAAAATTAATTTGAGCCACTTTTATGGTCTTGTGATGTTTGACTATTTGTTTGGGCCTTGGTCAAGGTTGATTTGACTTTTATTGGATTAAAATAATTGTACTTAGAGGATTGATGAAATGGACATTTCATCTCCCAAAATGAATGAATGATTTTAATTTGATAAAATTCCTCCCATGACCAATTTGTGTTTCTCCCATCTCCCCTCCCTCTTCATCTTCATCCCCATTCTTTCCCATCCTTTTCATTGACGAATAAAGTCTCAATATCCTAAGGCTAATTGGTTCATCAATGACCTTGTGTCATATGAACCAATACAAGTATAGATGAGATAGGTCCAACCCTTTTGATCTTTTCTTTTAGTGTGTGGTATGTTTTAGGAGTTTGGTTCATTATACCAAATCTCTAACATGCATTAACACCTAATTTTTTATTACCCGACCTCAGATAGTTGTGACTTCTACATAAGTCCAATTACGATTGCTTAACATAGAGCTAAATTTGACCCTAAAGGCATATCATTCTAGTAGGTGAGATTGTAAGTCTCCCATCTTTCATGGCATTGTGTGGAAACTTGGCCGTTTTTTCTTTCATATGGAAGATATATTGGTTCAAGAATCCATACTTGTGAATAAATGGTTGAGTGTTCTCCAAAGAATGACTAAATCAATTGAAAAGCAAAACATTACTAACATTAAATTAACTTTGACTAACATTTGACTAACTTTTATTAATATTGCTTTTACTATCAAGTCATTTACTTTATCCAATTTAATTTCTAGTCATTTATCATTCATTGCCATTTACATTTCATTTAACTTGTTTATGTTTACGCCAATTTCAATTTGCTCATTTGAGCCATATATTGTGATTGTATATATTTTGTTTGTGTATTTTGATTGTGTTTATGGTCTTAGGACCTTAAAATACTTAATAAACAACAAAAACCCTAAAAAATGTTTGATGGACTGTTGATCTTGTTCTGAACTTTTGGACTTAGGATCAGGCAACATTCCCTGTGCAAAAAGGACTTGGCCAATGCCAACATTCTGAGACCAAGTTATTGTGAGCTGAGGCCTTCATCTAATGCAAGTCTTGGGATTTATTTAAACTCATCTGCTACATTGTCTTGATGCCAACTGTTATTTTGATCTTGTGTCTAATGTCTTATTCTGAGTTGATCAAGGAGTATTTCATCTGATACATGAGAAGACAAAGAAATGCTAGCTATGGGATTTGCTTACTTGGATGTGGCCATCTTTATTTGATGCCTTGATCTTCATGATGTCTGATATTGCTAATTGCTTGTCGATTATTGCTTGATTCAAAGTCCAAAGGGGAAATGGGTTTTCTATATGACATTCTTGTCTGTTGGATTGCGTCCTATTGGTCAGATCTTTTCAACTCTTATCTTTTAATTTTATGCTTAGGATAATCTCTTCATCTTCTCCCACTTCTTAAATTTCAAAATATCTTCCCTTTTTCAAAAACCTTCTTTGATTGTAATTTCAAGCATGGACCTACTTTTCAAATTAGAAAATTTGGCCTCATGCCATTGAATTTTCAAATTCTTTCTTAAATCAAACTTGTAAATGAATCTAATCATATTGACTTAAAATTTTAAAAGACAAAAAGAACTAACACTCATTCAAACTTTTGGGACCTTTGTGCCTCTCTTCACCCAACTTTTGATTAAAAGCAATCCACTATTTTGAAATTGATACCACGAACTACGAGGTCTTGATCCCTCATTTTTCTGTTGGTACGTAGGCACAAGTCCGAAGGTCTTGCCAAACACAAAAAAATATAATTAATGAATTCTTTTCTCATCCCCACACTTTATATTTTAAACATATTTTAAACCAAACACACATATACACATAACAAAGGGCTCCCTAGGAGTACCTAGGACACTTTGGGTGCTAACACCTTCCCTCTATGTAACCAACCCCCTTACGTGTAATCTCTGGCATTTTATTAGTTTTGATTTGAAAACTTCTTATCTTTGGGTTTTGTTCGTACTTTTCCATTTTCCTTTGGAAACAATAAAAGCGCAGTGGCGACTCTGGTTTTATTGACGTCAAGTTTATCTATAACTTGATGGTCATGAATTTATCGCTACAAAAATTAAGTGGCAACTCTGTTGGGGAGTAGTCCTCAGTGGGTTTAGCCTACTTTTTTATGTGCATATATTTGTATATTTGTTTGTATGATATAATCTGCTTGTTGTGCTATGTGATCTCTGAGTGGTGAGATAAGTTCTAATCCGAGCTTGAGTGCAATTAAGATAGAAGGAGGGTATAGTCATGATCAAATTGTGCGGGGTAGTCATTAACAAGTTGGCTTGAGACTCATATACTCAGTGGAGACCCTTTTGGAGTTACTAATGTCACACAAGTTATATGTGGTTAGGCATTACTCTCTCTGATTTGGGGTCTGAGAAGCTAAGGACCGTAGAACATTTAACCCAACTTGGCCTATTTAGGATGTAGTGCGGAGGCTGTTCAGGTGTAGACCTGATAAAAGTTATTACGCGATACTACACTCAGACGAGTTTCTCTTGAGAATATTATGGGTTGATGAGTCAGTCATCCTAACCTATAATATCCGATAGATGGAATTAAGACTCTGGGAACTTTTTAGAACATGATATACATGGTCTTATCCTTAGCACACTCCTTTGGGATGGTTCTTAACTTGACTCCATGCTCGTGACTCACAACAAACCCTTTGATTCTTGGTTGATCGATCAAGTCTTGTCAATATCAATGGAACTTGGGTGTTGATAAGGTGAAAACCATAATCCACCAAAATGGATGATTGATCTTGATGATGACTTGATCCTTCCCTTGACCTTTGCTTGTGATTGCCTTGTGTGTGATCCCTTGTTTGTGGTTGTTGCATTCATGTATTCATGCGTATCATAACATTCATGACAGAAGAATAAATTTCAAGGAACTAAGGTCTTATTTGCAAATATTTTCAGACCATGGATTATGGACGAAGGAACACTAATAAGTACAGTTTCAGATGTCCTGATTTGAAGGAGCTAAGGAAGTTATCATCCTTTGTATTAGATCCCTTGGAATTCAAGCAACGTCATGGGAAGATTTTGTCTATACTATCTACTGATGTAGTCAAAGGACTCTTGAGTGTTTTGGTTCAGTTTTATGACCCCCTCTACCGTTGCTTCACTTTTCCCGATTATCAGCTTATGCCTATGTTAGAGGAGTCTGTCCATCTCTTGGGAATACCCGTTTCTAACAAGGTACCTTTTAGTGGATTGGAGGAGATTCCCAGATCTCATATCATAGATGAAGCTCTTCATCTGAAGAAATATGAGATTAAGACTCATTGGGTAAAGAAAGGAGGAATGTTTGGGTTAACTTCTGAGTTCCTCATTGGTAAAGCTACTGTCTTTGCTCAAACCGGTAGTGTGGATGCTTTTGAAGCCATCTTTGTGTTACTCATCTATGGTTTGACTTTGTTCCCTAACATTGACGGTTTTATTGATGTTAGCACCATTATAATCTTCTTGATTGGGAGTCCTGTTCCTACTCATTTGAGTGACATGTATTTCTCTTTGCATGTTAGGAATTCTAAAGGTGGTGGGACTATTGTGTGCCGTGTTACTCTTCTTTACAAGTGGTTTATTTCTTACTTGCCTCAGACGCCCGCTTTTATGGAGAACAAACAATGTCTACGGTGGTCTCAGAGGCTTATGTCTCTCACTAATGATGATATTGTTTGGTATGATTCTGCATTGAGTAGTATGGATATTATTGACAGTTGTGGTGAATTCTGTAATGTGCCCCTCGTTCGTACACAAGGAGGAATCAACTACAACCCTGCTTTACCTCGTCGTCTACTTGGGTTCCCCTTGAGAGATAAACCCAATAACACTCAGTTAGAAGGTCTTTTCTATCAAGAGGGTAAAGATCCCCAACATTTGAAATAGAAGATGATACATGCTTGGCATAATATGCATAGGAAAGGAAGATCCGAGCTTGGTCCGTGCAACTGTGTAGCTTTGGAAGCTTACACTACTTGGGTGAAGAAGAGAGCTTTAGAGTTGAAGATGTCGTATGCTTGTGAAAGATCTATATATTTGGTTGTGGCTGAGCCATTAACTCTCCCTAACCAAGATGTAGAGGAGTTAGAAGAGGCACACACCAAGATGAAGCAAGAGAAATATATGTTGGAAGAGCGATTCCATGCTTTGAGCCAAAAGCATGAGGAGTTGTAGCTTGAGTCGAAGGACAACGACGCGCTTATTGAAATTCTTGAAGATCGAGCAGTGAAGAGACAGAGAGAGCCAGAGGGTCCATTTTCCTCTAGCATGCCTCAACCTTCCGGTGCTTGGAAGAAGATTGTTGACCACCTTGTCCTTGAGAAGGCTCAGATGAAGACATCTTTTGAATCTGAGATTCGACGCATCCGAAGGAAGTACGCACCCACATCCAGATTATCTGACATTGTTGCCAAGGGATCCTTAGGATGATTAGTTTCCTTTTCTCTTGTATTTGTACTTTGGTTTCTGAAATTGTACTCAGTGTAATCCTTCCAAATTTTTAGGAATAAAAGGAGATTTTATGGCCAATCGAATTGTTATTGCTATTATTTGAATATATATTTGCAAATAGAACTTCATATGTTCCTTGAAATTAAAAATAAAAATATTACATTACATGCATGATATGCATAACAGGTTTTCTTCCGCCAGATTGTCTTATCGGTTATTCTTCTGTGCTTCAGCCAAGCAGACTCACCGATACAACACTCGCGCCAATCAACCCAAGATTATGGAACATTTGGAACAAGAGAATAGAGAGTTGAAGGATGAGATTACACAGTTGACCGTTATGATGGAGTCCGTTCTTGCTACACATAATCAATCTTCACCAACTCCTGCAACTCCTCCCCAGAGGACTGTAATTTCTGAGGTTGCTACGTCGACTGTTCCCATTGCTGCTAGCCAATCCGGTCCTTGCATGCCTGCTGGATTCCCTTGGCGAATGTCGTCCAACCTTATGCCTGAAGGGTATGCGCCAACATTTGTTTCTATGCTGGCATCTAGCCCGGTCATGTCAGTACCTCCTCCATATGTTCACACTCTCCCTCGTGTTAAGGATACTATTTACCACTCTAAGCCGTCTGAGGGACTAGATGTATATGAGAAGATGGATGAAATGAAAGACCAATTCCTCGAGCTGCGAAAAGAGTTGAAGATTCTGAGGGGAAAAACTTGTTTGGGAAGAATGCTGATGAGCTCTGCCTAGTGCCGAATGTGAAGATCCCAATGAAGTTAAAAGTCCCTGACTTTGAAAAGTATAAGGGAAACACTTGTCCACTAAACCACCTTTTTATGTACACTTGAAAGATGTCAACTCAAATTGATAATGATTAGTTGTTGATTAACTACTTTCAAGACAACCTAACTGGTGCTGCTTTGAGGTGGTATATGGGATTGGACAGTGCGAGTGGGCGTACTTTCAACAATTTGGGTGAAGCTGTTATTGAGTAGTACAAATACAACGTTGATATGGCATCTGATAGAGACCAGCTGAGGTCTATGTTTCAGAAGGATAAAGAGACATTTAAAGAGTATGTTCAAAGGTGGAGAGAACTTGCTGCCCAGATTAATCCTCCATTGGAAGAGAAAGAGATGACGAAGATTTTCCTGAAGACCCTGAGTTCGTTTTATTACGAACGTATGATTTCCAGTGCCCCCAATGACTTTACCTAAATGGCATATATGGGGATGAGGTTAGAAGAGGGAGTCCGTGAAGGATGTCTGTCTAAGGAAGAAGCATCGCCTAGTAAAAAGTACGGTGGTAGTTTCTCCAAAAGGAAGGAGGGGGAAACTAATTCAGTAACTGTAGGGAGGCAGAGGAGGCCTCATGTCAGAAGGAGTTCTCGACCTCATCAACACCAACATCAAGTTTCTTCAGTGATTCATGTATTTTCCAACAATTTCAATAATCAACTTGTTCCAATCCAACAACAACGTCAACAACAACCGCAACAAATAACCAACTACAACAACAGTAATCAATAACAAAATTTTGAGAGGAAGAAGGTCTCCTTTGACCCTATTCTTATGTCCTACGCAGAATTATATCCATCTTTGGTTCTCAAGAACCTACTTCAACCCAGAAATCCACCTCAAATTCCCGAGCTACTCCCATGGTGGTTCAAACCTGAACTTCGTTGTGCCTTTCACCAGGGAGACCCAGGCCATGACATTGAGAACTGCTATCCGTTGAAGTACAAAGTACAAAAGCTTATGAAGAGTGGGATGATGTCCTTTGAGGACCGTGCACCTAATGTGAAAGCTAATCCATTGTCTGCTCATGGTAATGCTACTGTCAATATAATGGACGTCTGTCTAGGGAATTTCCGAGTTTTTGATGTACGACGTATCCGTAGGTCATTGGTTGAAATGCATAAGACCTTGTGTTTGATCAGTGACTGTGAGCACGGCCATGATGGTTGTGCAATCTGTAGCATGAACCCCCGTGGGTGTATGATTGTCAGGAGAGATATCCAGAAGTTGATGGATGAGAATGTAATCCAGTTTCAACAGTCGAGGGATATAGGAGATGATGCAAATGTAATTGTACCTGTGTTCAAGACCCCTGAGCGGGTGGTTATTCAGTTCAATAGCAGCAACAACAATAGATCGATATCGCTGTTAGTAATACGGTTAGCGGGACCTATTCCATATGCATCCAATAAAGTTGTGCCTTATCAGTATAATGCCATAATGGTGGAGAATGGTCAAGAGGTTCCATTACCAGTAGCGAATTCTGTGGTAAATATAGCTAATATTGCAAAGGTGACCCGTAGTGGTCGTGTTTTTGGCCCAGTTTTTCCAAAGAAGGCAGAAGATGTTTCAATCAGTAAGAAGGTAGAGATTCCAGTGGTGAATCCAGTTAGTGCTCCAATGTGTCAGTCTTGTGAATCTAGCAAGCTGAAGAGTAATGATGATGATGAGGTATTGCGCTTGATTAAGAGGAGTGAATTTAATATGGTGAAGCAGCTACTCAAAACCCCGTCAAAGATTTCAGTGATGTCTCTGTTGATGAATTCTGAGGCACATAGAGAGGCGTTGCATAAGGTACTTGAGCAATCCTATGTTGAGCACGATGTGATTGTGGATTAGTTTGACCATATTGTTGCTAACATCACTTCTTGCAATAATTTGAGTTTTTGTGATGAAGAGCTTCCCGAGGAAGGTAGAAATCACAATCTGGCACTCCATATTTCAATCAACTGCAAGGAGGACGCTCTGTCCAACGTATTGGTCGACACTGGTTCGTCTTTGAATGTGCTTCCAAAGTCAACTCTGTCTAGACTCTCTTATCAGGGCGCCCCTATGAGGTACAGTGGCGTGATTGTCAAAGCGTTTGATGGTTCTCGTAAAACCGTCATTGGTGAAGTGGACCTTCCAATTAAGATAGGTCCGAGTGATTTTCAGATTACTTTCCAAGTAATGGATATTCACCCAGCCTATAGCTGTTTATTGGGAAGGCCATGGATTCATGAAGCAGGAGCAGTGACATCTACTCTACACCAGAAGCTAAAATTTGTGAAGAACAGAAAACTTGTCGTTGTTGGTGGAGAGAAGGCGCTTTTAGTGAGCCATCTGTCATCCTTTTCTTACGTTGAAGCTGAGGAGGAGGTTGGAACTCCATTCCAAGCCTTGTCTATTGCTGAAGTGAAGAAAACTAGGGAACCCATGTCTTCTTTGAAGGATGCTCAGAAAGCTATTGAGATCGGCAACACTGATCAGTGGGGTCGTACGATAGAGATCGCTGAAAACAAGAATAGGGCCGAATTGGGGTTTCGACTAGGTGTAGCGGTAAATTCATGACCATTAAGCTATGGATAAACTTAATGTCAATAAAACTAGAGTCGGCACCGCGCTTTTATTATTTACAAAGGAAAAGGGAAAAGTACAAACAAAACCCAAAGATAAGAAGTTTTCAAATCAAAACTAATAAAATGCCAGAGATTACAGGTAAAGGGGTTGGTTGCACAGAGGGAAGGTGTTAGCACCCAAAGTGTCCTAGGTACTCCTAGGGAGCCCTTTTTTATATGTGTATGTATTTTTGGTATAAAAGATGTTTGAGAAAAATAGAGTGTGGGGATGAGAAAAAGAATTTATTTGATTATATTTTTTGTGTTTGACAAGACCTTCAGACTTGTGGGTACGTACCAACATAAAAATGAGGGATCAAAACCTCGTAGTTCGTGGTATCAATTTCAAAGTGAGTGGATTGCTTTTAACAAAAATTTAAATTTAAAAGAGGCACAAAGGGCCTAAAAGAGTTTGAATGAGTGTTAGTTCTTTTTGTCTTTTTGAAATTTTAAGTCAATATGATTAGATTTATTTACAAGTTTGTTTTAAGAAAAGAGTTAAAAATTCCATTGGCATAAGGCCAAAGTTTCTAATTTGCAATAAAGTCTAAGTTGAGAAATCACAAGCAAAGAAGATTTTGAAAGGGGGGAGAGATTTGAAATTTAAGAAGTGGAAGGAGATGAAGAGACTAATCCTAAGCAAAAAATTAAAAGTTAAGAGTTGAAAAGATCTGACCAGTGGGATGCAATCGAATAGACAAGAGTGTCATATAGAAACCCACTTTTCCTTTGGACTTTGGAATCAAGCAATATCAATAAGCAAGTAGCAAAATGAAGATAAAGGCATCAAATAAAGATAGCCACATCCAAGCTAGCAACTTCATAGTCTTTTTCTTAATCTTCCCATGTATCAGATGACATACTCCTTGAATGGCTCAGAATAAGGCATTAGACACAGGTTCAAAGTAACATTTGCATCAAGACCATGTAGCAGATGAACTCGAGTGGATCCCAATACTTGCATCAGATGAGAGCTCAAATCACAAAAACTTGGTTTCAAAAATGTTGGCATTGGCCAAGTCCTTTTGCATAGGGAGTATTTGTCTAATTCTAAGTCCAAAGCTCAAATCAAATCCAATAGTCCACACAAACATTTTTTTAGAGTTTTTGTTGTTTATTATATATTTTAAGGTCCTAAGACCACAAACACAAACAAGATACACAGATAAATATATACAATCACAATATATGACTCAAATAGCAAAGGGAAAATGACATAAACATAAACAAGTTAAATGATGTGTAAATGGAAAATGGCATGATAAATGACTTGAATTTAAATGACATAAAGTAAATGACTTGAAATTAAAAGCAATAAAAATAAAAGTTAGTCAAATGTTAGTTGATTAGATGTTAGTGGTGTTTTGCTTTTCAATTGATTAAGTCATTCTTTGGAGAACACTCAACCCTCTACTCACAAGCACAGATCCTTGAACCAAGACATCTTCCAAATGAAGGAAAAAAGGCTAAGTTTCCATACAATACCATGAAAGGGGGGAAACTTACAATCCCACTTACTAGAATGTTATGCCTTTTGGGTCAGAATTTTGCGTTATGTTAAGCAATCGTAATTGGACTTATATAGAAGTCTCAACTATCTGAGGCGGGGCAATAGAAATTTAGGTGCTAATGTATGTTAGAGATATGGTATAATGAACCATACTCCTAAAACATACTGTAGCGTAAATTCATGACCATCAAGCTATGGATAAGCTAGACGTCAATAAAACCAGAGTCGCCATTGCGCTTTTATTGTTTCCAAGGGAAAAGGGAAAAGTACGAAAAAAACCCAAAAGATAAGAAGTTTTCAAATCAAAACTAATAAAATTCTAGAGATGATAGGTAAGGGGATTGGTTACACAGAGGGAAGTTGTTAGCACCCAAAGTGTCCTAGGTACTCCTAGGGAGCCCTTTTTTGTGTGCATATGTGCTTTTGTACAAATGATGTTTGCAATAAAATGGAGTGGATGGATGAGAAAAGAATTCATTAATTATATTTTTTTGTGTTTGACAAGACCTTCGGACTTGTGCCTACGTACCAACATAAAAATGAGGGATCAAAACCTCGTAGTTCGTGGTATCAATTTCAAAGTGGGTGCATTGTTTTTAACAAAAAAATTAAGTTTTACAAAGGCACAAAAGGCCTAAAAATGGTTTGAATGAGTGTTAATTCTTTTTGGCTTTTGAAAGTTTTAAGTCAAGTATAGTTAAGTTTATTTACAAGTTTATTTAAGAAAAGAGTTTGAAAATGCAATGGCATAAGGCCAAAGTTTCTAATTTGCAAAATGGTCTAAGCTTAGAAAACAAACACAAGCAAAGAAGATTTTAAAAGGAGGGAGAGATTTTAAATTAAAGAAGTGGGGAGGAGATGAAGAGACTAATCCTAAGCACAAATTTAAAAGTTAAGAGTTGAAAAGATTTGATCAATGGGATGCAATCCAATAGACAAGAATGTCATATAGAAACCCAAATTTCCCTTGGACTTTAGAATCAAGCAACATTAATAAACAAATAGCAAGGTGAAGATCAAGGCATCAAATAAATATGGCCACATCCAAGCTTAGCAACTCTATAATCTTCTTCAAAATTCCATGTATCAGATGACTTCAAAGATGACATTAGACACAGGTTCAAAATAACAGCTTCAATATGATCATGTTGCAGATGAACTCAAATGGATCTTCAATATTATATCATATGAACTATCACTTAACAAGCACTTGGTTTCATGAAAGTTGGCATTGGCCAAGTCCTTTGCATAGGGAGTGTTGCCTAAATTCTAAGTCCAATAGTCTCAAATCAAACCAACAGTCCACACAAGATGTTTTTTAGGGTTTTTGTTCTTATTATGTACATTAAGGTCAAAAGATATATCACAAAATATGGCCCAAGTGGGCAAAGGGAAAATAACATTTAAGTAAACAAATTGAATGGTATGAATACTGGCAAATGAATTAAAAGCTTAAAAATTAAAGTGCATAAAAGTAAATGACTTGAAACTAAATGTTAGTTGTTAGTTGATTAAAAGTTAGTATTGCTTTTGCTTTGTTTTGTTTAAGTCATTCTTTGGAGAACACTCAACCCACTTATCACAAGCATTGATCCTTGAACCAAGACATCTTCCAAATGAAGGAAAAAATGCCAAGTTTCCACATGATACCATGAAATAGGGGAGACTTACAATCTCACTAACTAGAATGCTATGCCTTTTTGTGTCACAAATTTAGAGCTATGTTAAGCAATCGTAATTGGACTTATGTAGAAGTCACAACTATTTGAGGTCGGGCAATAAAATTTTGGTGTTAATGCATGTTAAAGACATAGTATAATGGACTATCACTACGCCAAATAAGGGAAAAGAGGGCGCTTATTTTGGCCTATAACAACACTTTTAAGCGCCCTCTAAAGTGGCGCTGGCATAGGTAAAGACAACGCTTTGTTTTCCTGGAGAAAGCGCTCTCTAAAGTGGCCCTTTAAGGGCCACATTATAGTGCGCTTTCAGAAAAAAGCGCCCTCTGGAGTGGTCCATAAAGGGCCACCTTAGAGGGCGCTTTCTGGACAAAGCGCCCTCTAAAGTTGTCAATGTAAAGTGTTTAGAGGGCGCTTCCTACAGAAAGCGCCCTCTAAAGTGTTAGTTATTTTAAAAAAAATTGTTTGAAAAACAGTGGGTTCGCATGCTGCAAAAGTGTAAAATTCATATTGATTTCATCCTTTAATCCAATGTTATACACCATTAATCCATTGATATATACAACATGAATCCATTTATATACAACATTAATCCTCCATATATACAACATTAATATATTGATATTCATGCATGTACAACAACATTCCATACATATATGTACAACAACTACAACCTATATGATTCTATGATCAATAATGAATTGACACAATTCATCCTTCATTTCATCCAAATGAGCTCTTGAGTAAGATTTGTATTCGTCAAAGTACTACAATTAAGAGAATAAAACATATTCATGATTTAGTAACAAATTAGATGAAATATCCGATAATATTAAAATAAACCCTAAGTTATTATTCCATACCATTTTTGGGATGTCTATACGATTCAACGCAATGATATCTCTCATAAATCTCAATACAAAAAATCCGCAATCGATCGAATTGTTTTGCTGAGGACACTACACAGAAAAAAAACAAACAAACAATATAATATATATATATATATATATATATATATATATATATATATATATATATATATATATATATATATATATATATATATATATATATATATATATATATATATATATATATATATATATATATATATATATATATATATATATATATATATATATATAGTTAATTTCTTACAAACACTATTATAAGCAAAAAACAAACACTATTATAAGCAAAAATAAGAAACTTAATATATACCTGAACTCTGACCCAGGTAATGTCCTTCCTATTACGATAATTCTTTTTCGATCTAAATTTTAGTATTGCCCTAACAAAATAAAAACGTATATTGAGATCAATCTGACAGACATAATTAAATATACAAATACACATGAATATTTAGGGGAATTTCACTTACGCGTCAACCGTCTTCTTCATACTCGGATATTTACTCCAATCACCCGGTAACGAATCAAGATAATACACCATTAGTCTCGAAAGATCCATAGCAACCAACACCCAGTGACCACTGTAAAATAAAACAAAAATTTAGATGCTTGAAAATTTTCTACGTAAAAGATATACATAGATTAGAATGAAATTATTAGAAAGAAAATCTAACCCGTTGCCAGAATTAAACGGTAAAAAATACAAACTGGGTGTAGTATTATCGCCGGCCACCATGAATCTATTGACTAGTTCATTCATTACGGATGTTGGATTTTTCGTTATAAACGTTGTGTTGATACGGGAAGCAACAATAAAATTGAATCGGTTACACAATTCAGTTCCCCGCATCAATGTGTCATACATATACCTTAAATAGAAACATAATAAACATTAGACTACTCATTAAAATGTGTAAATAAATTGTTCAACTAAGTAAATAATAGATTGATCGGAGTATCATATGTATGTATGAATGACAGTGATGCCCAATTCTTCGTGTTCAAAAAGTTGTTGCATGTCCTCCTTTGCAATTAATTCAGAATGAGCAATTCCGAAAATACCTTCATCCATATCTACACTATGGATGGCGCCGTGCATAATATCTGAATCTTCCACCATTTTCTCAAGACGCATCATAATTTGAGATTTTGTCCCGGACGTCGTTGGAATTTCCTTACTAGCTTTGTCCAACATTTGACCGGGAACCTAAAAATATAAATTAAATCATGACTTTTTGTGATGCAACAGAATCGTTGTGTATATAATTCAATGGATATATATATTTGTACCTCTTTTTGAGATTTAGGATTTGTTTTTGTCCCGGACTTCGTTGGAATATCCTTACCAACTTTTTTCAACATTCGACCGGGAACCTAAAAATTCATATAAATTAAATCATGAATTTTTGTGATGCAACAAAATCGTTGTGTATATAATTCAATGGGTATATATATTTGTACCTCTTTTTGAGATTTAGGATTTGTTTTTGTCCCGGACTTCGTTGGAATATCCTTACCAGCTTTTTTCAACATTCGACCGGGAACCTAAAAATTCATATAAATTAAATCATGACTTTTTGTGATGCAACATAATCGTTGCGTATATAATTCAATGGGTATATATATTTGTACCTCTTTTTAAGATGCAACCGACTCGATGCGTCTTGAAATCCCTTTACCAGCTTTATGTGTGGGTCTTGTAGGAGTCTAACATTACCATGTAATAAGGATTGATTAAATATCATAATTGTAGCTGAATTGAAATGTGAATACTAAATATTCATAATCATTTAGAACATATATACCTCGGCATCTGGGAAAATTAGATCTGACGGCCATCCAACAAAGGATCCGACTGCATCTCGCATCAACGTTGTCTCTGAAACAACGTCAGGTAATGGTAGAAGCGCGTCCGTATCTAATACAAGGTCAACCGCAACTTTCATATATCCCACCGGGAGGGGATTATGGTGAAGTAATTCACCCGAAGTGTTGTGCACTTTTCCCTTGCCAACTATGCGATAAGTTGGTGACGATAGATACAGCTGACAAGGTGTAATGCCCTAAACCAATAATAAATATGTTATTGTTAACGTGTATATGTGTCAAGTAAAAAAGTGCTATTTTAATTTCATAATAACATATATAATTACCTCGGGAAATTTCGGTTGACAATTGATACTAGCTCGGTCACTAGTATCTTTTGCCTCGGAACCGCGCCTTTCCTCTCTATACCTTGCATTCTCCTTTTGCAGTTCGAGTACTTGTGCCCTTAACTCCGCCAAGGTCTCCATCACCTCTTTGTTGGTAGGATTTTTTGTTTTTGGTTTTTTATAAAATGACGACGGAGTCACACCAAAACCCTTACCCCTCACACGACCGGAATACTCAGGAACATTTAGTACTCGACTAAGTAGGCTCCTGCAATCCTGGACCTCGGTTGAAGGTAAGGTTTGGGATAAAGTCTCCTGAAATATCATTAGAGGAGATTAAAAATGAATTATATGTCTAACAAAATTTTCGATATAATTAAAGAAATAATGTTATATATACTTACACATTCGTCATAAACATTTTGAACCGCTTCAACGACAGCCCCATCCTTCCCAACCCGAGCAGCCTTTCACAATACGTGCTCCGGAAGAGATGTTGCGTCACTTTTCTCCTCGGCTAGCTACACATTGAATCAGATTATAAGATCATCAATTATAACATATTGTGACAATGTATAAGCTCATAGCATTTGAATATGCTCACAATTCTTTGTTGTAACCGTGCATATCCTGTACGCCCTTTTTTGTACGGATACGCGGGTTTTGATGCCCTTTTCCGATTTTTGTCGCTTACTTCCTGGATAAAAAAGTTTAAGGCATATCGGAACCAAGTAACTTAACAATTGTATAATACCATAATTTATAGACATTACATGGAATTTTTCGTTTCTTCGTTTGGCGACAAAGTTATCCCATTCTTCGGCTGAAATAATCTCCGCATACTTCATTGGCCGTTCTGCTTGAACAAATTTTCCTTCCTCATCCTTCAGAAATTTGTTGGACAAAAAGGATCGAAATCCTCGGAGTCTTTTTCCGGTCAATTGAATACAATATTTTTGCCGGCTTTCATCGATGTGAAAGGATCTCTAAAAAACATACACATGGAGTGTGTTATTATAAGTAATATTATAACAATATATGGTCAACAAATAGTCAACAAAAAAAACATATAACAATATATGGTAAGTACCTGTATCTCGGACCATATTTTTTCTTTGCCAACCTTCAATTCCGGACTTCTCCAATTATCACATGTAATCGGAATATGTTGTCGAACAAGGAAACCAATGTAACTTGCCAACATTGAACCGTTAGGCTCAATTAGTTGGTCTTCAGCACTCCAATGTACTTCGAATTTTTCACCCTTGTCTCTTGCACGAATGATTGACTTCATAACAGTCAATCCTCGTTTGATTTCATTTTCAACATTGTTACGTGATCCACTCGCGTCATGGGTATCGTCTTGGTTACTAGCCATTTTATCTGTAATATAGAAATGATTCAATAAGACCCAAGTAAGACAATGACCATATTCGTGAAGCTACACAAAAAACACATTCATATACCTTCCATTTCTCTCATGTTACAACAATCTAAACTCTCTCTTTTTTTCATCATTATTGAATACAAACTCACACACACCTACTGCATACAAAAGACCAATGCAAACTTATGGTGTTTGGAACATGAACAAACTTGCATCCATAATCATCAAACTTCCAAGCACAAGCTCAAACACACTCCAAATGACATCAGTTTTCAATCAGAAATAAAAAACCTTACATAACCATACAACATACAACATTCAGTGATCAAAACCATACACAAAAAAATAACAAAAAATGATTTTCAACAAGGTGCTCATGAACACCATATAGTGCTCGTTTGCCCTAAACAACATTAATCAACATAATGCACAAAATGTAAAACTCAATTTAGAAAATGCCCTAATCAAACACCTGAAAATACAAACTATTGAGAGAAATACCTTCAAGGTGACGGTAACGATGGAGAAGAAAGTGAACAGCGACGGTGGACGCAGATAACTCAGTAAACGTGAACGCAGCAGCAGAAAAAGGCGACGACGACGACGACGGTGAGGGAGGGAGAACGAACGGAGGACGAGAGTAATCGCAGTAGAGAGAAAACCCAGTTATGTAAACGAAATAGCATATAGCGAGGGAAAATAAAGAGACATGCAGTATATGTTATAATATTAATGTTTACTAAAGGGGACCTTAGAGGGCGCTTGTGTAAAAAAAGCGCCCTCTAAAGGGGGCCTAAGAGGGGGCTTCTAAAAGCGCTCTCTAAGGCTTTCCAAAAGCGCCTTATAAACTGGAAATGTACATGGACTTAGAGAGCGCTTTTTTAAAAGCGCCCTCTAAGGGTACCCTTAGAGGGCGCTTTCATAAACGCGCCCTCTATTGGTGTCCCTCCATTTCCTCATTATTTTTTCGCTTCACTTTAGAGGGCGCTTTGTTACAAAAGCGCCCTCTAAAGTGCGCTGTCTATTCCAGTTGTTCGCTCCTTATTTTTTCTCTTCACTTTAGAGTGCGCTTTTGTAATAAAGCGCCCTCTAAGGTGCGCTGTCTATTCCAATTTTTGGCGTAGTGTATGCTCATGAAACATACCACACACAAAAAGAATATGCAAAGAGGTAGACCTAATCTCATCCATACTCATGTTGATTTTGCAATCAACTAGTCTTAGGATATAGAGATATCATAGGTCCATGACATGGATGAATAAATAAGGGGAATGAGATGAAGAGGGAGGGGGAATAGATTCAACACAAATTGGTCAAAGGAGGACTTTTACCAAATTAAGATCATTCATTCATTTTGGGAGATGGAATGTACATTCCATCAATCCCCTAAATCTAATGATCTTAACTCAACAATGTCAAATCAACCTTGACCAAGACCCAACAACACAAGTCAAACTCAACAAGTCTATTAAAATGACCCTACACAATTAATTTGGCATTTAAACAATTAAAAATAATAAAAATATGCATTAAATTAAATAATGGTTGGTCAATTTTCTAAAACCTCATCAAAACACCAAAGAAATGGCCATGAGATTTATCATAGGTCAAATAAGGTCAAAGGACCTTGGAGAAAAAAATCCATAATTTTTGGAAACTTAAAAGTATTTTTAAACAATTAAAAATATTCCCAAAATCAATTAAATAATGAAAAATATTAATAATGATCCAAAAACTAATTTTAATTCAGAAAATGAAATAGGATTTTATTTTATTTTTTTTGGTGAAACTCCCATATTTTTTGGATCAATATTAAAATTAATATGAATTAATGAAAATAAAGGAAATACAATAAAATTCAAATATTCAGAAAAAACGTGGACCACTTGATCTCCCTTATTAATTGAGGTGGCAGATCAAGTGGATCCAAATGTGCGTTCCACCATGTACACGAGTCAGCGCGCCATACAAATGGTATTTAAAACTAACGCTCGTGATTAAAACATAATGGAATGATCATGTGGCTCTGGACAATCCAACTCATCACCGATGCAAAATACCGGTAATCTTCTCAGGCGACCTTGGCCGGACTGGTCCACTCATGACCATCACAAAAATGAAAAAGAAGGACATGATTTTAAAGTAAAAATGGCACTGATCACGAATCTGACCTCAATTCATCCTAACTCAAAGTATATTGAGAGATACATGGAGTTGAAATTTGAGGTACATGAACTGAGTTGCTTCGATTTGACCTCAAAACAACTCAATTTTCTTGCCTACATTGGTAGGGCTTCAGATAACCAAGGATCTAAGAGAATTGATGAGAATTGAGAGAGAATCGAAGAGAAGAAAAAATCTGGAAAATACCTTCAATGCTGTGCAAAACTCGATTGCTCTTGCTTTGATTCTTGCTTGATCTCACTCAGGAAGCTTGCAAAAGTGGTTTAGAATTGAATAATATCTTTGGATCCCTGGAGTCTTGAATCTCAAAACAGTGAGATTCAAACTCAATTTTCAAAGAAAATTCTCAGGTTTCTCCTTTCAAATGTGAGGGTTTGAGGTATTGGAGCAAAGCTGGCGCACAAGGGTCCTTAATTCTGATGCTAGAGGCCTCTATTTATAGCTGCAACTTGTGATATTTGCACCTTCAAATTCAATTTCCAAATTTGGCAATGGATGATGCATGCTTGCGTGGGCGTGTACAGACCCATGAAGTCACTCAATTAGGTCCATAATCAAGTGTAAATGAGTCTGAATGTGAATTGGAATGCAAGGAAAATGTGTACAACTGTTTGAAGTTTGATATTTTCCAAATGATGATGCCCTATTCAAGCCATGCGCAGACCCCTCAAACCTTGTCCAAAATGGATGAAATTGGACTCTTTAGAAAGGTTAGATCAAGAGGAACAACTCTTATGTTGAAAACTTTTCCATTTGAAGCTTGTATCATGATTAATTTTGAAGTGGAAGTTTGGAATTTTTAACATATCAATTTTTTTTCTAAGTGTCAAGTAATATGTTCACTTATTCCACCTTGGCTAACTTTTTATGTGAGCTTCAAATGAGAAAAATGAATTCATCAAAGTTGTAGCTATTTCAAAATCCTTAAAAATGGTTACCAATTTAACCTCATTTGGATTTGAGATGAATGAGTTATGCATTTTTGGAGTTAGGGAAAATCACTTGTTCAATGGCCTTGGTCCAAAATGACCTATAATCTTTCCTTATATCACATGCTCAAAAAAGTTGAATTACGTATTCCTCCAAGAATCAAAGTTGAAGTAGACACCTTGAATTTGATTGTGCAACTTGGAAATATTTCATCTCCTAAAAATTGAGCAAGTTATGGCCTTGGGAAGTTGCCCTCCAAATTAGGGTTTAGACAAAATGACCTATAATCTTTCACCATAAACAATGAGTTTCCAAGAAAAACTAGCTCTAGACCTCAACATGAAAGTTGTTTGAAACGTCATTTAGAGTAACGTTTCTCTTAGAATCATTTTCATATGATAAAAATGGTAGGAGATAGGGTATAGGGGACCTCGGTTTTGATCAGATGAATTCCTCTAGTCAACTACCACCAACCAACTTGCTAACTTACAATTCTCTTGACTTTTGGGACTCATATGAGATCATATATGCATAATATGATGACATTTTGAGTATCCCTTGAATTATTTGATCAATTATTGAAGATGCTTGTTGAAGAAGTTACTCAAGATACCCAAATGAACTAGGGTTTCCAAGGCAAACCAATTCCAAACTCTTGAAGGATTCTTGATCACAATACCATGTAAAGATCATAGGGACTCATATATGATGCCTAGAGACATTGTGGATCATTTCTTGGTTAAGCTCTTAGCAATGAGGGTCTTAAACCCTAGATATTAACTTGATGAATCAAAGGTGATCATGTGCCCTACCTACAAAAGAGTTAGACAAATGCAAAGCCATATTTTTGGTATTTTGGTTGGTAAATGATAAAATACAAAGTATGATACAATCACATAGTGCTTGGTGATCTCTCCCAAGACAAGCACAATGGATGAGGGGTAAGGTGTAAGAACAAAAATTGTTCTACAACAGATTCC
Organism: Lathyrus oleraceus; assembly: GCF_024323335.1. Classification (NCBI taxonomy): domain Eukaryota; kingdom Viridiplantae; phylum Streptophyta; class Magnoliopsida; order Fabales; family Fabaceae; genus Lathyrus; species Lathyrus oleraceus. Next base: position 526,333,452 of record NC_066581.1, read on the forward strand.
TTGATTTTGATGATAACAAAGGATGAAACCAAAAATGGCACCCTAACGAAAAGTTTCTAAGTGTGCAGGATTCTAAAGAAAGAAGGAAGAAATCTGATGATGTCATCAGATACAGAACCAGATCAGATACAAATTATCAGAAGATAAGAAGCATCTGAAGTGGAGACACGTTCAAGAAAGTCTAACTCTGAGCAAAACAACAAAGTATCAGAAGCATCTGAACAAGAAGTAAGCTCTAGATGTTCTGACTCTGAACAACGCTATCTCTAACTTCCAGAAGTTATCAGCGCTATCTGAAGAAACTATCTGAACTCACAAGAGATCAACATCAGAAGCAAGATTCCAAGATTCTCCAGAAACACAAATACTCTGAGCATGGATTTGCTAATCATGAAAGAGTAACGTTAAAGTCAAGTAAAGAATTGCAAATGGTTTTCCTAATTGAGAAAGAGACGTTAATCTCAAATTTCAATAAAGAAGATACTACTTGTGGTAAGTAGTCATTTCAAGGAGAGAAAGTTATCCTGCAGAAGCTATTTAAGTAATGGCGTAAATTCATTTTAATATCCACCAGTTTCAACTACTACTTGAACTGATCTATAAAATGGGCTGCAATCTACATTGAAGTTTGACAACACATACAAGCCAAAATTATACTGAAACATCAACGCTCAAGAAAAACACTCTTGCTCTCTAAGATCTTCACAAAGCTTTTGCTTATAACGTGAAAAACTCTTGTTCTTAATACTGTAATATTTGCTTTCTTAGAAGCACTCTAGATTACATAAATCTTTCATCTATTGTTTGTTGATTTCCTCAAGTGACTCTGTGTAGTCTGTATGCTTGAGAGGACTAAGAGATTTTTCTCTTAGACGTTGTTTGTAATCTTTCAAGATTAGTGGATTAAGTCCTTGTTGAAGGCGAAATCACCTTGGCCGGGTGGACTGGAGTAGCTTTGTGTTATAAGCGAACCAGTATAAAATCCTTGTGTGGTTTTCATTTTGAAAAAGCGCTTATTTTCAAAAACAATTCAAACCCCCCCTTTCTTGTTTTTCTCACCTTCAATTGGTATCAGAGCTCCGGCTCTGTTATTGATTTTCTAATCAAACACTTAACAGTGTAGAGAGATCCAGAAAGAGAAAAACTACGGCCCACACAAATGAAAAGGATAGTTACAATGCTAAGCCTCCTGTCTTTGATGGAGAGAAATTCGATTCCTGGAAAGATAGAATTGAAAGTTTCTTTCTAGGCTATGATGCTGAACTCTGGGACATTGTCACAGATGGATACAAACCTCCTATTACAGAGGATGGAGCTGAAGTTCCCAGAAGTAAAATGTCAGATGATCAGAAACGAGTTTTCAAGAATCATCACAAGGCCAGAACCATACTCCTAAATGCTATATCTTACAACGAGTATGAAAAGATCACCAATAGAGAGACAGCCAAAGATATACTTGACTCTCTGAAGATGACTCATGAAGGAAACTCCCAAGTCAAAGAGACGAAGGCTCTGGCGCTTATCCAGAAATATGAAGCCTTCAAAATGGAAGATGACGAAGCTATAGAGGCTATGTTTTCTAGATTCCAAACTCTTATTGCAGGTCTCAAGGTGCTAGACAAAGGATACACAACTGCAGATCATGTTAAGAAGATAGTCAGAAGTCTGCCAAAGAAATGGAGACCTATGGTTACTGCTCTGAAGCTGTCAAAGGATCTGAACAATATCAGCCTTGAAGAACTTGTCAGTTCTCTCAGAAGCCATGAGATAGAACTAGAGGAGGATGAGCCTCAGAAAAAGAACAAGTCCGTAGCGCTAAAGTCCAGATCTGAAAGACGGAAACCTGACAGAACCAAAGCTCTCCAGGCAGAAACTGAAGATACTGACGACTCTGAACCAGAAGACTCTGATGATGAAGAAGAGTTGTCCCTACTAACCAGAAGAGTTAAGCAACTCTGGAAAAAGAGGAACAACAACTTCAGAAGACCAAGACCCAGAGGGGATCGATCAGAGTCAATTTCAAAAGGTAAAGCTAACAAAGATATTACCTGTTATGAATGTAAAGAAACAGGTCATTACAGGAATGAATGCCCCAAGCTAAAGAAAGACAACTCTAGAAAAGAAAGCTTTAAGAAAAATACCTTCAAGACAAAGAAAGGACTGATGGCTACCTGGGATGATAGTGAATCTGGATCATCAGAATCTGACTCTGATGAACAGGCCAACGTGGCACTTATGGCTACCACATTCAGTAGCTCAGATGAAGAATCTGAAGAGGTATTCTCTGAACTTTCTGGATCTGATTTAGAATCATGCTTGTCAGAAACTCTTAGCTCTTATCAGAAATTAAAACAAAAAATTAAAAACATTAAAGGCTGTCTTAAAGCTAAATTTGAAGAATGTAGTGAACTTGAGATAACAATTCTAGCACGAGAAGATACAATCAGATCTTTAACGTTAGAAAGAGATGGAGCTAAAACAAAAAGCTCAGAATTAGAAGAAGCGTTGTCTCAAGCACCACAAACTTCAAATAAAATAATTTATAAATACGAAGAAGCCTTTCAAGAATTTCTGAAAAATGGGATAGATAAGAGTATTATGGCATCCATGATTTATGGAGTTAGTCAGAACAATAAAAAGGGAATTGGGTATGATCCTAAGGAAGATAAAACTTCTACCAGTAACCAACTTAAGTCTCCCTTTTCATATCACTATACACACACACAAGAACAAAAATTTAAAAATGCTAGAAAACCCAAAGTTACAAGAAACTCTGGGAAAACTAATCTGAAAGGACCCAAGAGATTCTGGGTACCAAAAGATAAGATTGTGTATGTTGCAGATATCCTATGCAGCAAAGTTCAGACACCAGTCATGGTACCTGGATTCTGGATGCTCGCGACACATGACGGGAAGAAAGTCTATGTTCCAAAGTCTGGAACTTAAAGACGCTGGATTTGTAGGCTTCGGAGGAGATCAGAAAGGAAGGATCCGAGGCTCCGGAACTATTGGTAATGGTACTCTTCCCTCTATATCTGATGTTCTTTATGTAGAAGGATTAATGCATAACTTGTTATCCATAAGTCAATTAAGTGATAACGGCTATGATGTAATCTTTAATCAAAAAACATGTAAAGCTATTAATCAGAACAATGGCTCTGTCCTTTTCACAGGCAAGAGGAAAAACAACATTTATAAAATTAATCTTTCTGATTTAAAAGAACAAAATGTTAAATGTCTGATGTCAGTTCACGAAGAGCAATGGGTATGGCATAGACGCTTGGGCCACATTAGCATGAGGAAACTTTCTCAGCTAAATAAACTCGAGTTAGTCAGAGGCCTACCTAAGCTGAAGTTTTCTTCAGATGCTCTGTGTGAAGCATGTCAGAAAGGAAAATTTTCAAAAACATCCTTTAAAAAGAAAAATGTTGTTTCTACCTCTAAACCTCTGGAACTTCTTCACATTGACTTATTTGGTCCTGTGAAAACAACATCAGTCAATGGAAAGAAATATGGACTAGTAATTGTTGATGATTACAGCCGCTGGACATGGGTAAAATTCCTAAAGCACAAGAGTGAGTCTCACTCTGTATTCACTAGTTTCTGTTCCAAAGTGCAAAAAGAATTTGACTCTAAAATTGTTAGAGTCAGAAGTGATCATGATGGAGAATTTGAAAACAAAGATTTTGAAGAATTATTTGACTCTAATGGAATATCCCATGATTTCTCCTGCCCTAGAACTCCACAACAAAATGGAGTTGTAGAGAGGAAGAATAGGACACTCCAAGAGATGGCTAAAACCATGATCAATGAAACTAATGTGGCAAAGCATTTTTGGGCAGAAGCTGTAAATACAGCATGTTACATTCAGAATAGAATCTCTATAAGACCTATTCTGGAAAAGACTCCCTATGAACTGTGTAAAGGAAGAAAACCAAACATTTCATATTTTCATCCTTTTGGATGTTCTTGCTTTATCTTAAATACTAAAGAACATCTGAACAAGTTTGATTCCAAAGCACAGAAAGGTATTATGTTAGGATACTCAGAACGCTCTAAAGGCTACAGAGTATACAACACAGAAACCAAAATTGTGGAAGAATCAATTCATGTCAGATTTGATGATAAGCTTGACCCTGAAAAGTCAAAGCTAGTTGAAAAGTTTGCAGATTTAGAAATCACTCTTGTAGAATCTGATAAAACTCCAGAAGCAACTGTCACTCAGAACTCTGAAGAAATTAAATCTCCAGAAATCCCAAAGAAAGTTAAAAGTCGTATCAACGTTTCTGAAGATTTGATTCTGGGAAACAAGGACGAATCTGTCAGAACCAGATCTACCTTCAGGACCTCTGAAGATACTCCTCTGGGACTAGTGTCTCTGATTGAGCCTATGTCTTGTGATGAAGCACTTCAGGATAACGACTGGGTTTCAGCCATGCAAGAAGAATTAGATCAATTCTCAAAGAATGATGTCTGGGATCTCGTTCCTAAACCCAGAGGCACTCATGTCATTGGAACCAGATGGGTTTTCAGAAACAAGCTGAACGAGAAAGGAGAAGTCGTCAGAAAGGAGAAGTCGTCAGCAACAAGGCTCGACTGGTAGCTCAAGGTTACAGTCAACAAGAAGGTATTGACTATAATGAAACCTTTGCTCCAGTCGCGAGGTTAGAATCTATTCGTCTTCTTGTATCTTTTGCTATTAATCACTCTATCAAATTATACCAAATGGATGTCAAGAGTGCATTCCTTAATGGTTATATTTCAGAAGAAGTGTATGTCAACCAACCTCCAGGTTTTGAAAATTCAAATTTTCCAGAACATGTTTTTAAACTTAAGAAATCCTTATATGGACTTAAACAAGCTCCCAGAGCTTGGTATGAACGATTAAGCAATTTTCTTCTGGAACAAAATTTTATCAGAGGAAAAGTTGATTCTACACTCTTCTGTAAAAACCTTAATAATGATCTCATGATATGCCAAATTTACGTTGATGATATTATTTTTGGTTATGCTAATATCTATGTTTGCCAAGAATTTTCTAAGTTAATGCAGGCAGAATTTGAAATGAGTTTAACGCAAGAACTAAAGTTCTTTCTGGGAATTCAAATTAATCAAACTCCAGAAGTCACGTACGTTCATCAAAGCAAGTACATTAAAGACGTTCTGAAGAAGTTTGACATGACTGAATGCAACTCTGCAAAAACTCCCATGCACCCAACTTGCATTCTTGAAAAGGAAGAGGTAAGCAACAAGGTTTGTCAGAAGCTCTATCGAGGTATGATAGGCTCTCTTCTCTATCTGACTGCTACTCGTCCTGATATTCTTTTTAGCGTCTGTCTTTGTGCCAGATTCCAATCAGATCCTAGAGAATCTCATTTAACAGCAGTTAAGAGAATTCTTAAGTATCTGAAAGGAACTCCTAACCTAGGCCTGATGTATAAGAAAACATCAGAGTATAGACTTTCTGGTTGCTGTGATGCAGATTATGCAGGAGATAGATTAGAACGAAAAAGCACATCTGGAAATTGCCAGCTTCTGGGAAACAATCTGATATCCTGGGCTAGCAAAAGACAGTCAACAATTTCTCTATCAACTGCAGAAGTAGAATACATCTCAGCATCACTGTGCACAACTCAGATGCTCTGGATGAAGCATCAGTTAGAAGATCTGCAAATCTTTGAGAGTAACATTCCTATCTTTTGTGATAATACTGCTGCTATTTGTTTAAGTAAGAATCCCATTCTACATTCCAGAGCCAAACACATTGAAATAAAACATCATTTTATCAGAGACTATGTTCAGAAATTGATAGTAACATTGAAGTTCATTGATACAGAACATCAATGGGCAGATATCTTCACTAAGCCTCTAGCTGAAGATAGATTTCTTTTCATCTTAGAAAATCTGAACATTAAAAATTGCCCTGAATGAAGTGTGGCTCTGAAAATGTAAAATGAGACTCTGATATAAAAACAAATGTACTTCTGCCTCTGACTCTGATACTTCTACCAGTTAAGAAGATATCTGAGTTAGAAATCTCCAGGAATCAATCTTTTAGTATTCCTGAAGATCAGATACATCAACACGTGGAGCACTAAGCGTCTAACCCTAGAACTTCTAGACAGCTGTCAAAAGAAATTCAAAGGACAGACGTTTGAAATCTCCTTGAGCAGTGTGCGTACTGTTGGGATTAGACATTCATTAATTAGCTGTAATCATTTTTCCCCCAAGCGTGCAATCTTGAGCTTTGTACTAACGCAATTTAATGTGTCGTTTTGCATGTGTTTTTACTTAGAGTATTTAAACACTTTTCTCACATTTCACACACTTATCACTCTCACTCACTCTAAAACCCTAAACCTCTCTGAAGCATTCTCTGCAACTTTCAATCTTCATCTTCTTCTTCACCATGGACGCTCAACAACAAGAAGTGTTTAACTTTTCTCAACAAATGGAATCAAGCTCAACTGCTCAAACTTCAAACATTCCAACTCCAACGGTTACAGGCGTCTCTATCACCCCTGTTTACAAAGAACCCCATATTCTTGACCGTGAACCCCATATCAACCTAGCAACCCCTTTCGAAGGATTGAACGTGTTGTGCGAAACACTAGTAGATTTCGACAACTTGAAGAGAAATGGCGTTGATCTTACTGAAGAACTTCGTAAACAAGGTTGGGGAAACTATTTCCAAAGGCTATATGGCCCTGTTTACCCACTTCTCATCAAGGAGTTCTGGAGATTTGCAGATGCTGATGATCATTTCATCGTGTCTCATGTTTTGGGGGTAAAGATTGTTATCACTGAAGAGTCAATTGCCTCCCTATTGAACATGGAGAAAGATGGAGGAAAAAGGATTTACAACATCCCTCCTAGGTCAAAGCGCATTACTGATGTAATCAACCCAACTATCTTCAAACCCAACACTGAAGGAAATCCTTCAAAGAACAAGGAGTTGCATCAGAATCTCAGAGTGTGGCTGAAGATCATTCTGGGAACTATTCACCACCGCCCATCATCCAACTCCTCTGATTACATCAATGCAGATCAGAAGTGCATTCTGTACTGCATTCAGAAGGGTGTGAAGATCTGCCTCCCTGCACTTCTCTTCAGATATCTCAGAGATTTTGTAAGGGAAACCAGGAACAACATGAAGCCCAGATCCTACATCCCCCTGGGAAGGCTCATATCTGATGTCTTCATTGAAAATGGGTTGGTAGATCATCTGGAGAAAGCCAAGCTGATGCAAGATCTGGCAATAGATACTGGGAAGCCTCTGAATGCCAGAAATCTCAAGAGTATGGGAATAATAAAGAAGATTCAAGTCAGACCCACCTTAGATACCTCCTGGGATGCGTTGAAAGATCAGAGGAAGCTGCCTCATGGTCTTGCAAGGTTCTTCAAGGATGAACCCAGAGATGCGGTTGCAATCTATCTTCAGCGTCTGCTGGATGAAGGTGTTGACATATCTGACTTCAGCCTCGACGACTGTCTGGATTCAGAAGAAGACTTCGTCAGATACAAGAGAGGTCTCTCTGAGAAGAAGATAGCATCACAGGCAAAGAAGGCCAGACTTGGAGAATCTTCTGGAAGCAGATCTCCAGCTCCTCTGAATATTTCTACTGGTACGTTTGTTCCTCCCATTACCTCTGTACCTCCGATGGTTTCCTCTACTCCTTCCTCTAATACTCTCCCAACACCACCCATTTATACAACCTCTGATATCCCTCCTTCAACCACCAGAACTTCACAATCTTCACCAGTTCTAAATATCGCCCGTACATTCATACCCCCTTCTGAACCTGAACAATTGAACCAAAGCACTTCCTCTTCATCATCTTCAGAACCAGAATCACCACCATACCTTTCTATCTCCTCTGACCAAGAATACTCAGACCCTAACTCTCCAACCATAGCCCAAATTCAGGCTCAAAGACTTGCTTCACAACAACAAACACAAACACAATCTGAAATAACTTCACCACCACAACAAACAACCACCATCCCTTCTGAAAACCAACCTTCTGAAGACCAACCCTCTGACCTTCCCACCTCTGATATCAACCCACCAAACACCTCTGCTGCACCTGAATCAGAAACTGAAACTGAACCTTTAGACTTAAACCCTCTTTACGCTTCACCCCAAAGATCTGAACCTGAAGCAGAATCTGAACCTCTCACTTTAAATCTCAGCCCTCCAACATCTTCACCCCAAACCTCTGAACCAAACCTTTCTGTACCTACCCTTGAGGAAGCCATCATGCTGGTGGCAGGGGCTTCAGTACAAAAGATCAAGTCTCTGACCACTAACTCTGAAGTCAGTGATGATCCTGACTCTGTAAGGACACACTGGAACAGAGTCATTGGCTGGATGACCTCTGAGGCTTTTAGACTGAAGAACATCTCTGAACAAGTCAGAAATTGCTACATCAGAGATGCTGAGGCAAGACTCCAAGAGAGGTTAGCAAGAGAAGCTGAGGAAGAGGCTAGAAGATTGGAAGAAGAAAGAGCAAGGGAAGTTGAAATCCTAAGGTTAAAGGAAGCTGAAGCTAAGGCTCTGGCGGATGCTGAAGCGCAAGCTGCTGCTGATGCTGAAGCGCAGGCTGCTGCTGAAGCACAGCAGGCTCTGACTCTGGGGGAGTCCTCTTCTGTTATCCCTATGGTTCTTCAGACTCTGAAAGAACTTAAGCAAGATCAGAATGAACTCCGTGCCAGAATGGACAAGCAAGATACTGTCAACGACAACATCCAGAACATGCTTGCTATGTTGCTTCAGAGAATGCCTCCGCCTCCGAACCCCTAGACACTTAGGATATTTTGTTTGCCCTTTATTTTGTTTTTGCTTTCTGATGTTTTCATGTTCTTGTTGCCTTTGTGCTTTTATCTGAATACAAGTTTTTCTCTTAATTTATTTCTCTTAATTTATTTATTTTTGCTGTCTTTTTGATTCTGACAAAAAGGGGGAGAAGTCATTAATAGCTCTGATGAAAATATTGTCTAATACCTTAAGCATTCTGCAACATATTTTTCTTAAAAATAATTTTATCTAACCTGGACTTAAGAAATTGCAGAAGGTATCAAGAAACCTCTTTACTTAGAAGCTCTGGTAAGAACTTCTGAACTCCCTAGCACTATCTCAGGGGGAGCTCTTATCTATCTGATCTGATATTATTCATGTTTCATCTGCTAATTAAGTTTGTTTTGTCATCATCAAAAAGGGGGAGATTGTAAGAACAAAAATTGTTCTACAACAGATTCCTTGATTTTGATGATAACAAAGGATGAAACCAAAAATGGCACCCTAACGAAAAGTTTCTAAGTGTGCAGGATTCTAAAGAAAGAAGGAAGAAATCTGATGATGTCATCAGATACAGAACCAGATCAGATACAAATTATCAGAAGATAAGAAGCATCTGAAGTGGAGACACGTTCAAGAAAGTCTAACTCTGAGCAAAACAACAAAGTATCAGAAGCATCTGAACAAGAAGTAAGCTCTAGATGTTCTGACTCTGAACAACGCTATCTCTAACTTCCAGAAGTTATCAGCGCTATCTGAAGAAACTATCTGAACTCACAAGAGATCAACATCAGAAGCAAGATTCCAAGATTCTCCAGAAACACAAATACTCTGAGCATGGATTTGCTAATCATGAAAGAGTAACGTTAAAGTCAAGTAAAGAATTGCAAATGGTTTTCCTAATTGAGAAAGAGACGTTAATCTCAAATTTCAATAAAGAAGATACTACTTGTGGTAAGTAGTCATTTCAAGGAGAGAAAGTTATCCTGCAGAAGCTATTTAAGTAATGGCGTAAATTCATTTTAATATCCACCAGTTTCAACTACTACTTGAACTGATCTATAAAATGGGCTGCAATCTACATTGAAGTTTGACAACACATACAAGCCAAAATTATACTGAAACATCAACGCTCAAGAAAAACACTCTTGCTCTCTAAGATCTTCACAAAGCTTTTGCTTATAACGTGAAAAACTCTTGTTCTTAATACTGTAATATTTGCTTTCTTAGAAGCACTCTAGATTACATAAATCTTTCATCTATTGTTTGTTGATTTCCTCAAGTGACTCTGTGTAGTCTGTATGCTTGAGAGGACTAAGAGATTTTTCTCTTAGACGTTGTTTGTAATCTTTCAAGATTAGTGGATTAAGTCCTTGTTGAAGGCGAAATCACCTTGGCCGGGTGGACTGGAGTAGCTTTGTGTTATAAGCGAACCAGTATAAAATCCTTGTGCGGTTTTCATTTTGAAAAAGCGCTTATTTTCAAAAACAATTCAAACCCCCCCTTTCTTGTTTTTCTCACCTTCATAAGGAGGATGCCAAGTTGTGATCCCAATGCCAATGCATATGATGAGATAGCATGAGGGATCTTAGGGTCAAAATTGGGATCTTACAGCTGCCCCTATTTAAGGACATTCTAATTGAGGAGGCGAAGGTTAAAATCTTCATATCAACTCAGTAGAATAGGCTTAAATAACAACATATAGAAACAAACTTTGGTCCCTAAGAGACCTCATGATGCATATGATACGAATGCTAAAATAAACTCTCTGTGGGGAATATTGCCACAAAGGAAAAGAATTCAGAGAGACCGAAAGTCCGCAGGAGCGTAACGCATTCCATAAGGAAAACACACTAGGGAGTTAGAGACTTTGGGGGATAAAGGGTTGTGCGTAGGTCAGGCTACGACTTAAAAACTACTGAGGGATACGAGGAATTCCATGAAAATAGAAAGACTAAGCCGAGGAGAAAAGGAACATCTACAGGGGAAACAGATAAATCAAAACAAAGCTAAAATACTCAAACCAAGCAGGAACAACGAAGGAAATACACACTCAAATGGGGAAGAAACAATCTTCAACACAGGAGGAGCAGAAATATATTATCCACTACCAGTTACTGGGTACGGAGATAATAAAATCTGACAAGCAGGACATCCATTACCGGTTAGGGTAAACATATCAAGGATGACTCGCTGAGGGCCGCTAGGAGGTGTATTCATTACCGGCTACTGGGTAAGAATAGACTTGCTGGGGAAAAGCTGAAAATAGGATTTACAACTACCGATTACTAGGAAAAAGACCAAAAAGGAGAGAATATCCGTCACTATTTAAAGTGAACATATCAAGGATAGACTCAGCGGAAAGAAAATCCGTCGTCGGCTAAGATGAACATATTAAGGATAGACTTTCCTGGGGATGTTAAGGAGTATATGCGTCATCAGTTAGGATGAACATATCCATGATAAACCGCCCGAACAAAAATTAGGAATTACATCTATCGAATTCTGGATAGAATACCTTCAAAGAGAATATCCGTCACCGGTTAGGAAGAACATATCAAGGATAAACTCCGAGGGGAAGACTAGGGATTACATCTATCAGTTACTGGATAGAAAACCGTAAAGAGAATATCCGCCACCAGTTAAAGTGAACATATCAAGGATAAACTCTGCAAGGGGAGCAAAAGAAGGATTTACAACTACCCGTTACTGGGTAGAAGACCGCAAAGATAAGGAAACCTGTCATCCGTTAGGATGAACATATCAAGGATTAACTCTCTGGGAAAACAAATAGGGACTACAACTACCTTTTTACTGGGTAGAATACCATCAAAGAGAGAATATCCGTCACCTGTTAGGATGAACATATCAAGGATAAACTCTGAAATGGAAGAAAACATCTGTCATCGGTTAGGATGAACATATCAAGGATATACTTCCTGAGAAAACGTGAAAATGAATTTGCTAGGGAGAAAAAGGGGTTACTTTTGCTGGGCATTGGGCGAGAAGTAACAAATTGCAAACTAAGAAGAATATTACCAGTTACTGGGTAATAGACTCCCAGGGGACCAAAAATATCTATCTAGGTAAGATCTAGAAAGAAACAACCAATCAAGACTCAACCCGATGAGGATATAACTCAAGGGGAATGGTTCCATCTAGATAAACAATTGGGGAGGAAGCTGAAATAATAGTCATCCACAAGAAAATAACTCAGTGGGGAAAGGAGAAAGGTTAAAGTCTTTATGCTTAAGGGGCTGATACTCTACAATTTAAGGAGGACAGACACACAAGACCTATATGGGGATAAAGTACCACCATAACAGAGAATCAAATCACAAGAATGAATCACTAGGTGTAATGATGCAATAATGAAGTTACATGAGTGTATATGAATTAACCAACTCAGCTGGGGAAAAGAATCGGAACTCCACTAAGGAACACACACTCCATAGGGGAACCAGATCAACATAAAAAACTAGGGATACCCGAAGGGTTAACAACTTGGGGAACCTCTGATGTTTAGCACTTAAGGACTTGCTGCTCTTTGAAGTGCTGTTGATACTTCCTTTTAATTGCTTTGAAAAATTTCGTGTTTTTATATGTTTTAAGAAAAAAATGATTTTAATTAAAAAAAATTAAATCTCCAAAATGATCATAATAAAATTTAAACTATTGGCTGAAGTAAATAAGAGTAGAAACAATTGGACAAAAGCTCAACTTTATTTAATGGGATGGTAGTTTGTAAATGACAAGACTCCATAGATTTCTACAAAGTTGAAAATGGTATTTTACATGGAAAAGGGTTACATTGAATACAAATAATCCTTAATCCTTCTACCAACTCTTGATATCCACTGTGCTCTTGACCGCTACTGGGATGATGAATCGACGTGAACCTTTGTGCTCAACTAAGGTCTTTCCGATACTGGTCGATCAACAGACTGTAGTTACTTGCCATGATCCCTAATTTTTGCATAAGTTGCCTCAAGGTGGGGTGCTCAACTTATCGGGAAATTCTTTCTATTTTTATGTCTCTAATTTTTGCCTGGATTGCCCTTTTGGGTTTTCAATCCACCGAGACGCTCATTTTTGCCTAAGCCGCCCTTTCGCGTTTTCAACTTAGCGAGTTGTTCTTTTCTTTTTAGGCGAAGTATTTCTTGACTGCATCTGCGTTCATAGGACGAGTAAACTCATCACCATCCATAGTTGTAAGAATCAAAACGCCGCCTAAAAAGGCTCTCTTAACAACATATGGGCCTTCATAATTAGGAGTCCATTTTCCCCTAGAATCTGGTTTGAACGATAGAATCTTCTTGAGCACAAGGTCACCTTCTCTGAACACACGAGGTTTGACCTTCTTATCAAAAGCTTTCTTCATTCTCTACTGATATAACTTACCATGACACATGATAGTCAATCTCTTCTCTTCAATTAAATTCAGCTGATTAAACCTGGTTTGACACCATTCAACCTCAATCAACTTGGCTTCCATGAGCACATGCAATGAAGGAATCTCAACCTCTATGGGGAGCACTGCTTCCATACCATATACAAGAGAGAAAGGGGTTACCCCTGTTGAAGTGCAGATGGATGTTCGATACCCATGCAAAGCAAACAGGAGCATCTCATGCCAATCCTTATATGTGACAACCATCTTCTGAATGATCTTCTTGATGCTCTTATTTGCAACTTCAACATCCCCATTCATTTTAGGTATGTAGGGAGAAGAATTATGGTGTGCAATCTTGAATTCTTTGCAAAGAGCTTCCACCATATTATTCAAGTTCGATCCATTATCAGTAATGATCTTGCTTGGCACACCATAATGGCATATGATCTGATTCTTGATAAACCTTACAACAACTTGCTTGGTTACATTTGCATACGATGCCGCTTCAACCCATTTTGTGAAGTAGTCAATTGCCACTAAAATGAAACGATGTCCATTTGAAGCTTTGGGCTCAATCATCCCAATCATATCAATTCCCCACATGGAGAAGGGCCATGGGGAAAAAATAACTTTCAATAGTGTTGAAGGAACATGAATCTTATCAGCATATATTTGACACTTATGGCATTTCTTCACAAACTTGCAACAGTCAAATTCCATTGTTAGCCAATAGTAACCTGCTTGCAACATCTTCTTTGCCATTGCATGTCCATTGGAATAAGTACCAAAGGAACCCTCATTCACTTCAGTCATCAACAGGTCTGCTTCGTGTCTATCCACGCATCTGAGCAAAACCATGTTGAGGTTTCTCTTGTACATTATATCACCATTCAAGTAGAAATTATCGGCTAATCTTCTCAAAGTCTTCTTATCTTTCAAAGATGCCCCAAACGGGTAAATTTTACTTTGGAGGAAACATTTGATGTCATAATACCACAACTTATCGTTTCTGACTTCTTCAACAACGAACACATGAGCTGGTCTATCAAGACGCATCACCGACAAATTAGGAACCTCAAACTAATACTTCACTAAAATCATTGACGCCAACGTTGCAAGAGTATCTGCCATCCGGTTCTCATCTCGAGGAATATGATGAAACTCAACCTTTGTAAAGAAAGTCGAAATCCTCCTTGCATAATCTCTATACAGTACCAAACCAGGTTGATTTGTCTCCCAATCACCTTTGATCTGATTCATAACCAAAGCAAAATCTCCGAAGACATATAAATACTTGATTCTGAGATTCATAGCCTCTTCAAGCCCCATAATGCAAGCTTCATACTTTGCCATGTTGTTTGTACACTTGAAAGTCAATCTAGCTGTAAATGGTAGATGCCTGCCTTGAGAAGTAATGATCACTGCCCCAACGCCATTTCCATATTGATTAACAGCTCCATCAAATACCATGCCCCAACGGGAACCAGGTTCTGGCCCTTCTTCAAGCAATGGTTCATCACAATCTTTCATTTTCAATCACAAAATCTCTTTATCAAGAAAGTCATACTGCACTGACTGGTAATCTTCAATCGGTTCGTGAGCCAAATGGTCAGCCAAGATACTACCTTTGATCTCTTTCTGAGATCGGTATTCGATATCATAATCTGATAACAACATCTGCCAACTGGAAATCCTCCCAGTTAAAGCAGACTTCTCAAATATATACTTGATCGGATCCATTTTGGATATCAACCAAGTGGTATGATTCAACATATATTGGCGTAGACGCTTAGCTTCCTAAGCCAATGCACAACAAGTTTTCTCAAGCATAGAATACTGAGTCTCACAGTCTGTGAAATTCTTACTGAGGTAGTAAATTGCAAATTCTCTCTTTCCAGTCTCATCTTGCTGACCAAGAACACAACTCATACTTTCATCAAGCACAGTTAAATACATGATCAACGGTCTTTCTTCAACAGGTGGAGACAAAATTGGAGGTTCAAGCAAATATTCTTTGATACTGTCAAAAGCTTTCTGGAAATCTTCGGCCCAATCACAAGACAGATCTTTTCGAAGAAGCTTAAATACAGGTGCACATGTGGCAGTCATGTGTGAAATAAATCTAGAAATATAATTCAAGCGGCCGAGAAAACCTCTGACTTGCTTCTCGGTTTTGGGCGCATGCATCTCATGTATTGCTTTGACCTTGGAAGGATCAACTTCAATACCCTTCTCACTGATAATAAAGCCCAACAACTTACCAGAACGAACACCAAAAGTACATTTATTGGGATTCAAATTGGAGTTTATATTTCCTCAAACGCTAGAATAACTTCAACAAATGCTCAACATGTTCCTCTTCATCAATTGATTTAACAATCATGTCATCGACATATACTTCAATCTCTTTGTGCATGATATCATGAAAAAGAGTAGTCTTGCTCTTTGGTAAGTTGCACCAACATTCTTTAGACCGAAAGGCATCACTCTGTAACAGAATGTTCCCTAAGGCGTAATGAATGTGGTCTTCTCCATATCTTTGGGTGCCATATTGATCTGATTATATCCGCAAATCTATCCATAAACAAAAATACTTTAAATTTAGAAGTACTGTCTACCAACATATCAATGTGTGGCAAAGGGAAATCATCTTTCGGACTGGCTTTATTCAAATCTCTATAATCAACACATATGCAGACTTTTCCATATTTCTTCGGCACAAGCACAATATTGGCCACCCATTACGGATACTCAGTTGTCACAAGGAAACCGATGTCAATCTGCTTCTGCACTTCCTCTTTGATCTTCACAGCCATATCAGGATGTGTTCTTCTCAACTTCTGCTTGACTGGCAGGCATTCTGGCTTCAACAACAATCTATGCTCCCCAATCTCAGAATCCAAACCAGGGATGTCTTGATAGGACCAAGCAAACACATCTGAATACTCTCAAAGAAGATCAATCAACCCCTTCTTGACATCTGGACACAGTCGAGACCCAATCTTGACTTCCTTCACATCATCCTTGGAACCCAAGTTGACTAACTCAATCTGCTCTTCGAACGGCTGAATGATCTTTTCATCTTGTTCAAGAAGACGAGACAATTCATCACTCACTTCTTCATCACTTTCCTCCTCGGCCTCAAACACAGGGAATTCAAAATTTGGAGAAGGAGAAGGATCATTGTATTCAATGGGGTTAGAAATCAACCTGCATAATGATTTTATATTTTGATTTTAGAGAAGTGGATTTGTGACCAAATATTATGCAGATGGACAATTATATTGTTTATTTGTGTTTTTTGTGATTACCATTTTCAGAATAAAGCAAAAGGTAAAAATAAAACATCATAGATGTGGATGAATAGAATTATTTTTATTAATGATCAATTTGAAAATGCCCAACAATGTTAGCTTCTCCCTTAGGCATAGGAGAAGGATTTTAAAAACATATAAAAGCAATTACTTAGATCGATGTAAAATAACAAGAACATCAAAAATAGTCAAATTGTTGCAAGCCTTTCCATGCGTCACAAAATTGGTGCAGTCTTCCTCTTCGTCATCCTCTAACACAGCAGATAAGTGTTGTTTATTGCCATGAATGAACCCTCCGCTACGAAAGCTAAGTTGCATATCTTCAGACCTTGCGGTTGATGAACCTCACTGGAACCCCAAACCGGTTATGCCTTTGTTATCGAAGACCTCTATCATGCGCCCCCACTGATCAACATTGCCTTCTTCTACAATCTTCCTTGCATCTTTCAATGAGGACATATGTGCCCCAACTTTCTTTTCAACAACAATAGATAAGGCTTGGAACAGAGTTCCAACCTCATCCTCAGCTTCAACATAAGAAAAAGATGACAGGTGGCTAACCAACAATGCCTTCTCCCCGCCAACGATCATAAGCTTTCCATTCTTCACAAATTTGACTTTATGATGCAAAGTGGAGGTAACAACTCCTGCCTCATGGATCCATGGCCTTCCCAACAAGAAACTGTAGGTTGGGTGGATATCAATTACTTGAAAAGTAATTTGAAAATCACTCGGACATATCTTAACCGGAAGGTCCACTTCACCAATAACCATTTTGCGCGAACCGTCAAAAGCTTTGACGATTACACCACTATACCTCATATGCGCTCCTTGATATGACAACTTTGAAAGAGTTGACTTCGGCAGCACTAATCAGGAAAATAGCAAGTGTACTATTTTGCCTTTTATAGTAATAATGGGGAAATTCCACGAATGTCGATCTCAAGGACTGCAAGTTAATATTGAGTTTAGATTATCATTCAATTAAACAAAAAGTATTAATTTGGTTTTTAGGTGTAAAAATATAATAATAAAAGTAAAGACAAAGAAGAATGAAAATAAGGGTTTATAGAGAAAAAGGAACAATGCCAGGGAAGGTGTATGATTTATCGTTGTAACAACTCTGAGTCACTGTTGCATCAACAAATATCAATTACTACCACTTCTTAAGGGTATTTTCTCCCAAGTCCTTGGTGAGAAAACCTTTAATTAATCTACCCTAATTTCTATGTCCATAGCCAATTAAGGTGAAGTTAAGCCTTATAATGTCAAGAATACTCTACTTCATACATGGTATCCCTAGTCCTAGGTGATATCTACTGTAGAGTAACCTTATGAAAACCTTATCAATGGAGGTCCAGCCTAATTGATAACCACAAATCAATCTCGATTGGTCCGAAAGAGAAAGCAATAAACACATCAAAAGGTTACCGTAAGAATAATATTATAAATGCAAATGTAAACTCAAATTCATTACAAGTCTAAATCAGGGACACCCCCTAGCATTGGGGGGTTTAGCTACTCATATTGTTTAAAACAAATTCAAGATAAAAATTACACATTACAAGTAATTGGATGACTTTGATCTTCAATTGCTCCCGCTCATGAAAACCTTCAGCTCTCCGAATGCCTTGATATTTGTAATACTTGATTACTTCACAATACTGTATTTTGCCGTATTCCAAGATGATTTTTCCTTTGGCAAAAGGCCCTCTTTTATAGTGAAATTTTCAAGCAGCAGTTGGACATGTCCAAAAATATAGCTGAAAAGGCCCGACGAACAAAAGCCCGAGAAAATTGGATTTTTGGGCTTGGGCTGACACGACCCGTGTCAGCTGACACGGGTGGCCCCTGACGGGCTTGCTCAATGCCTTGCCGTTGTTGTTCCGTCCTCAAGTCACCTATTTCGGTTTGTACCCAGGTCCATTGGTCAATGGACCAGGATGATGAACCCACCTCCTGCTGGGTGGGTTCTTGATGTGGTGGTACAAACTGCTCTTAAGGTGCTTGAGGATCTTCTTCTTCTACTTCCGTTCCCTCCACCTGGTCATCTATAAACTGATCACCTGCAGTAAAATGGTCAGTTTTGTGGCCTTCCTCCGCGTCGGGGTCAGCGCTCACATACAACCAATTAGCACAGTCAATAATAGCCACTCTGTCTGGATCCGACAAAGCGAGAATAAACCTCTTATGGATAAGTGCGGAATAGTAAGTAGGGGCAACAACAGTCATACCTTGTGAAATTAGAGCAGACATGTCAATTTTGGTATTACCTGCAATTGGCGTGTCTTCGAGTAAAATAACTTGATACCCAAAATGCTCAGTGATTTGGGTGATCATCCCACCTATGGATATGCCTCCGGAGTCGGCTCGGTCGACTCTGCCCAGATAGTCCGCTGCAAAGGCAGCTACATTGATGGCCTTGTTTTGTGCCATCGAGTATATAAAGAATCGCTCTCTCTGAGTAGCTACCCCTGTGCTATCGCCTCTTCCCAACAAGGTATAGGCCAAACCCTTCTAAGCGTACCTGAAACATGGATTCTGGATGCTCAAGGCCTTAGCACCTTTGGAGGTGTAATCCGTCCTCCCAGTGATGGAAATCCAGAAATCCTTAGGTGAGAACCTGTCTAGGACCGCTCCTGGTCCGTACAGAGGGATTCAGAGTATTGCTGCTAACTCCTCAACAGACAGCTCATGATAATTATTAAACAACTAGAAACGCAAAGTGCCGAAATAATACCTGGTCGTATCTATCCACCGCTTCTCCAGTTGGAATTCCAACGTGCTAAGGAATTCGAGAGTAATGCACTCGTTTGTTGGCGCTTCCAGACTCATGAACTCTAGCATTCCCAAAACATGGAACATCCGGTAGATTTCCATTTTGAGCCCCAAAGCATTCAGAGTATGCTCACACATGTACCTCGTCGGCGTGAGTTTGCGCTTCCGGTGAATTTGGTATCTCCTTTCTTGTTCCGGATTGTCAAACACTATGTTGTGTGGATTTGGATTCCGACTCGGGCGCTTCCGTGACTTTGCCATTTCCGCGAGCTGTTGCTTTCCGGTGAGAATTCTCCTCGGGGGCATTTTGGACCTGCAAAAATAGAAATTATTTGAACTTTTTGAGTTAGGAAATTCCGAAATCGTGGTTAGGTCGGGGACGACGAGTGGAGTAATATTTGTGAAAGATGTTTTTGCGATAGGTGAATGGAAGTGTGGGTTATCAAAGGTTTTAGGTAGTGGGGTTTGTGAGTTTTAATGGAGGTTGGAAGGTTTTGAGAGAAAAAGAGTATGAGTGATGAGAGAGAATAATGAGTTGGTAATAAAAACCTGATAATGATAAGGTGAATGGGTAAAATTTGTGGTTAATGGTGGATTAAATGTGTGGGTCCCACTAAAAATTTAAATTTCTAAAAAAATTTCAAAATTTTCGCATGCCTGACACGGGTGCCTGTGTCAGGCTACTGTATCTCACCACGGTTGGGGAATGACCTTCAGTGCTCTTGACACGGGTCATGTCAGCTAACACGGCCGCCCGTGTCAGGCTATTGTTGATCAATAAAATTTCATGTCACTTTCAGTGTTCCTGATACGACCCGTGTCAGCTGACACAGGTGGCCGTGTGTTTACCAGTGATTTCTGATAAACAACCGCTAGTCTTCCAAATTTGTATATTTTTGGTAACTCGTAGGATTGACTAGATTGATCCTAGGACATTTGTCTTAAGAATTGTTATTACTGTGATTTGACTCATAGTTACGTTTGTTTCTAATTTGTGAATGACAAAAAGTGTTTAGACAACAATTCTAAGTGAAACTTATGACTTTATGAACAAAGTAAATGACGATAACTTGGTATTAAAAGGTTTAAAGATAATGAAAAGGCTTAGGAAAGGTAAAGATAAATGACTCGAAGTAAATGCTCTATGTTTTAAGAAAGTACTGGAAATGAAGATTCTGGCGGAATGTAAATGCAGAAATGAAAAGTAATGATAAACTACTGAAAAGTAAGGGCAATTCGACAGATAAAAGGCAGTAAAATACTTTGATTTAAACAATTGGTATGAAAAATATAACATGAATGAAACTTATGGTGTTCTTCATACATACATTTTCAGCGTAAAACTCTTTTCTCTCGCTCCGGTACTTCGAGTGTATTTTGTGAATTACTGTATATCTGTTTGAACACCCCTGAATCTAAAACTAAGATCCCTATTTATAGTAATTCGACCCTAACGGCCTTTACATGTATGACTGCCACGTTTGCCGTTCCCAAGCGTTGCATATCTTAGATGTTTCCACGTGTTGATCTGTCGAAACGACTCTGTTTTAAATTTCAAATACTTCCGCTTGAAGTCTCGACTCTATAAACACCTATGTTGAAGAAAACTTTATGATAACCCAAAAATCTTCTAAGTTCCAGGCTTCGACAGCAAATAATTGCTTACCCACAAAGAGAATTAAAACAGCTTCGCTACAGTCATTTCTTGCTTATTCTCAAAACTTAATATTTCCAAAGACTTTTTAACTGTCTGTCGAAATCCCCAGCTAACAAATTTCCCCCAAGATATGTCTATTTCGAATTACTGTAGAAATGGACATTTTTTGCATTTACCAAATTTCGACCAGAGACCTTTCATAGTCTTAAAAGTCCACGTTTGTCAGTTAATCATGATTAACTTTTCCAAAA
Organism: Lathyrus oleraceus; assembly: GCF_024323335.1. Lineage (NCBI taxonomy): Eukaryota > Viridiplantae > Streptophyta > Magnoliopsida > Fabales > Fabaceae > Lathyrus > Lathyrus oleraceus. The sequence continues at coordinate 526,354,642 of NC_066581.1, forward strand.
CATCTCATCAGAACGTGTGCGTAGTTATATGACATCATGAGTTTCAACTTCCAAGAAAATGAATAGTATTCCCTGTCCATTTTTCTCAGCAAAAAACTTCCACGTGGCCCACTATCTTAGTAAAGCGTAACCAGACAGCCTCACAGGTTCAGCATTATAAAAGCACATTTGTCATTTTTCTCTCTCTTTTCACGAAAATCTCCAGTTTTTTCTCTAAGTTCATCTTCTTCAACCTTTCTGAAAAACGCTTCTTCTTCCTTAAACCCTAATCCTTCAAAATCTCCAAAGTCTACTACAATGTCTTCTGATAAGCAACAAAAACAGTCAAAGAACATCAAAGGTGTTGGATCTTCAAAGAGTTCCATTTCCCAGAACATTCCAACCAGCACAACCATCACTGTTGGGGACCGAGAGTACATCACTGCTCCAAAACTCTTGAAAGAACAGAAAGCAATTTTTGCTTCTCAGGTAATGGTTCCTTCTCTTCTTTCTGGAAATGCTTTAGGGTTTCTAGGCCCATTAGTATCTGACGAACATTTAGAGAAGTGTGCTCAATTTTTTCCTTGTCACCATACTACTAAACCTATAGCCATCAAAACCCTTTCTTCTAAAGACAATGAGGATCTAAACCAGAGAGAAGCTTTTCAACTAGACTTTATTACTGATAGTTTCAAGACCTTTTCGGTCTTGTCCAACCCTAGATAAATCCTATCTTTCTTGGTTAACAAAATTTGAGAAGAAGAAAGCCTCACTTTGGAAATAATTGGGTATTTTTGACCTAATCCAGATGTCAAAGCTTGGATTTAGTTATTGTCAACCTTTATTACTCTCCAGCCTATATTTATGGGATAGTACCTATAACACTTTTCATCTTCCTTGTGGAATGATGACTCCCACACTTTTCGACGTAGCTGCCATTGTTGGACTTCTTCCGACAGGAGAAACCTTCGACCCCTACCAAGACTGTGAAAACTTGATTGATTTCAAAGTTAAGAACACTTCATTCAGTACTTACATTAATCTATATCACGCTGATGGTGAAGAAGTTTCTGATATAGAACACATAGCATTCTTAGGTCTATGGTTGTCCAAATTCTTGTTTTGCTGCAAATCTCTACAAGTTGCTAAGAGATTTTTAACGCTCGCTAACCAATTGCATGCTGGTCGAAGAGTTTGTTTGAGTGAACTCTTGTTGTCTAGTTTGTACGAAAGTCTAGGATCAGCTAGTGCTAAGCTAAAGGAATACGAAGCTGGCACCAATCTATTACTATCTGGGCCTTATTGGCTTCTTCAATTGTGGTTTAATGCCATTTTCGAATCCTTTTTGCCAACACGAGGAAACGTCGAAGAAGATGCCCCAGAGATAATGAATCAAAGTATTGAGGGCACCAGACTCCTTCGACTGACTCCAGCTGATGACGTTGATAATTTACAAACTTCCCTCACCAAATACACTTTGATGTTCTCGAAACGTCATCATTTCCTTCCTTCGATGGCTCCTTTTGCCAGTCTAACGCATGGTCCTTCCTGGTTTACTGCCTCGCTCGAAGACGCTGTGAAAAATGCCAACACAGAGATCAAAGAGATATGGTGTGCCTTTCTCCTTCCAAGGCTACTTGTTTCTAGGATTCTGCCAGTGAAGAGTCACGTGTGTCTGTTGGCTTATCAGCCTACCTTTGTCTCTCGACAATTTGGGTTGTGTCAACTTATCCCTTTCACTTTATTCAAACGAAAGCACGAGATTTGCCGCGGAGGGACTGAATGGAGCGCTAGAGACATTGCCGTCCACAAAGAATTCCATGCCAATTTTGCCGAATTCCAATTAATAGCCTTCCAACCATCGTTCTATTCCACCAATGGTTTCGCCACTTGGTGGAGAGATTTCTATTCCAAGAACATGTTTTCGACTGCTGAAATCAAAGAACGTCTAACGAAGGCTTTTTCATCTTTGCAGGAAAATGTCCCCAAGGGTAAGCTTACTCATTTTGCAGAAATCCAAGCATTCGAAAAGTACTTTGAAACTGTCTATAACCCAACATCGTTGACACTATTTGTTATGCAGCCCCAATTTTAAAAGAAAAATTTGAAAAGCAGATTTCCAAAAGAAAATCTCTCAAAACTGTAAAACCTGAATTGAAATATGACTTGGCTTTTGAGTGCGAACCACCCAAATTCCCAAAGTTACCCAGTGCAAATTTTGCTTTGTCATTTTCCCCCTTACCCTTACTGGTTCACGTGTGGGAACATTTTTAACATACTAAAAAATGACCAATAAAAGCCTGCAAAAAGAGTAGTTGCTACCAAACATACCTTAGACAGTTTCAAAGGCTTCCTTCACTTCGATTTATCTGCAGTGAGAATTACTTCTCCGACATGTAAAGGTGTGGAATGTTTGGATTTCTTGGTTTTACAACTTCTTTTCGTTTCTTACCAGTCTTTTAACCATTTGCATGTTTCGACTAACTCACATCCTTCTTTAGCTGTCGAAAGGAAGGTGGTGAAGAAAGAAAAACCTGTGGCGAAGGCTAGTTCGACTACTGCTTCCAAGCCAACTACCTCTTCGAGCCAGGGAGTGCCTTCTGGTGCCGCTCTAGAAAAAACGAAGAAGGGTTCAAAGGTATTACATCAAATAAATTCTCTATCTCTTTCGAATTTCTTGCTAATTATTTATGATTTTCTTTCTTCAGGGTAGTGGCAAGCCTCCTTTGACACCCAAGAAAAGAAAAACTCCTCCTGCTAATGTCATTCTTGTCGAAGATGATGAAGAGGATACTCCTCCTACTCCACTCAAGAAGAAACAGAAGAAAAATAAGGCCACAGTTGCCCCTTTCCAACCAAATCAACAACAGGGTGTCAAAACCACCACTCTCCCTCCTCTTCCAAAGAAAACCCCATCCCAACCTTCTAGTGCTGCAGAGCTGGAGCGTATTGGGAGCAATGCCTCCGATCTAGAGGTTCAACAGGTATACTTCGACCTTGAGTATTCTATCGTTCGACAAATTTCACATTTCCAATCTAACATTTTAGTTTCAGGACAAAGCCACCCCCCTCATTTCTACTGCCAATCAAAGCAATCCTTCGAGCGGCATGAATCCATCTCCTCCTCCGACAGTCAGCGATGCTATCCAAAACAAAGGCTCTTCGACTGGGGCTCACAATCTTGAAGAGGATAACGCTCAGAACAAAGAAGAAACCTCTTACCCTGGTGAAAATGGTAAAAGGGATTCGAAGCACGTTGACGAGAAGGACTCAACAGGGAAAGAAAACTCTGAGAGTACTCCTAGTGATTCTCCTACCAGGGTTGCGTTCCCTTCAAATGATGCTGATGAGGACGATCAGGATTCAGATGAAATTGAGGGGTATTTTTGAGAAGATGAAGACATAAATATGGGAGAAGCTGATGCTGAGGGGAATCAAACTGGAACTAGTAATGCCAGCGTCAATACGGTCTCAAATCCCACTAAAGTTCGACCATCCATCATCCAAACTTCACCCACACCACTTACTGAGGAAGAGAAAAGATCTTTAAAACAAAATGATCCCCTCAAGTATGTGAGGTTAATGATGGCTCAAAGAGAGTCTTCTTCAGAGCAAAGTGTTTCTGGAGCTTCGACCCAATATGGTGCTAGTGCAAACGAAGCATCACATGACGAACTCCTTCAGCATGTGAAGAAGGTAGTTTTTGACGTAAATCTCTTTGATGAGATAAAGAATAATGTGGGGGTGAGCTTTAGCATAAAGAAGCTGATAAGCAAAATTAACATCACTGCTTGCCCCACTGATGTAGGTGAAGCCCTTATTGATATTCAAAACCTCATTGACCAAGTGTGTGCTGATTATCATAGGGAGGTGGATGCCAAAGCTAAGCTTCTATCGACTGAAAAAGCTCAAGCCATTGAATTTGACAATGCCCTTCAAACTTCACAAGCTTCTGAGGAGTTAACCGCTTCCAGAAAATCAACCCAAGCAGAGTTCGACACTTACACTGCTTCGATACGCCTCTGGGAATCTCATATTGCAGAATTGCAGCAAAAGATTTATGATGCTAAGGCGAAGCAGGATGCTATCCGAGGCTTGGATAGTACTGAAGCTGATGATCTGGCGAAGTAAAGCGTGGACCACGTCGAAAAAGCTACGGCTATGAACGAAGATATTGCACGCCTCAGAGGAGTTCAAGCGGCTGTTCAGTATAAGATTGGCTTGGCGAAGAAGAAATATGATCAAATGAGGGCCACTATTCCTTTTTGATTTCCTCCTGTATTTTCTTTATTCAATTCTTGTTTACTTGTAACTTGATTCAGACGAAAACCAATTTGGCACATATTTTGAATTTAAATATCTTCTCCATTTTTGCCATGATAGTTCTTTACTTACTATGCTGTTATGATTCTAACTTCGTGCATAAATGGTTTATACCTCTTTAAGTATTTTCCATTTACTTTTAGGATTCTTCGATCCTCTGCTAGTTCTTCTATTTCGTATGCATTGTTTGAAAAGACTTTTAGAATTCGAAAAGGTCCTTCCCAATGTGGAGACCATTTTCCTAATGCCTTATTCTTTCGATCCATAGGCAATATGACTTCCCATACTAAATCATTCGTAGTAAAAGTTTTATCTTTGACCCTCTTGTTGTATGCCCTTGCTACCCTTTCCTTCTGTCTTCTTAATACTTCTAACGCATGTAACCTTTCTTCGTCCAAATCCACCAGCTCATTTATCATCATTTCCCAGTATAACTCGGATGGGATTTCTCCTTGTCTTTGGATTCTCACTGATTGTAAGTAGACTTCGACAGGTAGTACTGCATCATGTCCAAATGTAAGCTGGAAAGGTGTAGTGTTAGTGGCTTCTTTAGGGGAAGTTCGACAAGCCCAGAGTGCTTGGTCTAAAGTTTTGTGCCAATTTTTTGGCTTTTTTCCTACATGCTTTTTGATTAGCCCAATTATCACTTTGTTGGCTGCTTCAACTTGCCCATTGGCTTGAGCATAATAGGGTGTGGATGTTAATAATTTGAAACCCATTTCCTTCGCAAATTCTTGCATCTTTCGACCAGTAAAGACTGATCCTTGATTTGTTGTTATAATGGGATTCCAAATCTGTATAAAACTTGCCTTTGAATGAATTCGATAGCAGTTTCTTGGTCCACATTTACTAGAGGTACTGCTTCGACCCATTCAGTGAAATAGTCAATTCCTACAAGTATATATCTTTGACCTTTGGATGAGTGGGGTATAATTTCCCCAATTAGATCTAATGCCCAACCTCTGAAGGGCCAAGGCTTAATAATTGTATGAAGTTCAATTGCAGGAGCATGTTGAATTCCTGCGTGTATTTGACATTCCTGGCAACCCTTAGCAAACTCTATACAATCTTTTAACATGGTGGGCCAATACATTCCATATCTGAAAAGCAACCATTTCATCTTATGGCCTGCCTGATGTGCTCCACAAGCTCCACTGTGTACACTGGATAATGCCAAGTAAGCTTCGCTTTCTCCTAAGCATTTCAACAGGGTCCCTTCAGGGGTTTTCTTGAATAATTCATTCCCTATCAATATATAAGATAGAGCCCTGTACTTGGTTTTTCTTTCCGTGTCTGTTGAATGGTCCTTGAGATAATTAATAATTGGATTCCTCCAGTCTGTATCTATCAAGGTATCAATGGCCAATACTTCAAACTCCTCTTTGTTAGCATATCCTAACTGGGTGCTTTCCAAATCCGTCGGAGATAATCTGGCCTCCATTGCCTTTCCTCTTACTTCGACAAGCTCTTCTAGCTTTTCTTTTGAAATTCTATACCCTGAGGCTATTTGTGCTAAGTCATTAGCCTTTTGGTTTTTTATTCTAGGGACATGTTTTATGTCGACGTATTCGAATTTTTTGAGTAACCTATTTGCAATGACGAAGTACATAATCAAAATTTCTTTTATACATTTGTACTCCTTCATCAGTTGCTTGATTACTAATTATGAATCTCCTTTAATTTCGACCCTAGTTGCCCCCATTTCCAACAAAGCCTCAAGTCCTGCAATAAGAGCTTCATATTCTGCTTCGTTGTTGGAACAAAGGGGACCTTCAATTCTATATTTGAGTTTTGTTGGAATTATGTCAGGAGAAATTAACATTATCCCAACCCCACTTCCATTCTTATGAGTGGAAGTGTCGAAGAATAATTTCCAAGGTTTCAACTCAACTTGAAATTGAGGATTTTCGACTAGTGCATGGTCTACAATAAAATCTGATACTATTTGTCCCTTCATTGCCTTTAAAGGCATAAAGGTTAAAGAGTATTCAGTGAGCGCTAAAGCCCATTTTCCAATTCGACTGTGCATTATTGGCTTAGATAACATATACTTGATGACATCAAAATGCGAAGAGACGTATAAATCAATAGGTTTTATATAATATTTAAGTTTAGTACAAGAGAAATGCAAACAAAGACACAACTTTTCTATTGAACTGTATCTAGTTTCTGCATCATTTAAAACCCTACTAAGGTAGTAAATGGCTCTTTCGACGCCATCTTTATTCTCTTGCGCCAACATGCTACCTATGGTAGTGTCGGAAGCTGATATATACAGTCTCATATGCTTCTTTCCACACGGTGGTGCCAAGATAGGAGGATTCGTCAGATAATGTTTGATCTTGTCGAATGCCTCTTGGTGTTCTTCATTCCATTCGAACTTGCCTTGTTTCAGGCACAGAAGGGGAGAGAAGGCTTGAGTTCGACCACTTAAATTCGAGATGAATCTTCTTAGGAAGTTTATCTTTCCTAATAATGATTGCAATTCCTTTTTGGTTGATGGTGCTTTGGTCTCCATAATAGCCTTCGTCTTGTTCTGATTAATTTCTATCCCCTTTTTGTGGACCACAAAGCCCAGGAAATCTCCAACCTGCACAAAGAATGCACACTTAAGAGGATTCATTTTTAAGCCATGTTTTCTCATTCTTTCGAATGATTGGCTGAGATGGGATAGATGGTCTTCATCCAACGTAGATTTTATCACAATGTCATCTATGTATACTTGCATGAATATCTCTATATAATCATGAAATATAGAGTTCATTGCTCGCTGGTATGTTGCCCCAACATTTTTTAGGCCAAAAGGCATGACTATCCATTCATAAGTGCATATTGCCCCCGGACATCGAAAAGCTGTTTTAGAAACATCTTCTTCTGCGATGAAAATCTGGTTATAGCCAGAATATCCATCCAGCATGCTGAGATACTCGTAGCCTGCGGCTGAGTCAACCAACATCTCTGCCACATGCATTGGATACTCATCCTTAGGGGTTGCTGCATTTAGATCACGAAAATCTATGCATACTCGCAAAGAGCCATTTTTCTTGATAACAGGGACAATATTAGCAATCCAATCGACATACCTTGTGGTCCTGATGAAGTTGCAACGAAGAAGTCTTTTGACCTCTTTTTTGATCTTTGTGAGGATTTCTGGTGCGAATCTTCTTGGAGTCTGCTTGATGGGCTTCTTGCCATCCTTTATACGCAGCTTTAATTCGACCAGGTCCCTCTTCAAACCAGGCATCTCGTCATAATCCCTGAAGGTGAGAAAAAACAAGAAAGGGGGGTTTGAATTGTTTTGGAAAATAAGCGCTTTTGCAGAATAAGAACACACAAGATTTTATACTGGTTCGCTTATAACACAAAGCTACTCCAGTCCACCCGACCAAGGTGATTTCGCCTTCAAAAAGGACTTAATCCACTAATCTTGAAATATTATTACAACCAACGTCTAAGAGAAGGATCTCTTAGTCTTCCCAAGTATACAGACTACGCAGAGTCACTTGAGGAACAAAATCAGTTTTGACAAAAGGAGTTTGTAATCTAAAGTGCTTCTAAGATTAAGCAAATATTACAGTAAGTAGAGCAAGCAAGTGTTTTCACGTATGAGCAACAACTCGTGAAAAACTAAGAGAGAGAGTAGAGTATTTCTGTGCGTTCAGATGTGTCTCTCACTGAAGTATGTTGTCCTTTATATAGTGGTGAAAGGACCGTTATAGTGATGGCAGAATATTTGTCTTTGATGAGAGTTTAATGCCATTACTTCTGTGTTTCTTGCCATAACCAATTTGTCTCCCTGAATAACTTCTTTTCAAACATACTTCCTTTCCATTTGAAGTTGTTGTTTCCGTTACTCTTTCTGGATTAGGAGATCCTTCGTCAAAATCTACGTTATCTCTGCCAATCTGAGATTGTGTTGAAGTTACATCAGAGCTTCTAATAGTCCTGGTCTTTTTAGCTCATCAGAGTTGATTTCAGTGGAGGTTTAGAGCTTCTGGTATTCTGCTGTTCTGTTTTGTTCAGAGTCAGAACTTCTAGAGCGCGCTTCTTCTTCATATGCTTCTGATCTTCTAGTACTTTGTATCTGATTAGATTCTGTATTTGATAAAGCGATCAGATTCATTTGTTCTTGTTCAGAGTCCTACACACTTAGAGAAATTTCGTTAGGGTGCCATTTTTGGTTTCATCCTTTGTTATCATCAAAATCCTGGAATCTATTGTAGAACTAATTTTGTTCTTACAATCTCCCCCTTTTTGATGATGACAAAACAATCTTAATTAATAGATGAAACATTTAGATATAAGAATTTATCAGATCAGATAGAAGTGAGCTCCCCCTGAGATAAGCCTGGGAGTTCAGAATTTCTTACCAAAGCTTCCATTCAATGATGTTTCTAGATACTCTTCTGCAAATATCTAAGTCAAAGAGGGTTAGATAGATTTTTATTGAATAATATGTTTGCAGAGTCCTGAAGGATTTAGATATGTTTTCATCAGAGCTGCTTTTATTTCTCCCCCTTTTTGTCAAAATCAAAAAGACTTAGCAAAAAAAATAAAGGAAAGGAAAAAATATACATATATTCAGATATGAGCATAAACAACAGAAAGCCAAAAACAAGTAGAAACAGAGAGCAACAAGCAAAAAAATCCTAGGTGCCTAAGGGTTGGAAGGAGGCATCCTCTGAAGCAGTTGGGTCAGCAGATTCTGGATGTTGGCGTTGACTGTGTCCTGTTGATCCAATCTGGCTCGGACTTCCTTCTGCTCTTTCTGAAGTTCCTCAAGAGTCTTGAGAACCAGAGGGACAAAGGTAGAGGACTCCCCCTGAGTAAGATCATTCTGTTCTTCAGCACGGAGAGCTTCAGCTTCAGTAGCGGCTTTAGCTTCAGCTTCAACAACAGCTTTTGCTTCAGTCTCAGCAGCAGCAGCGTCAGCTAGAGCTTTGGCTTCAGCTTCCTTAACCCTTTGAATTTCTTCTTGCCTTGCTTTTTCTTCTGCTTCCCTTCTGGCTTGCTCCTCAGCTTCTCTGGCTAAACGCTCCTGTAGTCTTGCCTCAGCGTCTCTGATGAAGTCGTTTCTGACTTGCTCAGAGAGGTTCTTCAGCTTAAAGGCCTCAGAGGTCATCCAGCCAATAACTCTGTTCCAGTGTGTCCTAACAGAGGAAAGATCATCACTGATGCCAGAGTTGATGGTCAGAGACTTGACCTTGTCAACTGATGCTCCTGCAAACAACATAATTGCTTCCTCTAGGGTTGGCAGGGAGTTTTGTGGTTCAGATGGTAGAGGTGAAGAAGTGGGAGGGCTTAGGTTGAGAGTTTGTGGTTCAGCGGAAGTGTTTGGTGGGGGTGTGTGATAAGTGTTTAGGTCAGAGGGTTGAACGTCAGATGATGTTAGGTTTGGTTGTTTTGAGGGTGGTGAGGTTACTTTAGGTTCAGGTGGGTTTTGTTGTGGTTGTTGTGAGGCAAGGTTCTGAGTTTGAAGTTGGGATAGAGTGGGAGAAGAGGGGTCATAGAATTCTGTGTCAGATGAGATGATGAAGTAGGGGGGTGATTCTGGGGAAGAGGATGAAGAGGTGGTTTCATTTAGCTTTTCAGCTTCAGATAAGGGTAAGGTGGTGGTGGCAAGGTTGAATTTCTGTGGTGGTTGCTGAGATGTTCTGGTTGTTGAAGGGGAGGTTTCAGATTGAGTGTATATGGGTGTTGGTTGAGGGATGGAAGAAGCAATTTGCTGTGTTTGTGCAGAGGGAGCAGGAGAGACAGACTTACCAGAAGGCTCATGCAGAGGTGCTGGAGGTCTTGATCCGGAGGATTCTCCTAGTTTTGCTTTCTTCGCCTGCGATGTCTTCTCAGAGGGAACTCTTTTATGCCTCATGAAGTTCAGAGCTTTATCTGGTAGATCGCTTAAGTGGAAGTCTGAGATATCTACTCCTTCGTCCTTCAGACTTTGTAGATAAAAGAGGATTACATCTCGGGGCTCTTCCTTTGAGAACAGATATAGACCATGGAGAATTTTCCTCTGATCTTTTAAAGCATCCCAAGAAGTGTCCAGAGTAGGTCTAACGTTGACCTTATCCAGAATCCCCATGCTCTTCAGATTCTTGGCATTGATAGGTTTTCCAACGTCGATCGCCACATCCTCCATGAGTCTGTGCTTTAACAGATGATCCACCAGCTGACTTTCAATCAGAAAGTCAGAGATTAGCCTTCCCAGAGGGATGTAGGTTCTGGGCTTCATGTGGTTTCTGGTATCCCGCACAGAGTCTCTGAGGTACTTGAAGAGAAGTGCTGGAAGGCAGAGCTTCAGGCCCTTGTGAATGCAGTACATAATGCATTTTGATCTATGTTGATGTAGTCTGAGGAGTTTGATGCTGGGCGATGATGGATGGTACCCAGAATGATCTTCAGCCAAACCCGGAGGTTCTGAAGTAGATCCTTGTTCTTGGAGGGATTGCCTTCTGTGTTCTGCTTGATGATTGTTGGGTTAATCTCTTGGGATATGTATTTTGCCCTGGGATTGATGTTGTAGATTCTTCTGCCTCCATCCTTTTCCATACCCAGAAGAGCAGCAATAGCCTTCTCAGTTATCACAATCTTGACTCCCAGAACATAGGAGACAATGAAGTGATCGTCAACGTCTGCGAATCTCCAGAATTCCTTCACAAGATTTGGGTAAACTGGACCATAGAGACGTTGAAAGTAGTTTCCCCAACCTTGTTTGTTGAGTTCTTCAGTGAGGTCTATGCCATTCCTTTTCATATTGTCAAAATCCACCAAGGATTCACATAAGACTTCCAGTTTTTCAAATGGCGTTGCAAGATGAATATGAGGCTCACGATCAAGAATGTGAGGCTCCTTGTAGATTGGTGTTGTGGTGACGCCCGTAACTGTTGGGTTGCTTGAGCTTTGAACTTGTTCGCTTGAACCCATTTGTTGAGAGAAGTTGTACACAACTTATTGTTGAGCATCCATGATGTTGATGAAGAACTGAGATGAAGATGAAGAACTGCTTGCAGAAATGCCTTGAGAGAACTGAGGTTTTAAGAGTGCGTGAGAGTGAAAAGTGTGCAATGGGTGAAATGAATGTGTTTAAATACCCAAATTAGGGCGCATGCAAAACGACACACAATTCAGAGTTTAGCACAAAGACCAAGTTAGCACGTTTGGAGGGAAAAATGATTACAACTCATAAATGATGTCTAATCCCAACAGCTGGACACTGCTCGAGGAGATTTCAAGGGACTGTTCCTTGATTACTGCTAGACAGCTGTCTAGAATTTCCAAGGTCAGACGCAAGGCACTCCACATGTTTGCTTTACCTGATCTTCAGGAATACTAAAGGATTGGTTCCTGGAGAATTCTAACTCAGATAACTTCTATCTTGGTAGAAGCATTAGAGTCAGAGGCAGAATCCATTGTGTTTACATCAGAGTCTCATTTAACTACTTCAGAGGCACATTTTATTCAGGGCAGTTTTGAATGTTCGGATTTTCTAGAATAAATAGGAATCTATCTTCAGCTAAGGGTTTAGTAAAGATATCGGCCCATTGATGATCTGTATCAATGAATTTCAATGTTACTATCCCTTTCTGAACATAGTCTCTGATAAAATGATGTTTAATTTCAATGTGCTTAGCTCTGGAGTGTAAAATGGGATTCTTACTTAAACAAATGGCAACAGTATTATCACAAAAGATAGGAATGTTACTCTCAAAGATTTGAAGATCCTCTAGTTGATTCTTCATCCAGAGCATCTGGGTAGTGCATAATGATGCTGAGATGTATTCTGCTTTTGCAGTGGACAAGGCTATGGTTGATTGTCTTTTGGTGGCCCAGGATATCAGGTTCTTTCCCAAGAGCTGACAATTTCCAGATGTACTTTTTCGTTCCATTTTGTCCCCTGTGTAATCTGCATCACAAAAACTAGATAGTCTATACTCTGATGTTTTCTCATACATCAGGCCCAAGTTAGGAGTTCCTTTCAGATATTTGAAAATTCTCTTAACTGCTGTTAAGTGAGTTTCTCTAGGATCTGATTGAAATCTGGCATAGAGACAAACACTAAATAGAATATCAGGGCGAGTAGCAGTCAGATAGAGAAGGGAGCCTATCATACCACGATAGAGCTTTTGACAAACCTTTTTACTGACTTCTTCCTTTTCAAGAATGCAGGTTGGATGCATGGGAGTCTTTGCAGAATTGCATTCAGCCATACCAAATTTCTTCAGAACGTCTTTTATGTATTTGCTTTGATGAACGTACGTGACTTCTGAAGTTTGGTTAATTTGAATTCCTAGAAAGAACTTTAGTTCTTGCATTAAGCTCATTTCAAATTCTGCCTGCATTAGCTCAGAGAATTCTTGACATACAGAGGCGTTAGCTGAACCAAAAATGATATCATCAACGTATATCTGGCATACCATGAGATCATTGTTAAGGTTTTTATAGAAGAGTGTGGAGTCAACTTTCCCTCTGATAAAATTATGTTCCAGAAGAAAATTACTTAATCGTTCATACCAAGCTCCGGGAGCTTGTTTAAGTCCATATAAAGATTTCTTAAGTTTAAAGACATGTTCTGGATAATTTGGATTTTCAAAACCTGGAGGTTGGTTGACATACACTTCTTCTGATATATAACCATTAAGGAATGCGCTCTTGACATCCATTTGATACAATTTGATAGAATTATTTATAGCGAATGATACAAGTAAGCGAATAGATTCTAACCTGGCGACTGGAGCAAAGGTTTCATTGTAGTCAATACCTTCTTGTTGACTGTAACCTTGAGCCACCAGTCGAGCTTTGTTTCTGACGACTTCTCCTTTCTCATTCAGCTTGTTTCTGAACACCCATCTGGTTCCGATAACGCGAGTGCCTCTCGGCTTAGGAACAAGATCCCAGACATCATTCTTTGTGACTTGATCTAGCTCTTCTTGCATGGCTAGAACCCAGTCGTTGTCTTGAAGTGCCTCATCACAGGACGTAGGCTCGATCAGAGATACTAGTGTCATACCCCAATTTTGTCCGGGCATATTTAATTTTTTCATACAATCGATTTCATTTTATTTTTGCATCATATGCATAGCATGACATACATTGCATCATGAATAATGCCTAGAACGTCAGTCGGAATGAATTTATTTGAGAATACGGACAAATCAGTTGAATCGTTAAAATTTGAGGAAACAGTGTATTTTTCAAATAATGTGTTTTGTGCTGATAATTTTGGTGTGATTGATTTAATTTTCCGTACAAATTTGCATTCGATTTCTATTTTTAATGGATCAATATTTTTGGTTAGTTAGATAATTAAAATAGTTAAAATTTATTTAAATCAAATGTTAATTAGTTTTTTCAATTAATGTTTTATGTATTTAAGTGAATTATAAGTGTATTAAAAAATATTAGCATTGGATTCTCTTTTCTTAAAATAAAAAAAACAAAATAAATAAATAAATAAATAATAAGAATCCATTGGAGATTCACTCCAACGTCTTTCTCCTCTCTATTCGCCATGTGTCCCTCAACCTCATCCACTCACCTCACAAAATCTGAAAAAAGATCTCTCTCTTCCCTCACACACACGTTACATTCTCCACCCTCTTTCTTCCCTCCACGCGTCCTCTCTCTCTTTATCTCACAAAATCCACTCTGAAAATCCTCATCCTCAGGAATCTCTCTTGGCCTCTTCCATTCCCTCACAATACCCTCACAACAGAAAATCTCTCACGCAAAAAACCTCACAATCCCTTCGTCTTCTCCATCTCCGTTCACCTTCCTCCTCCGCTTCCACTATCAAATAAATCTACCGCCGCCACCACCTTCATCATCTCCCTCACCACACCTCATCACCACCGTAAAAACCACAACCCAACCCCATTAACTCCACCATCGAAATCCACCTTCACCAAAAACCCTTACTCCGCCGTCAATCATCTTCAAACCTCTTCAAACCCTCAGCCGCCGCGAATCTACCGACGAATCCACGATCTCCACCGCCACGAGCTCAAGCTCGCACAACCCACAAAACCCTCCTTCATCGCCCTTACCGTAACCCTTCAACAGTAGCAACCTTCATCAAACTCTCTCCGCCGTGCAACCCTCTTCAATCGCCGTCAATAACTCATACACCGTGGATTTCATCTTCACACGCTGTTCACCTTCAAACCTCACGATTCCGATTCCGCGGTGCAAATCTCCAAAGCCAACTCACGAATCAACGATCTCTACCAACCTATCCAAGCATCTCTCCGTGTCAATCAATCGACTCGCAACCCACCCTTTGCGAGTTATCACTTTTGGTTGTTGTTTAAATATTTAATCTGGTTACAGGTCGGTTTTTGTTTTACAGGATGATTGCTCCGCCATTTGAATCCCGTGTTGCTTGACTTACGGTAACGACATTTGAATCCCGTGTTGCTTGACACGGAGAGATGCTTGGATAGGTTGGTAGAGATCGTTGATTGGTGAGTTGCCTTTGGAGATTTGCACCGCGGAATCGGAATCGTGAGGTTTGAAGGTGAACGGCGTGTGAAGATGAAATCCACGGTGTATGAGTTATTGACGACGATTGAAGAGGGTTGCACGGCGGAGAGAGTTTGATGAAGGTTGCTACTGTTGAGGGTTACGGTAAGGGCGATGAAGGAGGGTTTTGTGGGTTGTGCGAGCTTGAGCTCGTGGCGGTGGAGATCGTGGATTCGCCGGTAGATTCGCGGTGGCTGAGGGTTTGAAGAGGTTTGAAGATGATTGACGGCGGAGTAAGGGTTTTTGGTGAAGGTGGATTTCGATGGTGGAGTTAATGGGGTTGGGTTGTGGTTTTTACGGTGGTGATGAGGTGTGGTGAGGGAGATGATGAAGGTGGTGGCGGCGGTAGATTTATTTGATAGTGGAAGCGGAGGAGGAAGGTGAACGGAGATGGAGAAGACGAAGGGATTGTGAGGTTTTTTGCGTGAGAGATTTTCTATTGTGAGGGTATTGTGAGGGAATGGAAGAGGCCAAGAGAGATTCCTGAGGATGAGGATTTTCAGAGTGGATTTTGTGAGATTTTTTTGTTTTTTTCAGAGTGAGGTGTTGTGAGGTATTTGAGTGGAGGGAGCGTGAGATAAAGAGAGAGAGGACACGTGGAGGGAAGAGAGAGGGTGGAGAATGTAACGTGTGTGTGAGGGAAGAGAGAGATCTTTTTTCAGATTTTGTGAGGTGAATGGATGAGGTTGAGGGACACATGGCGAATAGAGAGGAGAAAGACGTTGGAATGAATCTCCAATGGATTCTTATTATTTATTTATTTATTTTTTTTATTTTTTTTTTATTTTAAGAAAAGAGAATCCAATGCTAATATTTTTTAATACACTTATAATTCACTTAAATACATAAAACATTAATTGAAAAAACTAATTAACATTTGATTTAAATAAATTTTAACTATTTTAATTATCTAACTAACCAAAAATATTGATCCATTAAAAATAGAAATCGAATGCAAATTTGTACGGAAAATTAAATCAATCACACCAAAATTATCAGCACAAAACACATTATTTGAAAAATACACTGTTTCCTCAAATTTTAACGATTCAACTGATTTGTCCGTATTCTCAAATAAATTCATTCTGACTGACGTTCTAGGCATTATTCATGATGCAATGTATGTCATGCTATGCATATGATGCAAAAATAAAATGAAATCGATTGTATGAAAAAATTAAATATGCCCGGACAAAATTGGGGTATGACAGTTGCCCCTATTTAATTATCTTGAACTAGAAAGTAAGAATGACGACAGTCTTCATACATTCGTGGTGGAAGGTAATTAAATACAAAAAGATCCAAATTTTGTCCTTTGAAATGCAATGGAATGGACGCAGAAAGAAAATGCAGTGAGAAATACAGTAAGAAAAGTTTTTAGAAGGTAAAATGAAATGATCAAGATTTTCTGGAAACCGTCAGAACAGTATCTTGGATGTCATAATCGAGATATTCCAATAATGGAATGATACCTCAACTATATCTAAGACTTTCTGATAATTAGCAGAACAATGTCTCTAAAAAATGAATGAGACTCTTCATATAGATGAAGCAGCATCTCAAATCGCAAAATGAGATTCTTCAGATAAATGAAGCAGTATCTCAAACAGATTAATGAGATTCTTCAGATAAATGAAGCAGTATCTCAAATAGATTAATGAGATTCTTTAGATAAATGAAGCAGTATCTCAAATGGATTAATGAGACTCTTCAGATAAATGAAGCAGTATCTCAAATGTTCGCCTGTTAGGAGAAATATTTTTAGAAAAGACTCCTTCTGGAGGAGATTTACTAGCAAAGCTCTGCAGGGAGGAAAGCTCATAAGAGACTTTTTATGGTAACCTCTGCTTGGGGAGCAATGATAGTAAGGAAAATGCTGGGAATATCATTATTAATCATAAAGTTGAAAAATGATTTATTGAGAAATAGTTCCACGAGCACATGCAGGGTAATAGCTTTATTGAATTTACATGAAGAGTGTCCGGGATACATATGAATGACCTTGGATCTTGATATTTTGTTATGTTTTTTCATATGATGGTCCACTCTGGGTGGAAATACCATGCATGGGATGATGCATGAGATGTATGCAAGTATGCAATTGCTGGGGATATTTATGATGCGCATGGGAATGCAACTGAATTTATTTTGTTGAAATTCCCATTTTGTGGGAGTGTTATGCATGAGTATGCTGATGATTGATATGATTGTGTTTAATGAAATTCCTGTTTAGGCAGGAAAATTATGCATGAATTGATGCATGTGATGCACGTGGGAATGCAACTGAGTACTGGAATTTTTGTAGGGTTTTATTTTTTGAGATTATTGGGGAATATCATCATCAAAGAGTTGATGAAAAGGTAACTGTCATCGTCAATGGGTTGACGGAAAGGTAAATGTCATCACCAGAAGGCTGATGGAAAAGATCATCATCAGAGGGATGATGAAAAGGTAGTTGTCATCGTCAATGGGTTGACGGAAAGAAACTTCACTATAGAGTGGCATCACCAAAGGGTTGGTGGAAAAGATTGTATATGTAGTATCCTCGTCAAAGTGTTGATAGAAAAAGGCTTCACTATGGAGTGGCATCATCAAAGGGTTAATGGAAGTAATTAAAAGAAGTCATCACCAAAGGGTTGTCGGAAAAAGGTAAAGAAAGACATCACCAAAGGGTTGGTGGATAAGGAATTATATAGGCAGTATCATCATCAAAGGGTTGACGGAAAGAAACTCCACTATGGAGTGGCATCATCAAAGGGTTGATGGAAAATAATTGTCATCGTCAAAGGGTTGACGAAAAGAAACTTCACTAGGGAGTGGCATCATCAAAGGGTTGATGGAAAAAAAACTTCACTATGGAGTGGCATCATCAAAGGGTTGATGGAAAAGAAACTTCACTATGGAGTGGCATCATCAAAGGGTTGATGGAGAAGGTTGTCGTCATCAGAGGGCCGATGGAAAGGTAATGGTCAACGTCAAAGGGTTGATGGAAAGGTAATTGTCATCATCAGAGGGCTGATGGAAAATAATTTGTCATCATCAAAGGGTTGACGGAAGTAATTAAAGGATGTCATCACCAAAGGGTTGGTGGAAAAAATTTTCATCGACAAAGAGTTGTCGGAAAGAAACTTCACTATGGAGTGGCATCACCAAAGGGTTGGTGGAGAAGAAACCTCACTATGGAGTGGCATCACCAAAGGGTTGGTGGAAAAGAAACCTCACTATGGAGTAGCATCACCAAAGGGTTGGTGGAAAGGATGATCATCATCAGAGGGCTGATGGGAAAGAAAGCTCAGGTTATGTCCATCAAAGGGTTGATGGGAAAGAATTATGATGTTGTGTATACGTATGATGCATGTTAATGAAAATTTCTTATTTTTGTGAGAGAGATCTTTGATATGCAACTTCCTTATTTGGAAGGAAAGTCATGTGTGTTTATTGTATGCAGTGCATGTGGTAATGCAAGATGAATATTGGTTAATTTTTGGATTGATCTCCCTTTTTTGAAGGTGAGATTTTCTGGGTACCAATGTTGATTGGATTTGAGTTTATGAAGATGCCAGCAGAGTGGACTTTTATTTTTGGTAGTTGCCAATATGGATTGGACTTTTGGTTGGAGATGCCAATAGGGATTGGACTTTGGTTTTGGAGATGCCAATAGGGATTGGAATTTGATATTATGAGGATGCCAACAAAGTGGACCTTTATTTTTGATAGCTGCCAATATGGATTGGACTTTATTTTTTTGGTAATTGCCAATTTGGATTGGACTTTGGTTGGTGAAAGGTTTTGACTTCCCGACACTCGATATTTTGACTATGTGATGATTGGGTGATAGACATGGACGCTCTTGGTGCCCCAAGTTTAATCCTTTGTTGATAAACTGTGTGCTTGTTCTTGAGAGAACCTCAACTTCTTTGCCTGATATGCCTTAATAATTTTGTGAGCGTAGCGACGTAATCAATGCATGATGATTGTGCTTTTTGCTATGCCCCAAGGCTCTTTGGAACTTGTCTTCCATAGCCTGCATGGTCTTTGAAGGAATTCTCTTTTGAAAGGAAACCTTGGGGAATAACTATGCCATGGCTTGAACCAATTTGCCCTAGTGTATGAATCTTTTAGTAGTTTTCCCCTGATTGGGATTTTGAAAGGCTTACCTCAAACAGACTGAATTATTTGCCTTCTTGGTCCACTGATGCTTGGGGATTTTTTTACTGACCAATTCATAGTCATTGGATACCATGCCCCTAATCCATAGGGTTAGGAAGTAGTCTTGATTTGGGTCAGCATTGACGAATGATCAAGTTCTTCTCTGATTGCTCCTTTGAAGCTCCTTGATGTCAAGTACTTACTTGCAATTAAAATTGTTTATTCAATCAATGGTAATTTTAATGCGATATTCATGCAAGTTTGAATAATCATTTATTGAGGTGATGTGATAGTGTGTGACGAATGAACCATTAGTTCGAACGCATTGTTGATTTAGCTAGTGTGTGAAAGATACAATGAGAATATGATGCCAATACAGGTGATTAACAAATATTTAGGAGTCAGTTTACGCAACCTTGTTGTAGTATGCTTTCACAATAAACCCTACCTCAATTAGGTATTTTAAGGGTTGTAACGTGGTCTGGTTCACGGTTTTTGAACAAAAGGATATAAGGCTCAAATTTTGTTTTAACCCACCCCTTCTTCATGATGATCTCCAATCCTATGCTCAGTTAATTCAACATACACATTCGTTTTTTTAAGGTGTAAGGATAAAGATGATGATTCAAGGTCTCTTGAAATGGAAATCACCTTATTTCATTTTCTGGATGTCGGTGACCCTTTGATTCTTGATATGGCGGTCACTGAGTCTTGTTTTGTTTTGTTGAGGGTTTTCGTGACCTATTTTGATCTTTGCTTTGATCCCTAACTTTTGCCTGTACCACTTTTTTAAGCTTTGGTCCACCGGGATTGCCCCTATTTTTTCCTAAATCGCCTCTTTGGGTGTTCGACTTCGCGGACTCTTTCTTTGTTTTTTTTTGAAATTTGTGACTACCAAATCCTTGGTCATTGAAGAATAACCGACATAAGATTTGGATTTGTATGGTTCCTTCGACACTTCATAATGTGTGCGAAGAACATTATGTGATTGGTCCTTGTACGAGATATTTCATCTTGTAATTTGAATGCGTAGTCAAATTAACTGAACACTACCTTGCCCCAGGTTAAATGTAAGGGTTTGTAAATCCGAAAGAAACTCATACTTCTAGGCTCGAAGTGATTGACTAGGGATTAACTCCTTATCTCTCCAGTGTTTGGGGATACGAAACAATGCCTGTACATCATCAACAAGGTTTTATCCGAAAGCATACAATCAGCAATTATAGGTATTTCGTCTTCGTCATTCTCCCTTCAATTTTTGCTAAAACAACAGTTTGATAAGTGAATGGGAGAAATATTTTTTATATCAATGGAAAAAACGAGTGAATACGAAAGGATTTGTTCAAAACATGCATAATCATTTCATTAATATTACCGTTAAAGGAAATCAACAATACTTGAAAGCAGATAAGTACTTAACATGCAAAGAAAAATACAAATGAAATGCGAGGAGTAGCCAAATGGTTGCCAGTGTAGAGGAAACTCTCTCGTGTTTGGTTCACTGTTGGGCTATCCTTCTTCATAGTGGTGGTAGTTCTGCTCGTCAAGACTAGTATGACAATCATCTTCAGACATATTCTCGGAAATCTCTTCCACAGTTTGAACTGATGGACCCGCATAGCTAGGCGAAGAAGTATTATTGATTTGCAAGCTTCGAGGCGTAAATGAGAACATATTGGAATCAAGCAGGGTTTGTACCTTACTCTTGAGCACCTTGCAGTCTTCAGTTGAATGCCCTTGTGCCCCAGCATGGAAGTCACATCGAGCATTGGCGTCAAAGCCTGGTGGATATGGAGGTCTGACTGGTTTTAGCTCCTTTGGCACTATCAATCCCCTCTTAATCAAATATGGAAGTGCTTGACTGTATGGCATTGGAAGCGGATCAATATGTCTCTCTGGCTTCCTTGGCCTTTGTTGAGCATGTTGGCGCTGCTGATGTGGAGTGTTATGTCGTTTGTATGGCTGCTGAGGTGGAATCTGTTGTTGATGTTGAAGAGGTCCTTGAGTTGTGGGATACTGCCCATGTGGAGAGAATGATGTCTGGTGTGAAGCTTGTGGAGCTTCCCAGACTGCGTTAATTTCAGCTTCTTCTTCCTTTTGGGAACTAGGAATAGATTCACTCTCCATACTCTGGCTATTTGAGGCGCATTGGATTTTTCCACTTTTGAGGCCATTCTCGATGCGCTCTCCAATTGACACCAAGTGAGCGAAGTCTGATGCTGCACTGCTAATCATCCTTTCAAAGTAAGGACTTTGCAAGGTATCCCTGAATAATTCCATAACTTCTTTGTCTAAGAGTAGTGGTTCAATGCGGCCTGCTAATTCTCTCCATCTTTGGGCATACCCTCTGAAGGATTCGTTGTTTTCTTGATACAAGGCCCTCAGCTGCATGCGATCGGGAGCCATGTCCAAATTGTATTTGTACTACTTCAAAAAGGCATTAGCTAGGTCTATCCACGACTGAACATGATTCCTTTCTAACTTCGTATACCAACTCAATGATGCCCCAGTCAAACTGTCCTGAAAACAGTGAATCATTAGTTTATCATTGTGGGCATGAGAGGTCATTTTTCGACAAAACATCACCAAATGGTGCTTTGGACAATTATCCCATTTGTACTTCTCAAATTCTGGTATTTTGAATTTTGGGGGTATAACTAGGCCAGGTACCAAACACATGTCTAAGGCACTCTGTTCAACAGTATCTTGTCCTTCTATGGCCTTGAGCTTTTTCTCTAGCATGCGGCATCTTTTAACAATCTCATCATCTTGTGGTTGTTCAGTATTAACCAATAGGCTTGTTCCATGTGAATTTGGCACAGAGAATGCAAAGCTGTGATATTCAACATCATCATGATATGAGGAACCCTTATCTCGAACAATATGACGTTTTTGTACAACCGAGTTATCAACTGGGGTTTGCACAGGCCGAGGTTGGGTAAGATCATTTACTGGAGGCGGAACTACATTCTCAATAACTGCAGTCTGTTGAACGTTGTCATCTCTCTTTGCTAAAGCTATCATGGCTTCCACAAGTTGGTCTACCTGGTTTTTCATTGAGTCAACATCTCCTCTCAATGCAATATGACTTTGCTCCAATGGATCCATAATCTTTCCAGAGCTACTTCAAGTCCGATACGAATGTCGGGAATTCAACTGCGAGTTATGGACACAGGATGGGATGAGTTTTTTTGTTTATGAAAATGATATGCAATTCATGCTGATGGGATGAGAATGCATGAAATTTTTGTATTTAGGTATGCAAAGAAAATGTAATTCAGGTATAGTTAGGATCCAGGATAACACGAGTATCATATGGTACACCCTATAAGGAGGTTCTATGTTCTCTACCCTACACACAAAGGATGGCTCCTAAGGTTATTCCTTTCCAAGACAGAACTTAGAGTCATGGATTGTGTTCAGCATCCCATCGCAATAATGGGCTAGCCACATCGTGATGAAAGTTCTGAATTAATCTTTTCTAAGTGGGATCTTCGTATTGTTCGAACGGGGTGTAGACCCCTCGGTTCAATACTACACAATCGCCAGTCATGAAGACGGACTTCGGTTTAAGGCGAGGTTCCTAGAGTCATGGACCATGTTCAACGTTTCCTCGCAATAATGGGCTAGCCATATTATGATGGAAATTCTGAACAGATCTACTCTAGGTGGAGTTCTCG
Source organism: Lathyrus oleraceus (assembly GCF_024323335.1). Classification (NCBI taxonomy): domain Eukaryota; kingdom Viridiplantae; phylum Streptophyta; class Magnoliopsida; order Fabales; family Fabaceae; genus Lathyrus; species Lathyrus oleraceus. Next base: position 526,377,291 of record NC_066581.1, read on the forward strand.
TATTGTCCCAATGAGGTGTACACCCCTCGGTTCAATACTACACAACTCCGGGTTCTAAGTTCTTCTCAAAGCTCGGGTACGGAGCTTATCTCACAACATATGTCAAGCACCATAGATCACCCAATATAATAGCATAAATAATACATCAAGATATACAGAAGCAAATAAAAAAGCGGTATTATAACATTCATAGAAAATTGACTAAGTTAGGCTTGACTCTCTCTTGCTTGGAGCAATATCCCCAGCAGAGTCGCCATCTGTCGCATCTCGAAAAATACGATTCCTCGCGATGGTCGCGGAAAAAATTATGTTCGAACAGAGTCGCCACCGAACTTTATTTATCCCAATGAAGGAATAGGGAATTATCGATAAAACCTTTTAGAAAATAGAATAATGGTCGTCGCAACCATATTCGGGTTCGGGAGTCGATTACACAAGGGGAAGGTATTAGCACCCCTCACGTCCGTTGTACTCAACGGGAACCTTTTAGTCTAATTTGCTATTTGAATGTTAGTTAACTGTTATTTGCTTTCTTCGAGTAATTAGAATTGATGATAGATATGGGTGAAGACCTCAGGAGGGGGAAATGGGAGGTTTTTTATTAGTGTGCTCGCGAAGATACAGCAATCTCCTGCCTACGTATCCTTATGGTGCAATAAGGAAATCAGAGCATTCGTAGTTCGGGGAACTACGGTTTTGGTGTGTTTTGTTTGAACGACTGTGTAGGTCGGCGTTCTAACGGCTAAACGCTTGGCTTGTCTACTCTCGGAGGAGGCTTAAGCACTAGTTTGTTGTGCGCATTAGAAAGGATTGACAATGTTCTTTTGAAAAGGGTTTTGGTCACACGGGGGTGACGAGTTGAATTGATGTGTTTGGGTGTTTTGTTTGGTTTCAATCGCGCGGGGGCGAGAAGTTAGGTTTGATTTGTTTGAGATGTTTGTATTTGGTTTGTGAAAATAGTTTGAATTTATTCGATTGAGTTTTAATTTGATGACGAAAATTCGAGCAATGTGGCGTACGCCAATTATTCGAATAATCGAGAGATAATGAAGCGGATGCTCACTATTCTCCTTTTCATTCAAAGATTAATAGAGCTTTTAGAATTTATAATTAATTGGGGGAAAATGATTTTAATTTTATAGAGTTTTTTAAGGTTTTAATTGAATGACGAAAACCCGAGCAATATGGCGTACGCCAATTATTCAAATAATCGAGAGATAGTGAAGTGGAAGCTTACTATTCTCCTTTTCATTCAAAATTAATTTAAATAATGAAACTTTGAGGATTTATAATTAACTTGAGGAAGTGATTTTAATTTTATAGATTTTTAGGGTTTTAATTGAATGACGAAAACCCGAGTAATTGGCGTACGCCATATTGCTCGGATTTTCGTCATTCAATTAAAATCCTAAAAATCCATAAAATTAATATATTCCCCCAAATAATTTTTAAATTCTAAAAGCTTTATTTTAATAATAAATCTTTGAATGAAAAGGAGAATAGTGAGCATCCGCTTCATTATCTCTCGATTATTCGAATAATTGGCGTACGCCATATTGCTCGGATCTTTGTCATTCAATTTAAACCCTAAAAATTCTATAAGATTAAAATCACTTCCTCAAGTTAATTATAAATCCTCAAAGTTTCATTATTTAAATTAATTTTGAATGAAAAGGAGAATAGTAAGCTTCCGCTTCACTATCTCTCGACTATTCGAATAATTGGCGTACGCCATATTGCTCGGGTTTTCGTCATTCAATTAAAACCCTAAAAATCTATAAAATTAAAATCACTTCCTCAAGTTAATTATAAATCCTCAAAGTTTCATTATTTAAATTAATTTTGAATGAAAAGGAGAATAGTAAGCTTCCACTTCACTATCTCTCGATTATTTGAATAATTGGTGTACGCCATATTGCTCGGGTTTTCGTCATTCAATTAAAACCTTAAAAAACTCTATAAAATTAAAATCATTTTCCCCCAATTAATTATAAATTCTAAAAGCTCTATTAATCTTTGAATGAAAAGGAGAATAGTGAGCATCCGCTTCATTATCTCTCGATTATTCGAATAATTGGTGTACGCCACATTTCTCGAATTTTCGTCATCAAATTAAAACACAATCGAATAAATTCAAACTATTTTCACAAACCAAATACAAACATCTCAAACAAATCAAACCTAACTTCTCGCCCCCGCGCGATTGAAACCAAACAAAACACCCAAACACATCAATTCAACTCGTCACCCCCGTGTGACCAAAACCCTTTTCAAAAGAACACTGTCAATCCTTTCTAATGCGCACAACAAACCAGTGCTTAAGCCTCCTCCGAGAGTAGAACAGCCAAGCGTTTAGCCGTTAGAACGCCGACCTACACAGTCGTTCAAACAAAACACACCAAAACCGTAGTTCCCCGAACTACGAATGCTCTGATTTCCTTATTGCACCATAAGGATACGTAGGCAGGAGATTGTTGTATCTTCGCGAGCACACTAATAAAAAACCTCCCATTTCCCCCTCCTGAGGTCTTCACCCATATCTATCATCAATTCTAATTACTCGAAGAAAGCAAATAACAGTTAACTAACATTCAAATAGCAAATTAGACTAAAAGGTTCCCGTTGAGTACAACGGACGTGAGGGGTGCTAATACATTCCCCTTGTGTAATCGACTCCCGAACCCGAATATGGTTGCGACGACCATTATTCTATTTTCTAAAATGTTTTATCGATATTTCCCTATTCCTTCATTGGGATAAATAAAGTTCAGTGGCGTCTCTGTTCGAACATAATTTTTTCCGCGACCATCGCGAGGAATCTTATTTTTCGAGATGCGACAACTAGTCCCAGAGGAGTTTCTTCAGAGGTCTTGAAGGTAGACCTAGTTCAGACAGGTTCGTCTTTATTTCCCAGAATCAACTCTTCAGATATGTTGAGGCGACTTTTAGCTTTCTTTGGGATTACTAGGGAGTTAGTTCCTTTAGGAGTTTGAATGGTAGTTGCTTCTGGAGCTTCAATCTTCTCGTTAGATCCTGCAAGGGTGATCTCCAGATCTGCAATTTTCTCAACTAGCTTTGACTTTTCAGGGTCAAGCTTATCATCAAATCTGACATGAATTGATTCTTCCACAATTTTGGTTTCTGTATTGTATACTCTGTAGCCTTTAGAGCGTTCTGGGTATCCTAACATAATACCTTTTTGTGCTTTGGAATCAAACTTGTTCAGATGTTCTTTAGTGTTCAAAATAAAGCAGGAACATCCAAAAGGATGAAAATATGAAATGTTTGGTTTTCTTCCTTTACACAGTTCATAGGGAGTCTTTTCCAGAATAGGTCTTAAGGAGATTCTATTCTGAATGTAACACGCTGTATTTACAGCTTCGGCCCAAAAGTGCTTAGCCACATTTGTTTCATTGATCATAGTTCTGGCCATCTCTTGGAGTGTCCTATTCTTCCTCTCTACAACTCCATTTTGTTGTGGATTTCTAGGGCAGGAGAAATCATGGGATATTCCATTAGAGTCAAATAATTCTTCAAAAAATTTGTTTTCAAATTCCCCACCATGATCGCTTCTGACTCTTATAATTTTAGAGTCAAGTTCTTTTTGCACTTTGGAACAGAAGCTAGTGAATACAGAGTGAGACTCACTCTTGTGCTTTAGGAATTTCACCCATACTTCTTTCCAGCGACTGAAATCATCAACAATGACTAATCCATACTTCTTTCCATTGACTGATGATGTTTTCACAGGACCAAATAAATCAATGTGAAGAAGTTCCAGAGGCTTAGAGGTAGAAACAATATTTTTCTTTTTGAAAGATGTTTTTGAAAATTTTCCTTTCTGACATGCTTCACACAGAGCATCTGAAGAAAACTTCAGCTTAGGTAGGCCTCTGACTAACTCGAGTTTATTTAGCTGAGATAATTTCCTCATGCTAATGTGGCCCAAGCGTCTATGCCATACCCATTGCTCTTCGCGAACAGACATCAGACATTTCACATTTTGTTCTTTTTAAATCAGAAAGATTTATTTTATAAATATTGTTTTTCCTCTTGCCTGTGAATAGGACAGAACCATTGTTTTGATTTATGGCTTTACATGTTTTTTTATTAAAGATTACATCATAACCGTTATCACTTAATTGCCTTATGGATAACAGGTTATGCATTAATCCTTCTACATAAAGGACATCAAATATAGAGGGAAGAGTACCATTACCAATAGTCCTGGAGCCTCTGATCCTTCCTTTCTGATCTCCTCCGAAGCCTACGAATCCAGCATCTTTAAGTTCCAGGCTTTGGAACATAGACTTTCTTCCCGTCATGTGTCGCGAGCATCCAGAGTCCAGGTACCATGACTGGTGTTTGAACTTTGCTGCATAAGATATCTGCAACATAAACAATCTTATCCTTTGGTACCCAGAGTCTTTTGGGTCCTTTATGATTAGTTTTCCCAGAGTTTCTTATCACTTTGGGTTTTCTAGCATTATCAAATTTTTGCTCTTGTGTGTGTGTGTAATGATATGAAAAAGGAGATTTAGGTTGGTCATTAGTAGAAGTTTTATCTTCACTAGGATCATACCCAGTTCCTCTTCTATTGTTTTGACTGACTCCATAAATCATGGATGCCATAATACTCCTTCCTATCCCATTTTTCAGAAACTTTTGAAAAGCTTTTTCATATTTATAAATTATTGTGTTTGAAGTTTGTGGAGCTTGAGATAACGCTTCTTCAAGTTTTGAGCAATTTTTCTTTGTTGCATCTCTTTCTAATGTCAAAGATCTGTTTTCATCTTTTAGTTCTGAAATGGTTTTCTCAAGTTTGCCACATTCTTCAAATGTTTCTTCAAGAACGCCTTTTATAGCTTTAAATTTTTGTTTTAGTTTCTGATATGAGCTGAGAGTTTCAGACAAACATGATTCTAGGTCAGATCGAGAGAGTTTAGAAAATACCTCTTTTGATTCAGATTCTTCATCTGAGGTGTTCCTGGATGTGGTGGCCATGAGCGCCACATTAGCCTGTTCATCAGAGTCAGATTCTGATGAGTCAGATTCGCTATCATCCCAGGTAGCCATTAATCCCTTTTTGGTTCTGAGGGAATTTTTCTTGAAGCTTTCTTTTCTGGAACTGTCTTTCTTTAACTTGGGGCACTCATTCCTGTAGTGACCTGTTTCTTTACATTCATAACAAGTGACATCTTTGTTAGTTTTACCTTTTGAGGTTGATTCTGATCGATCCCCTCTGGGTCGTGGTCTCCTGAAGTTATTATTCCTCTTTTTCCAGAGTTGTTTTACTCTTCTGGTCAGGAGGTATAATTCTTCTTCATCATCAGAATCTTCCTGTTCAGAGTCATCAACATCTTTTGTTTCGGCCTGGAAGGCTTTGTTTCTGTCAGACTTGCGCCTTTCAGATCTGGACTTTAATGCTACAGATTTGTTCTTTTTCTGAGGCTCATCTTCCTCCAGTTCTATCTCATGACTTCTGAGTGAACTGACAAGCTCTTCAAGGCTGATGTTGTTCAGATCCTTTGAAAGCTTTAAGGCAGTGACCATGGGTCTCCACTTCTTTGGCAAGCTTCTGACTATCTTTTTGACATGGTCTGCAGTTGTGTATCCTTTGTCTAGTACTTTGAGACCTGCAATAAGAGTTTGGAATCTAGAGAACATTACCTCTACAGCTACGTCATCCTCCATTTTGAAGGCTTCATATTTCTGGATTAGAGCCAGAGCCTTTGTTTCTTTAACTTGAGAGTTTCCTTCATGAGTCATCCTCAGGGAGTCGAGTATATCTTTAGTTGTTTCCCTGTTGGTGATTTTTTCATACTCATTGTAAGATATGGCATTGAGAAGTATCGTTCTAGTTTTGTGATGATTCTTGAAGTCGCGCTTCTGATCATCTGTCATCTTACTTCGGGGAAATTCAACTCTAGCATCTGTTACAGGAGGTTTGTATCCATCTGTGACAATGTCCTAGAGATCAGCGTCATAGCCTAGAAAGAAACTTTCAATTCTATCTTTCCAGTAATCGAATTTCTCTCCATCAAAGACAGGAGGCTTAGCATTGTAACCGTCTCTTTCATTTGTGTGGGCCATAGTTTTTCTCGTTCTGGATCTCTCTACACGGTTAAGTATTTGATTAGAAAATCAATAACAGAGCCGAAGCTCTGATACCAATTGAAGGTGAGAAAAACAAGAAAGGGGGGTTTGAATTGTTTTGGAAAATAAGCGCTTTTGCAGAATAAGAACACACAGGATTTTATACTGGTTCGCTTATAACACAAAGCTACTCCAGTCCACCCGGCCAAGGTGATTTCGCCTTCAAAAAGGACTTAATCCACTAATCTTGAAAGATTATTACAACCAACGTCTAAGAGAAGGATCTCTTGGTCTTCCCAAGTATACAGACTACACAGAGTCACTTGAGGAACAAAATCAATTTTGACAAAAGGAGTTTGTAATCTAAAGTGCTTCTAAGATTAAGCAAATATTACAGTAAGTAGAGCAAGCAAGTGTTTTCACGTATGAGCAACACCTCGTGAAAAACTAAGAGAGAGAGTAGAGTATTCCTGTGCGTTCAGGTGTGTCTCTCACTGAAGTATGCTGTCCTTTATATAGTGGTGAAAGGACCATTGTAGTGATGGTAGAATATTTGTCTTTGATGAGAGTTTAATGCCATTACTTCTGTGTTTCTTGCCATAACCAATTTGTCTCCCTGAATAACTTCTTTCCAAATATACTTTCTTTCCATTTGAAGTTGTTGTTTCCGTTACTCTTTCTGGATTAGGAGATCCTTCGTCAGAATCTACGTTATCTCTGCCAATCTGAGATTGTGTTGAAGTTACATCAGAGCTTCTAATAGTCCTGGTCTTTTTAGCTCATCAGAGTTGATTTCAGTGGAGGTTTAGAGCTTCTAGTATTATGCTGTTCTGTTTTGTTCAGAGTCAGAACTTCTAGAGCGCGCTTCTTCTTCAGATGCTTCTGATCTTCTAGTACTTTGTATCTGATTAGATTCTGTATCTGATAAAGCAATCAGATTCCTTTGTTCTTGTTCAGAGTCCTGCACACTTAGAGAAATTTCGTTAGGGTGCCATTTTTGGTTTCATCCTTTGTTATCATTAAAATCCTGGAATCTATTGTAGAACTAATTTTGTTCTTACAATCCCAAGCGAAGCAATCTTTGTTATTCCTTAGTAATTAAATCACTCTCACTTTTAACTCGGGTCCAGTTTAGCGCTGACGTAGGTAACTCTTTTTGCACTTCCATCTCCGAGATCAATCTCTTCGAGAGGATCTTGCGCTAACATCTTTGCACTTGACGTTACTGGATCTTTTTCAAATCCCAGAGGCTCTTCATCGTAGATGGCGTCCAACCTCTGTTCTGCTGGTTCCACAGGTACTTGTTCGTCAGGGGGTTTTGGTTCAAAGAATTCCCCTGGTCCTGTATTACAGATTTCACTATATGTGGCTTTGTTAGCCATGTTTGTTATCTTGGCTTCGAGAGCCGCTTGCCTTTTGTTCTCAGCCATGTAGGCCGAAATCTTTTTCGAAGAAAGAAGACTCAGTCATAGTACAGGGCATTTGGGTGGAGAGTCAAAAAGTACAAGGCATTTTTATTTTGGGCGTAGCCTTCTTCCGCTGGGTAACACGGTCCTATGTGTGCCAAATTTCTGTCGAAGTTTCTCTTGTCCACATGGTTTACTTCTGCCCTGAAGTAACTTTGGTTGACTTCGACATTCTCTACCATGCCATCTTCTCTCCAGATAGATATTCTTTGATGCATAGTCGAAGGGACCGCTCCTATTCCATGTATCCACTCTCTCCCCAGTAGTAAGTTGTAATTTGCTTTTGCAGGTATTACCATAAACATCATTGGTCTTGTGATTGACCCAACAGTTAAGTCCACTTGTATGACGCCCAGCGTCTGTCCTATCTTTCCTTCATAATTTGACAGTACCATGTTGTAAGGTTTGACATCAGTGTCGAACATCCCTATCTTTTTCAACATGAATTGGGGCATCAAATTAACGACTGCTCCCCCGTCTACCAATAATTTATTCTTTCCAACTTGTCCAACTTTGGCCCTAATATATAGGGGTTTGAGGTGACTCTGTATCCCCTGGTGCGGCCTTTCGAACATGGCATTCTGCTCTTCGACAACACCACTGTTCAGAACATAATAACACACTGGTTGGTGCTTTGCCATCTCCGCAGCGTCCGCTTCTTCATTATCTTCGACCTCTGTTTCCTGGTTATACTCGTACGACAGGACTGAAACCATGTTGCAATTCATATTCACAGAAGACACTCCGTCGGATTCGAAATAATCTGTGAGCATTTCCTCTTCTTTCGCCTGTTCCTTCTAAACCTTCTGAGTTATGTTTTCATCTGGAAATAACCTTCTTCCTACGGGTGGTTTGGTCGAATCCATGATATTTGGAGGATTCTTAACGCTGCCGGATTCTCCAGTTTCTTTTTGATTCATTCCTCTTTCTGCTTTCCTCATCCTTTGATGCCTTCTCCATTGGGATCTCGACATATGGTTCTTTCCTTTGTAATTTTCTAGCCTGACAACCTCTCTTTTGGACGCCTGAAATTGTTTTCTGTATGCCCATGAGGTCCTTCCTCCATCTTCGAAACTCCTCCACTTTCCTTTCTTTGGTCCCGCCTGAGTTCACTTGTCCTTAGGGACTTCTGCTGGCAATTTAAACATGACTCTCTTCGCCCTTGGGTGAGGGCTATCTGGTCTCCTAGGTGCTCCCCTCTTGTCGAAGCTATACATGTTTGGATTTCCTCCATGTCCGTCCCAACCTTGGTCATATGGGACTCTTTCGAATGCTTCAGCTAACTCTCTATTGTACACTGCCCCACACCTGAGACACATCAAACATTCCGTTTCATATTTGTAGCAACGCACAATGAAACCCAGAAGGCTTTCTCCTGGTGTGGGGTACACCTTCTGCAATTGGCTTTCTTTCCTCCAGTTCCTCTCGGTATTTGTCCGTTGCCATCTCTCGTAATCTTCAGCCACCCTTCGAGAGATCCCGATGCTGCATCTTGGGCACAACAACATGTCAGCATTCTTTTTGTGACATCTCTAGAGATACTCGCGTAGGCTTTCGTTCGCTTTAGGATAGTCAAACTTCATCCCTTCTTGCTCCATCTTCAAACATTCCTCCACTTCCTCAATTTCTGGGGGAATTTGCTTCAGGTCTACCATGTTGACGCCCAGACTAGCGCCATCAGTGATTGAAATTGCTTCTAACTTCTTTCTTAGGCTCTCAGTAGCCTCGGTTGTTTTCCCTCTAAGACCTTCAGTGGTCCTTGGTTCGACGTTAGCAACCTATTTGCTTTTTACAGAGGCTCCAAAGGAAACGTTGTTACTTAGGCCATCAGTAGCCTGCTTTCCATTCAGCGTGTAGTCTCCAGTTCCTGTTGTTTCTACAGCTTCCACTTCCCTTACGTCAACCATGTTGATTTCGACAGGTTCAACATAGTTGGTCTCAGCAACGTTAAGGGGATCAATATCAATTTTCATCTGGTTTTTTCCTTTGTCGGTGAACTTGAGGCGGTCATCTCTGATTGCGTTCTGAATAAGATCCCTGAAAAGAAAGCATTGTGAAGTTTTATGGCCCAGAAAACTGTGATACTTATAGAAACCTCGTTTCTTTCGCTGTTCTAACGGAGGAATCTTGGTATTATGAGGCACTATCATTTGGCCATCTTTTACTAATAGATCGAAGATCTCGTCACATTTGGTAACATCAAATGTGTAAGTCTTTTTGGGGAATCTATCGTTCTTTTCAGTTTCGACAGGATTTCTGCCATTCGACGGTGTAAGTAATTTGCAGGCGTAGGGTGGTGCTTCTTTTAATTCTGCCAAATCTACTTCGAATTCCTCAAGACCATAGGGGTCTTCAGCAATTTCAGACTCTTCGTCTTCGAATTCGACATAAGCAACCCTCTATTTCTTATAATTCTTATTTGCTCTGGCCTTTTCAGATTTTAAGCGTTCGACCTGTCGAACCCTATCTGCTAATTGGGCCATGTCTCTTAGATGCTGGGTGTCTAATTTTTTCCTGATGGAATAGTCCAGGCCTCCAACGGCCATTTCGACCAACTCGTGTTCATGTACTATTGTAAAGCATCTAGATTTTAAGAAGCAGAACCTATTCAGATAATCATCTATAGGTTCGGTGAATTTTCTCTTGATGCTAGCTAGTTCCTTAAGACTTATCTTAGTTTGGCCCATGTAGAATTGTTCATGAAACACTCTTTCTAACTGGGGCCAAGCATCTATGGAATTTGGTGGTAAAGTCGTAAACCACGTGAAGGCGTTCTTTGTTAAAGAACTAGGGAAATATTTCATCCTCAAGTTCTCACTGTTCGCCAAATCCCCTGCCTCAGTCATGTATCTGGCTATATGCTCTATAGTGGATTCACTAGTATCCCCTGAGAATTTGGTGAACTTAGGGATTTCACAACCCCTTGGTAATTCTGTTTGTAGGACATATTCTGACAGAGGAGAAGAATAGTTTGGCCGTCGAAGTCCTGTGTTTAGACCATTCTGGACCATGATTCTCTCTATCATACCAGTTAGGTCATTTTCCATCATGTTTTCCCGCCTAACCCTATGAATTACTTCGTCTGCGTCCTGGTCTCTATTAACCATTATCACTCTCCTAGGTTGTTCTTCAGGGACTTCCCGTCGAATTGGCTGTTGTTCTAATATTGCCCCCATGACTCTTTCGTCAGGGGCTTGCCTTTGTGGTCGAACCTGATCTATCGTTGGCTCTTTGCCCTGGATTATAACCTGGTTTGGCCTGCGTCGAACAACAGGTTGTGGGGCGCCTAGAAAATCTGCTATGCGTCCCATATGTGCTGACAATTGTTGGTATGCTTGGGCGTTGTCAGTATTAGTCCTATTCACATTCTGTATTAACGGAGAGAAAATGGTATTCATTTCTCTGGCCAGAACTCCTACCATATCATGGTTACTGGCATCCATTTGTTGTCTAAAGGCTTCCTGATTATTCGTTGTAAGGGTAGGTAGTAGGGTAGGGATTCCTTGTGATTGGTTATTTCGACCTATATGGTTCATGCCGGATCCAGAATTTTGGATTGGCGAAATAACCGTATTATGTGGTTGAGTATATATGGAAGAATTGCTTTGAAGCCCTGCCATGGCAGTTGATGGCATTCCATAAGGGTAATCTCTCACAGGCCTAAAGTTTTCAAATCCTGGTGGCCTAGGGGTTGAAACTGTAGGCATATCCGCCGCGCCTGATATGATAGGCATTACTGTCGAATTATGCAAGGCCATGGATCTAGTCGTTGGTATGGCCTGTGCATTAGGGATTTCAGTGGATACATTAATCGAATTTGCTCCGATTGTGCCCGTTCCCTGGGGGGAGGATTGTTCCTCTTGACTGGTTGTATTAACCATCTTTTTTACGTTTTTTATGTTGGTTATAGGTTGTGAATTATTGGCTATCCTGCCACTTCTAAGGATCATACAACACTAATTTTTAAACCAAAAGAATAACGACAATTTTGCGAATAGAACAACTGTTGTAATCAATAATCCTTTTGACACTGTCCCACTGAGCGTGCCAATTTGTTTACCAGTGATTTCTGATAAACAACCGCTAGTCTTCCAAATTTGTATATTTTTGGTAACTCGCATGATCGACTAGATTGATCCTAGGACATTTGTCTTAAGAATTGTTATTACTGTGATTTGACTCATAGTTACGTTTGTTTCTAATTTGTGAATGACAAAAAGTGTTTAGACAACAATTCTAAGTGAAACTAATGATTTTATGAACAAAGTAAATGACGATAACTTGGTATTAAAAGGTTTAAAGATAATGAAAAGGCTTAGGAAAGGGAAAGATAAATGACTCGAAGTAAATGCTCTATGTTTTAAGAAAGTACTGGAAATGAAGATTCTGGCGGAATGTAAATGCAGAAATGAAAAGTAATGATAAACTAATGAAAAGTAAGGGCAATTCGACAGATAAAAGGCAGTAAAATACTTTGATTTAAACAATTGGTATGAAAAATATAACATGAACGAAATTTATGGTGTTCTTCATACATACATTTTCAGCGTAAAACTCTTTTCTCTCGCTCCGGTAGTTCGAGTGTATTTTGTGAATTTCTGTATATCTGTTTGAACACCCCTGAATCTAAAACTAAGATCCCTATTTATAGTAATTCGACCCTAACGACCTTTACATGTATGACTGCCACGTTCGCCGTTCCCAAGCGTTGCATATCTTAGATGTTTCCACGTGTTGATCTGACGAAACAACTTTGTTTTAAATTTCAAATACTTCCGCTTGAAATCTCGACTCTGTAAACACCTATGACGAAGAAAACTTTATGATAACCCAAAAATCTTCTAAGTTCCAGGTTTCGACAACAAATAATTGCTTACCCACAAAGAGAATTAAAACAGCTTCGCTACAGTCATTTCTTGCTTATTCTCAAAACTTAATATTTCCAAAGACTTTTTAACTGTCTGTCGAAAGCCCCAGCTAACACCGTGTCAGGCCACTGTTTTTCCACTTTTTTGGTGTGATTTTGCACCCTCCTAACACGGTCCATGTCAGCTGACACGGGTGGCCGTGTCAGGTTGCCTTTTTGGCCATTTTTTAGTTTTCTCTCCGGTTCAACTGCTGGTATCTCTGGCCATGTTGATCATTCTTTTGCATGACTTAGACATTTGTTGACGTGATGTTCCCTCCTTGTAGAGATCCTGTGTAACCCTACAAATACACATAATTGATTAAATATAAAATGCATGGGTTGCTTCACACGAAGCGCTTCGTTTAACGTCGCATGGCTCGACGATTCATTCCCCTTATTATGTGGGGTATTTCAGGCTCCAAACCTTGTTGCACCTCTTGTCCAAAACTAGGACGTTGTCTCTTTTCTCAGTGTGGATGCCTTTGTGCCAGGAGTCCTCTTTAACCTTCATCTTCTTACCTTGTTTTTTTTTTCTTGGATTTTGGAATAGAGATGGGAGTCTTTCAATTCAGGGTGGCTAATGGCAGTGGTGAGATTCTATTAGCATTCAATGTCTTGATTAAGCCTACTTGATAGTGAGATTCTGTATCTTCCTCTAGCTCCTGGTCTTCAATAGCATTCAATGTTATTTCCTTGTCGTGAACTTTCAAGGTTAACATGCACTGATCCATGTCGAGATTGCATCGACTTGTCTGCATGAAAGGTCGACCCCGAATGATGGGTGCCTCATCATCTTCAGGTATGTCTAGGATTACAAAATCTACTAGAAAAATAAAGTCCTCTATTGTTACCAGCACGTCTTCAGCTATGCCATATGCATCCTTTCTCGAGTGATACGCAAACTTCAGATTGGTCTTTATATCACTGATATTTCTAATACCCAGCCTGTGATAGATTGATAATGACATCAGATTCATACTAGCTCCAGAATCTATTAGTACCTTTTTGAAGGTTCTTTCTTTAATTGTGCATGGTACTGTTACCATTCTCGGATCCTTTTGTTTGTTAGGAATTTTCTGCCCCAGTGAGTTTGCACTATACTGTTCCTTCCAGGCTACCTGTTCTTTTGTGGTTGGTTTCTTTTCGGCCAGTACCTCTTCTATGAATTTCTTGTACATGGGCATTCTTTCGAGTTCTTCAAACAAAGACATACGACCCTCAACCTTTTTAAACATTGTCATGAATTTCTCCAAGTCTGACTCGCTAGGTTCCTTCTTTGTCACTCTCTGAGGGTAGGGCAACTTAATCACCGGTTTAGTCTCTTTTGTAATGTCCTCTTCAGTCAGCTCGCTCAGGGATATAATTTTTTTCTTTTTAGCAGCCTTTTTCTTTTTCGTCGTGACAGTATTAATATTCTCTTGACCTCTCAGATCTTGAACTGTTTCACTTGGTAAGGAACCTGGTGTTCGAGAACTTGCTAGTTGTTGTGCTATCTGCCCCAGATGAACTTCAGATTCTTTAGGGAGGCAGTGGTGTTTTTCTGATTGTTTCTAGTCTCTTCTTCAAATTTCCTATTTTGAGCTGCCATGTTTTTAATGGTAATCTCCCAGTCTGCTTTCCTTGGAGGTTACTGTTGTTGATATTGATTCTGATATTGACCTTGACCCTGCTATGGAACATTCCCTTTTTGATCTTTCTAGGAGAAGTTTGGATGACTCTTCTGTTGGTGTAAGCCCTAGAGGCCAATACTTTTGGTACTTGTATCGAATTGTTTATTAATAATAAAAGGCTTTTTCTTTATTACGTTTGTTTAGTAAAGTCCCTGGAATAGATAGTCCGTTTAATATATTAAGTGTGACTTAATCATGAGAACACATTAAACATAAGGACACTATTCTTAAAGTATCCGTAGTCGAGCTTTAGTGTGAAGTGGGATAACATTAAAGCATTAAGACTATTATGTTTGTAGACTGATGATCACATCTCATGGATCATGGATAAAGAGTTATCAAGTCTTAAACATAGGTATGAATATTGAGAGTAATATTTATACCGAATTGACCCGCTATGAGAATACTATATAGAAAGTTATGCAAAGTGTCATAAGTTATTCTCATGGTGATAATGGTGTATACCACTCTTCGACCTGAAACCACTATGGACCCTAGATGTAGAGTCGAGTGCTTTATTGCTGATCAAATGTTGTCCGTAACTGGATAACCATAAAGACAGTTGATGGGTACTCCACGAAGCATGCTGAGGGACATGAGTGACCTAGATGGAATTTGTCCATCCTGCATAAAAGGATAAATGTCTATGGGCCCAATATTGAACTGGACAAGGATGACACGGTCTATGCCTTGTGTTCAATATAGACATAAGGGAAAAAGGGTAATTATACACATAAGTATTATCATAGAAGGAATTGTCAGATCACATGACATTTTCGTGTCTTGGGTAGTAGTGATGTGTTGCTAGATACCGCTCACTGTTTATTATGTTAAATACATGATTTAATATAATTGCCAATGCCGCGAAAACCTACAGGGTCACACACAAAGGACGGATTGATGAGAGATAGAGTAACTAAGGAATACCGTAAGGTACGGTGCCCTTAAGTGAATTATAGAACATCGTAAGGTACGGTGTACTTGAGTAGAATACGAAATATGGTAAGGTACCATGGGCTTAAGTGATTTTGGGCATATTATAAGATATGGGCCAAAATACACTTAAGTGGGCTTTTAGCTTGAAGCCCACACAAGTGGTTCTATAAATAGAACCCTTGTGCAGAAGCATTCATAGCGGTTGCATTATTTTTGTTTTCTCACTCTCTCTCTCTCTCACTCAAAGCCTTCACTCGTACTAGCTAGTACTGAGATTGAAGGAACCCGTTCGTGTGGACTGAGTAGAGACGTTGTCATCGTTCAACGTTCGTGGTCGCTCCGTGGATCTGCATCAAAGGTTTTGATCGTCACAAGAGATCTGCACCAAAGGTTTCAATCGTCACAAGAGGTAAATATTCTATCACTGATCATGACCATTCGTAAGGATCTCTAAGGAGAAAAATTTAATTTCCGTTGCGTTTTGGACCGCAATTCTCCTTCATCTTCCAACCTGGATTGTAAGTGTTAGAGTAGGGGTTATTCTGCTTTAAGAATTTGATCTCTTTAATTTGTTGGGGAGTAGCAAAGCAATAGATCGTGTGATGAGGTCCATTACAGATTTCACAAGTGATGGCCTGAGCCGATTGGACTTGAGCTATCTGTTGAGTACCTATATTCATAGCTTTCAATTTCTTTTCCACTTCAGCAGCGACTGTATCTTCCAAACGGATTTTATTTGCTTGTATTTTCAAGTCAATGACTCCTTCAGGTTTGCTTGTACACCTATCATATAATTCCAGATGCTCATTTGCGGCTATCTCTTCAATGATCCTTTTAATACCAGTGGTTGTTGAGAAATTTGTTGAGTCACCAACTGCTGTATCGATCAACTATTTTATTTTTATTTTTAGCCCGTTAACGAACATTTGCATTCGTTCAGTCTGATCCATATTATGAGTTGGACACACTACTAAGAACCTTTTGAATCTTTTGTAGGAGTCTCCCAATGATTCACCATCCTTCTGTTTGAAATTAAGGATTTCATACCTTTTCCTCAGGAATACTGATGTTGGAAAGTATTCATTTAAGAATGCAGTTTCCATCTCTTCCCATGATGTGATACTGCCAGCTGGAAGAGAGTAGAACCATTCTTCCGCATCTTCAGCTAAAGTGAATGGGAACATTCTTAATTTTTTTGCTTCATCAGTATGACCATTAAATTTCAAAGTAGTACTCATGGCCAGGAATCTCTGCAGATGCTTGTTGGCATCTTCATTAACCTTTCTGGTGAAATATTTTCTCTCAAGTTGATTGATTATGCTAGGATGCAGTTGAAAGTTCGTCACATTCACCGGTTGGTTGACAATGGTCAATCTACCACCCGATGCATTTGCCCATCCATAATCACCTAGGAGTCTTTCCTGAGGTGGAGGCGGTGGAACTGGAGGAATTTCAGCCATAGTTTCTTTTTCTGAATCTGAGTGATCAGAGGGAACTTCTTCTTTGGAATCCAATCTAGCGTTTCTACGTCTCAGGTGAAGGGTTCTCTCAACTTCTGCGTCAAAAAGAAATTCTGCTGAGGGCTCTCCTCGCATACACAGATTAGTGAATGAAAATGTATAAATGACGGAAAAATAACTTTATTGCAGAGCAACAAAATTTTAATTGAACTTAAAATTAAACTCTATATTTTGGCAGTCCCCGGCAACGGCACCAAAAACTTGATCGGGAAAATAGCAAGTGTACTATTTTGCCTTTTAT
Organism: Lathyrus oleraceus; assembly: GCF_024323335.1. NCBI lineage: Eukaryota > Viridiplantae > Streptophyta > Magnoliopsida > Fabales > Fabaceae > Lathyrus > Lathyrus oleraceus. The sequence continues at coordinate 526,394,129 of NC_066581.1, forward strand.
AGTAATAATGGGGAAATTCCTCGAATGTCGATCTCAAGGATTGCAAGTCAATATTGAGTTTAAATTATCATTCAATTAAACAAAAAGTATTAATTTGGTTTTTAGGTGTAAAAATATAATAATAAAAGTAAAGGCAAAGAAGAATGAAAATAAGGGTTTATAGAGAAAAAGGAACAATGCTAGGGAAGGTGTATGATTTATCCCTGTAACAACTCTGAGTCACTGATGCATCAACAAATATCAATTACTACCAGTGCTTAAGGGTATTTTCTCCCAAGTCCTTGGTGAGAAAACCTTTAATCAATCTATCCTAATTTCTATGTCCATAGCCAATTAAGGTGAAGTTAAGCCTTATAATATTAAGAATACTCTAGTTCGTATAGGGTATCCCTAGTCCTAGATGATATCTACTGTAGAGTAACCTTATGAAAACCTTATCAATGGTGGTCCAGCCTAATTGATAACCATAAATCAATCTCGATTGGTCCAAAAGAGAAAGCAATAAACACATCAAAAGGTTACCGAAAGAACAATATTATAAATGTAACTCAAATTCATTACAAGTCTAAATCAGGGACATCCCCTAGCATTGAGGGGTTTAGCTACTCATATTGTTTAAAACAAATTCAAGATAAAAATTACACATTACAAGTAATTGGATGACTTTGATCTTCAATTGCTCCCGCTCATGAAAACCTTCAGCTCTCTGAATGCCTTGATATTTGTAATACTTGATTCCTTCACAATACTGTATTTTGCCGTATTCCAAGATGATTTTTCCTTTGGCAGAAGGTCCTCTTTTATAGTGAAAATTTCAAGCAGCAGTTGGACATGTCCAAAAATATAGCTGAAAAGGCCCGACGAACAAAAGCCCGAGAAAACTGAATTTTTGGGCTTGGGCTGACACGAGTGGCCGTGTCAGCCTACTATCCTAGCTGACACGTCCCTGACATCGGTGGCACGATTGGTTGAGGTGCCTGACACGGGTGGCCGTGTCAAGCTACTGTTTTCTTCAACACATCCTCCCTTGCCTCACACGGCCCATGCCAGCTGACACGGGTGGCCGTGTCAGGCCTCCTGTATGGAGGTTTTCTGCTCCTTTGCTTGCCGGAACCTCGCATTGTCTCGTTCTGAGTTCCCTGGTTCTTCTACTATGACCTGTCGGACAAAAACACAGCTATACCACGCATAAAATCACTAAAATACAAGTAAAACATAACAATGACTAAAAATGCTTAAATATAATGACGGAAGTAAAACTAACTCGAAACGTATCATAAATGCTTGCACAGTGTGTCAAAAGCCTCTATTTCGTGTCAGATCAATAATGAAAACTTAATGCAAATGGTGACTGATCACAACCCCAAACTTAGCTCATTGCTTGTCCCAAGTAATGTTTCAGACACATTGTCACTCCCCAGAATTCTTTATGTTTCCCACCACTGCTGAGATCATTCGCTAACGTCTTCTCTTTTCCTTCCACAAGTCCTGCTTTTTCTTTGTAAGTCTTCATTCGCACTTCCACTTCAAAGCACCGTTTCACCTGGCAGCTTATATCACATTCTCACCAATTCTCTTGGGGTCAACTGTTTTCACTCATAATTCAGAGTATGCAATATCAACTCGCAAGTTTGAATAGTCTCTCTTTTCCTATCACCTACACACAACACACAACTTTTGAGGTCTTTCGGGTTGTAACTTGGCTTGGGTTAGGGTATGGATTATTCAAACAAAAATGGAAAACAAGTGGGTTTTTGGTTCAGAGTCGATGTTACATACTGTATTTGTTTCTTTTATTTGCTCAGTTTTCTTTTCTTATTTTTTTCTTCACCGAATGCCCTTTTTCGTGCTTCTTTTTGAATCTTCGAGTTATAAATTTTTCTCTTTTTATTATTTTCTTTCTTTCTCTCGATTCATCATTTTTTCTTTTTTTTATTCTCGCACTTTCTTGGGATTTTGGGAGCTTTTAGGGTTTTTACCCCAAACTTAGCTTTCCAACACAGTTTGAATGCATTAACATGACTCTGAATAGGGTAGGGAAGTGTTTTGGCCAAGGGGTACATTTTTGGGGTTTAAACAAACAAATGGATACAGACTCAAATGGGGTTAACGAGGGATATAATTATTCAGGATGGCTAGAAAGGCTCGGGGTTAATTTCAAATAACGTGCCTCAGTGTGTGTATCCTGTGCAGTGACAGTCCCAGAGAATCTACGCAAATTTAGAGTGATAAAGACAAACCTGAATGTCGCTCATGATGATCAATGTGTTTGGCTTTTTATAACTCACCCTGTTTGGTTTAGCTTTGACAGGATCCATAATACTCTTTAGCCTGGTGCGATTTCTTCCTTACTTCGGAATGTACATGATACTCATGTCGGCTAAGTTGTATACGTTGCGTCCGATCTTCCTTTCAACAGTGTCAACTTCCTGGGGAGATCCTTCACAACAAGCAATGGTGAATGACGTGATCCTTTCATTCACTCTCAATCGTGATCATTACTATTTCCAACCTATCAACACAGACTTGACACACTCGCAGCATAATGTACCTTCAAATAGAAAAACCAACTCTAGAATGCACAAAAGTAAAATAACAAAATAACAAAATACTGAGAATAAAATAATAATAAAAATACATAAAATCTCTCCCACACTTGAACACAACATTGTCCATAATGTTTGCGAACAAGAGCGAAGGAGGGCACTCATAGTACCCTACTGAGGAGGTGGTTGCATGAAATGCAACATCAGCTGTCGCATCATGCTGCTCATCTCATCCAACATCGCCCCCTGACGGGCTTGCTCGATGCCTTGCCGTTGTTGTTCCATCCTCAAGTCACCTATTTCGGTTTGTACCCAGGTCCATTGGTCAGTGGACCAGGATGATGAACCCACCTCATGCTAGGTGGGTTCTTGATGTGGTGGTACAAACTGCTCTTGAGGTGCTTGAGGATCTTCTTTTTCTACTTCCGTTCCCTCCACCTGGTCATCTATAAACTTATCACCTGCAATAAAATGGTCAGTTTGGTGGCCTTCCTCCGCGTCGGGGTCAACGCTCACATACAACCAATTAGCACAGTCAGTAATAGCCACTCTGTCCGGATCCGACAGAGCAAGAATAAACCTCTTATGGATAAGTGCGGAATAGTAAATAGGAGCAACAACAATCATACCTTGTGAAATTAGAGCAGACATGTCAATTTTGGTCTTACTTGCAATTGGCGTGTCTTCGAGTAAAACAACTTGATACCCAAAATGCTTAGTGATTTGGGTGATCATCCCACCTACGGATATGCCTCCGGAGTCGACTCGACCGACTCTGCCCAGATAGTCTGCTGCAAAGGCAGCTACATTGATGGCCTTGTTTTGTGCCATCGAGTACATAAAGAATAACTCTCTCTGAGTAGCTACCCCTATGCTATTGCCTCTTCCAAACATGGTATAGGCCAAACCCTTCTAAGCGTACCTGAAACATGGATTCTGGATGCCCGAGGACTTAACACCTTTGGAGGTGTAATCCGTCCTCCCAGTGACGGAAATCCATAAATCCTTAGGTGAGAACCCGTCTAGGACCGCTCCTGGTCCATACAGAGGGAGTTGGAGTATTGCTGCTAACTCCTCAACAGACAACTCACGACAATTATTAAATAACCAGAAACACAAAGTTCCAAAATAATACATGGTCGTGTCTACCCACCGCTTCTCCAGCTGGAATTCCAACGTGCTGAGGAATTCGAGAGTAATGCGCTCGTATGTTGGCGCTTCCAGACTCATGAACTCTAGCATTCCTAAAACATGGAACATCCGGTAGACCTCCATTTTGAGCCCAGAGCGTTTAGAGTATGCTCACACATGTACCTCGTCGACGTGAGGCGACACGAAACAGAGGCTTTTGACACACTATGCAAGCATTTATGATACGTTTCGAGTTAGTTTTACTTCCGTCATTATACTTAAGCATTTTTAATCATTGTTATGTTTTACTTATATTTTAGTGATTTTATGCGTGGTATATCTGTGTTTTTGTCTGACAGGTCCAGGTAGAAGAACCAGGGAAGTTAGAACGAGACAATGCAAGATTCCGGCAAGCAGAAGAGCAGAAAACCTCGGTACAGGAGGCCTGACACGGCCACCCGTGTCAGCTGACATGAGCCGTGTCAAGAAAGGGAGGACGTGTTGAAGAAAACAGTAGCCTGACACGGCCACCCGTGTCAACTGACACGGGCCGTGTCAGGAAACTCAACCAACCGTGTCAACCATGCCAGGGGCGTGTCAGCCAGGACAGTAGGCTGACACGGCCACCCGTGTCAGCCCAAGCCCAAAAATTCAGTTTTCTCAGGCTTTTGTTCGTCGGGCCTTTTCAGATATATTTTTGGACATGTCCAATTGCTGCTTGGAATTTTCCCTATAAAAGAGGACCTTCTGCCAAAGGAAAAATCATCTTGGAATACGGAAAAATATAGTATTGTAAGTCTCCTCTCTTTCATGGTATCGTGTGGAAACTTGGCCTTTTTTCCTTCCTTTGGAAGATGTCTTGGTTCAAGGATCCATGCTTGTGATAAGTGGGTTGAGTATTCTCCAAAGGATGACTTCAATTAAAAAACAAAAGCAAAACAATACTAACTTCTAACCCATTAACTACTAACTTTTAACTTCAAGTCCTTTACTTTAATGCCATTTAATTTTTATTTCTATTCATTTTCCATTGTTCATATCATTCTAATTGTTTATGATAATGCAATTTTCACTTTGTCCACTTGAACCATATTGTGTGATATATTTTATTTGTATACTTTGTTTGCTTGTGTGGCCTTTGACCATCAATGTACATAATAACAAAAAAAACCCTAAAAAACTTTTGAGTGGACTGTTGGCTTGATCTTGGACAAATGGACTTAGACCTTAGGCAACATTCCTATGCTAAAGGACTTGGCCAATGCCAACTTGTTGAAGAACCAAGTGCTTGCAATCTGAAACTTCATCTGATACATCATTCAAGATCCCTTTGAGTTCATTTGCAACATGATCATTGTGAAGCTGTCATTTTGAACCTGTGACTTATGGAATCCATCTGTTACATGGGCTAATCTGATGAAGATCATGAAGTGGCTAAAGCTTGGATGTGGCTATCTTTATTTTACGCCATTGCTGTTCAAGATAATATAATTGTGCATTTGTGTGTTGCTTGATTCTAAAAATCCAAGGGAATTCTGGGTTTCTATTGACATTCTTGTCTAATTGGATTGCTACCCATTTGGTCAGATCTTTTCAACTCTAAACTTTTAATTTTGTACATAGGATAGTCTCTTCATCTTCTCCCAATTTCTTTAATTTCAAAATCTCTCCCTCCATTTTTCAAAATCTTCTTTGGGTGAATTACTTTTGCTCTAAACTTTGACCACTTTTGCAAAAAGATAGAAACTTTGGCCTAATGCCATTGCACTTTCAAACTTCTTTTCTTAAATCAAACTTGTAAATAGACTTAACTATACTTGACTTAAACTTTTAAAAAGCCAAAAATAACTAACTCATTCAAACCATTTTTAGGCCTTTATGCCTTTCAAACTTAATTTTTGTTAAAAACAATGCATCCACTTTGAAATTTGTATCACAAACTACGAGGTTTTGATCCCTCATTTTTATATTGGTACGTAGGCACAAGATCGAAGGTCTTATCAAACACAAAAATATAATTAATGAAGTCTTTTCTCATCCCTCCATTCTATTTGTTTGTAAACATCACTTTGTACCAAATACATATGCACACAAAAAGGGCTCCCTAGGAGTAACTAGGACACTTTGGGTGCTAACACCTTCCCTCTGTGTAACCAACCCCCTTACCTGTAATCTCTGACATTTTATTAGTTTTGATTTGAAAACTTCTTACTTTTTGGGTTTTGTTCGTACTTTTTCCCTTTTCCTTTAGAAATAATAAAAGCGCGGTGGCGACTCTTGTTATTTGATCTCTAGCTTATCCATAGCTTGATGATCATGAATTTCCCAAGCTTGGCTCAAGTTTGGGTTAGAGATCACCAAGCAAACCTCAAGCAGAGATCACCAAGCACAACAAGCAAATTATATCACACATACATATATACAAACATAACATATATACAAATATATACAAATAAAAAGTAGGCTAAACCAACTTGAGACTACTCCCCAGTAGAGTCACCACTTAATTTCTGTAGCGGTAAATTCATGATCGTCAAGATATGGATAAGCTAGACATCAAATAACAAGAGTCGCCACCGCACTTTTATTGTTTCCAAGGGAAAGAGTATGAACAAAACCCAAAAGTAAGAAGTTTTTAAATCAAAACTAATAAAATTTCAGAGATTACAGGTAAGGGGGTTGGTTACACAGAGGGAAGGTGTTAGCACCCAAAGTGTCCTAGGTACTCCTAGGGAGCCCTTTTTGTGTGCATATGTATTTGGCACAAAATAATGTTTACAAACAAATAGAATGGGGGGATGAGAAAAGAATTCATTAATTATATTTTTGTGTTTGACAAGCCCTTCGGACTTGTGCCTACGTACCAACATAAAAGTGAGGGATCAAAACCTCGTAGTTCGTGATACAAATTTCAAAGTGGATGCATTGATTTTAACAAAAATTAAGTTTGAAAGGCATAAAGGCCCAAAAATGGTTTGAATGAGTTAATTCTTTTTTAGATTTTTGAAAGTTTAAGTCAAGTATAATTAGATATATTTACAAGTTTGATTAAGAAAAGGAAGTTTGAAAATTCAATGGCATAAGGCCAAAGTTTCTATCTCTTGGCAAAGTGGTCAAAGTTTATAACAAAACTAGTTCAAACAAGAAAATTTTAGAAATGAGGGAGACATTTTAAAATTAAAGAAATGGGGAGGACATGAAGAGACTAATCCTATGAACAAAATTAAAAGTTAAGGGTTGAAAATATTTGACTAATGGGTAACAATCCAATAGACAAGAATGTCAATAGAAACCCAAATTCCCTTGGATATTTAGAATCAAGCAAAACACAAATGCACAATTATATCAATCTTTAAGAGCAAGACATCAAATAAAGATAGCCACATCCCAAGCTTTAGCCACTCCATGATCTTCTTTAAGATGGCCCATGTAATAGATGAATTCACAAGTCATAGGTTCAAAATAACATCTTTACAATGATCATGTTGCAGATGAACTCAAAGGGATCTTCAAAGATGTATCAGATAAAATTCAAATTGCAAGCACTTGGTTTCATGAAAGTTGGCATTGGGCAAGTCCTTTAGCATAGGAATGTTGCCTAAATTCTAAGTCCATTTGTCCAAGATCAAGTCAACAGTCCACACAAAAGTTTTTAAAGATTTTTGTTGTTATTATGTACATTAATGGTCAAAGACCACACAAACGAACAAAGTATACACAAAAGGGAATATATCACACAATATGGTCCAAGTGGACAAAGTGAAAATTCCATTAACATAAACAATTAGAATGGTATGAATAATGGCAAATGAGTAAAAGACTAAAATTAAATGACATTAAAGTAAATGGCTTGAAATTAAAAGTTAGTTGTTAATGAGTTAGAAGTTGTATTGTTTTGCTTTTGCTTTTTTTTTTTTGTTTTTTTAGTCATTCTTTGGAGAACACTCAACCCACTTATCACAAACATGGATCCTTGAGCCAAGACATCTTCCAAAGGAAGGAAAAAAGGTCAAGTTTCCACACAATACCATGAAAGAGGGGAGACTTACAATCTCACTAACCAGAATGATATGCCTTTTGTGTCACAAATTTAGCGCTATGTTAAGCAATCATAATTGGACTTATGTAGAAGTCACAACTATTTGAGGTCGGACAATAGAATTTTGGTGTTAATGCATGTTAGAGACATAGTATAATAAACTATGCTCATGAAACATACCACACACATAAATAATATGCAAAAGAGGTGGCATAATCTCATCCATACTTATGTTGATTTTTCAATCAACTAGCCTTAGGACTTTTGAGATATCATAGGCCAAATGATATGAATGCATGAAGAATGGGAATGAGATGAAGAGGGAGGGGAATGGATCAAAACTCAAATTGGTCAAAGGAGGACTTTTACAAAATTAATATCATCCATTCATTTTGGGAGATTGAATGTACATTCCATAAATCCCCTAAATCCAATGATATTAACTTGACAAATTCAAATCAACCTTGACCAAGGCCCAACAACAAGAGTCAAACTCAAACAAGTAATCACAATTGGTCAACACAATTAATTGGCATTTATACAATTTAAGAATACTAAAATAATACATTTAAATTAAATATGGTTTTTCAAATTCCTAAAACCTCATCAAAACACCAAAGAAATGGCCATGAGATTTATCATAGGTCAAACAAGGTCAAAGGACCTTGGAGAAAAAATATCAGAATTTGTAAAGACTTAAAAGTATTTTTAAACAATTAAAAACAAACACAAAATCAATTAAATCATGAAAAATATTAATAATGATCCAAAAAATAATTTTAATTCAAAATATGAAAGAGGAAATTATTTGAATTTTTTTGGTGAAACTCTCATATTTTTTGGATCAATATTAAAATTAATATGAATTAATAAAAATAAAAGGAATAAAAGAAAATCAGAAAATACCAAAAAAACGTGAGCCACTTGATCTCCCTCATTAATTGAGGTGGCAGATCAAGTGGCCTGAAACGCGCGTTCCACTAAACACACGAGTTAGCGCGCTGCAGGGATGGTAATCACGATGAGTGTGCATGATTAAAACAAATCAACTTGATCATATGGCTGGGAGACGTGCCAACGCACCACTGGAGCTGTAACTCCGGTCTTCTTCTCTGGTGGACCTCACCGGACTGGTTCACCATTAACCATCACCAAAATAAAAAAGGAGGACATGATCTGAAAGAAAAAATGGCGTAGAGCACGAATCTGACCTCAATTTCAACTAACTCCAAATATATAAAAAGATATAAGGAGTTGAATTTTGAGGTGTGTCAATTGAGTTGCTTCGGTTTGACCTCTAAGCAACTCAATCTTCTTGCCTACATTGGTAGGACTTCGGACAACCAAAGATCCAAGAGAATTGAGTAGAATTGAGTGAGAATCGAAGAGATGAAGTTTTTTGAAAATTACCTTCAATGCTATGCAAAACTTGAGATTGCTTGCTTCACACACGATCTGATCACACTTGAGAAGCTAGCAGGAAGTGATTGGAGAGGTTGCAAGGTTGTGGATCCTGGAGTTCTTGAATCTCCAACAGTTAAGATTCAAACTCAAATTTCAAATTGAAATTTCTCAGGTTTTACTTTAGAATGAGAGAGTTTGAATTGGGGAGAAAAGCTAGCACGTAAGGTGTGATTCAAATGAGCTCATAAGCCTTCTATTTATAGCCAAAGGGAATGATATTTGCACACTTCAAAATTTATCCAAAATTGGCAATGTGAATGGCACGAGTGCATGGGCATGTACATGCCCATGATGTAATGCATTAAGGTCCAAAATGATTCAAATTGAAGTCTGAATGGAGCTTGGAACATGGAGAAGTTTGAGATGGAAGTTTGGAAATTTCAACATGTTGAAATTTTTTCTCAGTGTCAAGCCATATATCTCAATATTCCACCTTGCTTAACTTTTTATGTAAGCTTCAAATGAGAAAAGTGTCTTCATAAAAGTTGTAGATATTTCAAATACCTTCAAAATGGTCACAAATTTCATGTCATTTGGATTTATAATGATATAGTTATGCATTTTTGATGTTTGGAAAAATCACTTGTTCAATGGTATAGGTAAAAAATGACCTATAATGTATCCTCATATCACACGCTTATAAAAGTTGAATTAGCTCTCACTCCAAACATCAAAGTTTAATTAGACATCTTGAATTTGATTGTGAAACTTGGAAAACTTTCATATCATAAAAAAATGAGCAAGTTATGGCCTTGGAAAGTTGACTTTCAAATTAGGGTTTAGACAAAATGACCTATAATGTTTCAACATAGAAAATGATTTTCCAAGAAAAAATAGCTCTAGGTCCCAACATGAAAGTTGTTTGGAATGTCATTTAGAGTACTGTTTCTCTTGGAATCATTTTCATATGGTGAAACGTGTAGGAGATAAGGTCTAGGGAGACCCAGTTTTGATCAGATGAATTCATCTGGCCAACCACCATCTACCAACTTGCTAACCTTCAATCCTCTTGACTTTCTTGGCTCATGGTAGATCATATATGCATAATATAATGAATTTTTAAGTGTACCTTGAGAAATTTGATCAATTGGTGAGATAGCTTGTTGGAGAAGTTACTTAAGATACCCAATCAAACTAGGGTTTCCAAGGCAAATCACTTCCAAACTCTTGAAGAAAACTTGATCAATATAACATGTAGGAATCAATGGAACTCATATGTGATGCTCATAACCATTCTTGGATCAATTCATGGTTGTGCTCTTTGTCATGAGGGTCTCAAACTCTAGATATGAACTTGATAAATCAATGGGATCATGCCTTACCTACAAAAGAGTTAGGCAAATGCAAAAACATATTTTTGGTATTTTGATTAGTAAAATGATAATATACAAGTATAATACAGTCACATAGTTCTTGGTGATTTCTCCTAAAACAAACCCAATGAAAGAGGGGTAAGGAGGATGCCAAGGTATGATCCCAATGCTAATGCTTATGATGAAATTGCATGAGGGATCTTAGGGTCAAAATTGGGGTCTTACAAGTGGCAGCAACAGGAATGGTCAAGGAGATTATAGTCCTTTGGGGACTGTAGCAATAAATTCATGATCATCAAGCTATTGACAAGCTAGATATCAAATAACAAGAGTCACCACCGTGCTTTTATTGTTTCCAAGGGAAAAGGGAAAAAGTACGAACAAAACCCAAAAAGTAAGAAGTTTTCAAATAAAATCTAATAAAAGTTAGAGATCACAGGTAAGGGGGTTGGTCACACAGGGGGAATGTGTTAGCACCCAAAGTGTCCTAGGTACTCCTAGGGAGCCCTTTTTGTGTGCATATATATTTTGTACAAAGTGATGTTTACAAAAAAATAAAATGGGGGGATGAGAAAAGAATTCGTTAGTTATATTTTTGTATTTGACAATACCTTCGGTCTTGTGCCTACGTACCAATATAAAAATGAGGATTCAAAACCTCGTAGTTCGTGATACAAAATTTCAAAGTGGATGCATTGATTTTAACAAAATTTAAGTTTGAAAGGCACCAAGGCCTAAAAATGGTTTGAATGAGTTAATTCTTTTTGGCTTTTTGAAAGTTTAGGTCAAGTATGGTTAAGTTTATTCACAAGTTTGATTTAAGAAAATAAGTTTGAAAATGCAATGGCATAAGGCCAAAGTTTCTATCTTTTTGCAAAAGTGGTCAAAGTTTAGAACAAAAGTAGTTCACACAAAGAAGATTTTGAAAAATGGAGGGAGAGATTTTGAAATTAAAGAAATGGGTAGAAGATGAAGAGACTATCCTATGTACAAAATTAAAAGTTTAGAGTTGAAAAGATCTGACCAAGTGGGTAGCAATCCAATAGACAAAAATGTCAATAGAAACCCAAAATTCCCTTGGACTTTTAGAATCAAGCAACTCACAAATGCACAATTATATTATCTTGAAGAGCAAGGCATCAAATAAAGATGGCCACGTCCAAGCATATCCCTTCCATGACATTCTTCAAAAATTTCCCATGTGACAGATGAATTCCACAAGTCACAGGTTCAGAATAACAACTTTACAATGATCATGTAGCAGATGAATCTTAGAGAGGTCTTCAAAGATGTATCAAATGGATTTACAATTGCAAGCACTTGGTTCTTTAACAAGTTGGCATTGGCCAAGTCCATTAGCATAGGAATGTTGCCTAAGTTCTAAGTCCATTTGTCCAAGATCAAGCCAACAGTCCACTCGAAAGTTTTTTAGGGTTTTTGTTACTATTATGTACATTAATGGTCAAAGACCACACAAACAAGCAAAGTACACAAACAAAAATATATCACACAATATGGTCCAAATTGACAAAGTGAAAATTACATTAACATAAACAATTAGAATGATATGAACAATGGCAAATGAAATAAAGTGCTAAAAGTAAATTGCATTAAAGTAAAATCTTGAAATTAAAAGTTAGTAGTTAGTAAGTTAGAAGTTAGTATTGTTTTGCTTTTGCTTTTCAAGACATTCTTTGGAGAATACTCAACCCACTTATCACAAGCATGGATCCTTGAACCAAAACATCTTCTAAAGGAAGGAAAGAATGCCAAGTTTCCACACAATACCATAAAAGAGGGGAGACTTACAATCTTACTAACTAGAATGCTTATGCCTTTTATGTCACAAATTTAGCGCTATATTAAGCAATCGTAATTGGACTTATGTAGAAGTCACAACTATTTGAGGCTGGGCAATAGAATTTTGGTGTTAATGCATGTTAGAGACATAGTATAACGGACTATGATCATGAAACATACCACACACAAAAAGAATATGCAAAAGGTGTGGCCTAATCTCATCCATACTCATGTTAATTTTTCAATCAACTAGCATTAGAACTTTGACATGTCATAGGCCAAGTGGAGTGAATGAATGAAGAAGGGGAATAAGATAAAGTGGGAAGGGGATGAATGAAATCACAAATTGGTCAAAGGAGGACTTTTACCAAATTAATATCATTCATTCATTTTGGGAGATGGAATGTACATTCCATCAATCCCCTAAATCCAATGATATTAATTTGGCAAAGTCAAATCAACCTTGACCAAGGCCCAACAACAACAAGCAAACTCAAACAAGTCAATACAAATGGCCAACAAAGAATAATTGGCATTTATTCAATTAAAAATAATAAAATATTGCATTTAAATCAAATACGGTTTGTCAAATTCCTAAAATCTCATCAAAACACCAAAGAAATGACCATGAGATTTATCATAGGTCAAACAAGGTCAAAGGACCTTGGAGATTTTTTTATATAATTTTTGGACATTTAAAAATATTTTTAAACAATTAAAAACAAATGCAAAATTAATTAATTCATGAAAAATATTAATAATGATCCAAAAAATAATTTTAATTCAGAATATGAAATAGAAAAATATTTGAATTTTTTTGGTGAAACTCCCATATTTTTCGGATCAATATTGAATTTAATATGAATTATTGAAAATAATGCAATTAAAATGAAAATTCAGAAAATCAAAAATACGTGGACCATCTGATCTCCCTCATTAATTAAGGTGGCAGATCATATGGTCCCTAGCGTGCGTTCCACTTGGTCTTGAGTCAACAACGCTGTACAGGTGATAATTAAAACCAACGCTCAAGATTAAAACAAAAGGGATGGATTATGTGGTTCAGATACTTGCCAACGCATCGTCGAAGCCAGAGCTCCAGTCATCTTCTCTGGTGGACCTCACTGGACTAGTCCACCATCAACCATCACCAAAATGATAAACAAGGACATGATCTTAAAGAAAAAATGGCACTGAGCTCGAATATGACCTCAATTCACCCTAACTCCGAATATATTAAGAGATACATGGAGTTGAACTTTGAGGTACATGAACTGAGTTGCTTCGATTTGACCTCAAAGCAACTCAATCTTCTTGCCTACATTGGTAGGACTTCAGACAACCAAAGAATCAATAGAATTGAGCAAGAATTTGAGAGAATCGAAGAGTTCAAAATTTCTGGAAAATACCTTCAATGGAGTTCTGGATTCAATTGATCTTGATCTTGCTTGTGCTTAATCTCACTCCACTTGCTTGCTGAAGAAGGATTAGATGGTTAAGAGGCTGTGGATTCCTGGAGATTTAAATTTCAAAATAGTGGAAATTCAACCTCAAATTCAAGAGAATTTTTCAGGCATATCCTTTGCAAAGTGAGGGTTTGAGATAGGGGATCAAAGTTGGCGCGAATGTGTGTTAATTTCTGAGCAATTGAAGCTCTATTTATATCCAAAACAGTTGATAATTGCACACTTCAAATCACTTTCTAATTTTGGCAAATGGTGATGCAAGTGTGCATGGACGCACATAGGCCCATGAAATGATTGCTTGAGGTCCACAAATGATTATTGGATGTTCTGAATTAAGCTTGGATTGCAAGGCAAGTGTGAATTGATGTTTGAAGTTTGATCCTTGCCAAGTGATATCACCCTGTTTATGCCATGCACAGCCTTGCATTTCTTGTCCAAAATGAATGAATTTGAGCTCTTTGGAAAGGTGAGATCAAGAGGAACAAATTTAATGTTCAACACTTTTTCATTTGGAGCTTAGAACTTGGAGAAATTTGAGGTGGAAGTTTGGAAATTTTTGACATATCAAAATTTTTCTAAGTGTCAAGCCATATGTCTCAATATTCCACCTTGCTTAACTTTTCATAGGAGCTTCAAATGAGAAAAGTGTCTTCATCAAAGTTGTATCTCTCTCAAATACCTTCAAAATAGTCACAATTGTCATGTAATTTGGATTTAAAATGATAGAGTTATGCATTTTTGATGTTTGGAAAAATCACTTGATCAATGGTATAGGTCAAAAGTGACCTATAACGTAACCTCATATCACATGCTCAAAAAAGTTGAATTAGCTCCCACTCCAAACATAAAAGTTGAATTAGACACATTGAATTTGATTGTGCAACTTGGAAATCTTTCATATCATAAAAATTGAGCAAGTTATGGCCTTGGGAAGTTGACTTTCAAATTAGGGTTTAGACAAAATGACCTATAATGTTTCAACATAGAAAATGATTTTCCAAGCAAAAATAGATCTAGATCTCAACATGAAAGTTGTTTGGAATGTCATTTAGAGTAAGTTTTCTCTTGGAATCATTTTCATATGTGTAGCGGGGTATTCGTTACTTTCAGATTTATTGACTAAATCAAAAGTAAATCATACAAATCGAGTCGCCACTGCACTTCTATTTATCCAAAGGAAAGGTTAGAAAGCAAACAAAAACCGAGACGTTTTATCGAATCGAAAACTAATAAAATGTCAGAGATCGGGGTAAGGGGGTTGGTTATGCAATGGGAAGGTTTTAAGCACCCAAAACATCCTAGGTACTCCTAAGGAGCCCTTTTCACAATTGTTTTAAGGTAGGTTGGTATTTGTGAAAATTATTTGTGCAAACATGATTGGGGGGATGAGAGAAAAATGTACAAATTATTTACAATTTTGTGTTTGAATGGATAAACCCACTGCCTACGTACCATATTAAAAAAGATTTAGGATCAAAACCTCGTAGTTCGGGGTAAAAATCTCCAAACAAGTTGGTGAATTGATTGGTCCAAAAGCCTTAAGGTCTTTTATTATCCAAGGAAGAAAACTCAACCAAAAACCACAAATCCACCATGTGAGGATAGCTTCAACATGCTAGTGAGGGGTTAACCCTATAATAAGTATGGAAGGCTTACAATCAACTCACTAAGGATGTGGTGAGATTTACATCAACCACTATGATAATTGAAACCTATGGCTAATGTATGAAAACATATCAACAATGGACAAAGCCACAAAACAATTGAATGAGTGTGATTAACCAATTATGAGTATTTACAAAATATGGTCAAAGTATGATTAGATTCAATTCAGAAAGAAGTGTATAAGAAATGGAGTTTGGAAATCAAGGGCTTAAGGCCCAGGTTTCTAATTTGAAAACAGGTGAAAAGTTTGCACAATAATATTTTCAAGTTTTTTTTTTAAAGTCAACAAGTGTAAAGAGGTTTGAAGAAACAAAAAATGGGAGGTGAGGGGGTGTAAAACTTCTCAGATGTTCACCTCTTGAAATCATATAGAAGATGATTCAAGTGTGTCCTTAGGAATAAGCAATGAGCAATAACAAACAAGCAAAACAAATGATACCTGTAACACCCCGATAAAATATGATAATTATTTAATTTAAGTTAATAGTATATTTATTAATTTAATTAAATAATTGGAATATTATTTGGATTATTATTATTGGAATAATAAAGTTGGAATATATATATATAAGGTCCCATTTGGTAAAAAGGGTTTTTACGTGAAAACAGAGAACACGTAACATTGGGAGAAAAGAGAAGAAACTGAGAAAGGGAGAAGAAGAGGCTAGGGCTCAAGAGGAGAATTCACGATTGTTGAAGGTCAAGAAAGGATTTGCCGGATTAACTCAGGTAAGGGGGGTTTATCGTCGTTTAATGGGTATTATGGGTTAACATGTAATGGGTAGTAATAAGCCGTTGAATTGACCCTAATTGGAATGATGAGTGCTGAAAAATTGTGATGAATAAGTTATGTTAAAACTGTAATTGAATCTATAATTGGATGAGTTCTGATTTTCTGGACGTGTAGCCGTTTACGGAATCGAAATCGGAGGTCCGGAAGTCCTCCGACGGCGAAAATATGGGTAATTCTGCATTCTGTTCGTGTTAGCGCAGGAACAGCTTTCTGTCTTGCGTTAACCGGTTAACCCAGGGTGTTAACCGGTTAACACTGTTTTGATAATTAAAAGAATTTAGTTCTGTTCTGCGTTAACCGGTTAACCCAGGGTGTTAACCGGTTACCACTGTTATGAATTATGAGAAATTGCTGTCTGTCTTGCGTTAACCGGTTAACCCAGGGCGTTAACCGGTTAACACTGTTAAAATGTGCCAGGAAGCGTGTTCTGTTTGCGTTAACCGGTTAACCCAGGGCGTTAACCGGTTAACACTGTTGGAAAAGTGGAAAATTGATAATTAAATATTGTGGACATATTGGATGATTGGCCTATATCAGTGGATGATATAGTAGGGATCATTTCCCGTTGTTTTGAGCAGTAGGGGTATTAGTAGAGTGCGCTAATACTGTGATTTATTATTTGGCATGATATGAATGTGATTCTGTGATACATATGCTGATGATGTGTGATGGTATGCATAATGCTGTGAATATATCTATTATGTATGCAATTGTGAATGGACTGTTTATGGCTTAGAGTGTGAGCATATGTTCATTGTGGATTGTTGTTGATGTTTGCATGCTAGGTGATTTAGCGTGCATAGTATGGCCTTTATGGTGGTAGCTAATTCCCATGGTGAGGAATTAGTGAGTGAGTTATTGTGGATTGTTGTTGATGTTTGCATGCTAGGTGATTTAGCGTGCATAGCATAGCCCTTGGGGTGGTAGCTAATTCCCATGGTGAGGAATTAGTGAGTGAGTCACTAGGTCTCAAATGAGTGGGACTAGTGAGCTTGGTAGCCGTATCTGGATTTGATCGGTGAGGTTGAACTATGTGTTCACGAATAGTCGGTACCGCATGCATGGAGTCTTATTGCATAATGTATGTATGGCGTATAATATGAATGGATGTTTTCCAATATTATACGTGTGTTTTATGTTTAAGTTGAGTAGGATGAGGATTATGAGTTGATGTTGTCGTTGCTGAAGTGTGATATGATTAGGGTGATGAAATGTGTTAATTTACTTAGCATTACATGATATTTTATAATGCTTATTATATCGATTGAGGAACTCACCCTTACAACTATGTTTCAGGTAACGAGCCGTGATTGAGTAGAAGCTAGTGCTTGAAGTCTAGTGTAGTTCCTTAGTGGGTCATGCTCTGGTAGATGTAACATCGGGAAGGGATGTTTAATCTGTTTTCAATTGTGGTTGTTGAACAGTTTTACATGTAATGTGATTACATGGTTTGCATGATTGATTAGATTTCTATCCGCTGCGGATTGTGCAATGCCTTGTTTTGATTAATAAATGAGCATGACAAACTATTTTGATGAATGGTGTGAAGTGTCAAGTGTGACACCCTTAAATTGCATATCTACTCTGATTTATATTTTGTTGAATTAATTAATTATTGGGGTATTTTAGAAGGGTGTTACATTAGTGGTATCAGAGCATAGTCGGTCGAGTCGAGTCGTAATTTTTCTGTTTCCCTGTACGTGATAGGTGTTGTGTAACCCTATCAGTACTTATTGTTTTAGCTTGTTGGGTTCTCAGAATAGAGATGGCTAGAAGAGGTAGAGACGATGCTGCGATTGCTGAGGCTCTGGGTATGCTAGCTGGAGTACTTGGAGGGAATCCGAATGTTGTGGGACTGGGAGCTGCTCGTCAACTGAGTGAGTTCCAGAAGAACAATCCTCCAATGTTCAAGGGAGCATACGATCCAGATGGTGCTCAGAAGTGGTTGAAGGAGATCGAGAGGATCTTCCGAGTGACTGAGTGTGCCGATAACCAGAAGGTCAGGTTCGGTACGCATATGCTGTCAGAGGAAGCAGATGATTGGTGGGTTGCTACCCGCACTGAGTTGGAAACTGCTGGGAATGCTGAGATCACTTGGGCGGTGTTCAGAGAGAGATTCCTGAGGAAGTACTTTCCAGAGGATGTCAGAGGAAAGAAAGAGATAGAGTTCTTAGAATTGAAGCAGGGCAACCGGTCTGTTACTGAGTATGCTGCTAAGTTCACAGAGCTGTCGAAGTATTACACTCCCTATGATGAGGCTACTGGGGAATTTTCAAAATGTGTGAAGTTTGAGAACGGGTTACGTCCCGAGATCAAGCAAGCGATTGGGTATCAGCGGATTAGAGTGTTTTCTGACTTGGTTGACTGTTGCAGGATTTTTGAACAGGATACCAAGGCCAGAGCGGAGAGCTATCAGCAGAGGGTTGATAGGAAAGGCAAGAATCAGAATGATCGTGGAAAACCGTATGCCGCTGGCAAGGGTTTCCAGAGACAGAGTGGGATGAAGAGACCTAGTGGGGGAGACTCCAGTGCCCCTGCTAAGTGTTTCAGATGTGGTCAGGCTGGACATCGTATCCATGAGTGTACCAGTACTGAGAAGAAGTGTTTCAAGTGTGGAAAAGGTGGTCACTTGGCTGCAGAGTGCCGATTGAAGACTGTGACTTGTTTCAACTGTGGAGAGGTGGGTCATATTAGTCCACAGTGTCCTAAGCCGAAGAAAGAGAACCAGTCGGGAGGCAAGGTCTTTGCTTTATCGGGTTCTGAGACTTCTGCAGATGATCGTTTGATCCGAGGTACGTGTTATATTAATGGCTTTCCTCTTGTAGCTATTATTGACACAGGTGCGACTCATTCCTTTATATCTTTGGTTTGTGCTGTGAAACTTAAATTAGAGATATCTGAGATGCATGGGAGTATGGTGATTGATACTCCTGCGAAGGGTTCAGTGACTACTACTTCAGTTTGTTTAAATTGCCCTTTGAGTATTTTTGGTAGAGACTTTGGAATGGACCTCGTGTGTCTTCCACTAGTGCAGATTGATGTTATCCTGGGTATGAACTGGTTCGTGTTTAACCGAGTTTATATCAACTGTTTTGATAAGACTGTGATCTTTCCTGAGATTGAGGAAGGAAAGAGTTTGTTTCTATCAGCAAGGCAAGTGAATGAGGCAGTAGCAGATGGGGCAAAGTTGTTTATGCTGTTAGCGACTATGGAGGCTAAAGATAAACTGGTGATTTGCGATCTAGTTGTGGTGTGTGATTTTCCTGATGTGTTTCCTGAAGAAGTGAATGAATTACCGCCAGAGCGTGAAGTTGAGTTCTCGATTGATTTGGTACCTGGTACTAGGCCGATATCGATGGCTCCGTACCGTATGTCTGCTGTTGAGTTAACTGAATTGAAGAGTCAGTTGGAAGATCTGTTGGATAAGAAATTTATTCGTCCGAGTGTGTCACCGTGGGGTGCACCAGTGTTATTGGTTAAGAAGAAAGAAGGTACTATGAGGTTGTGTGTGGACTACAGGCAACTGAATAAAATGACGATCAAGAATCGGTATCCTTTGCCGAGGATTGATGATTTGATGGATCAGTTGGTTGGTGCGAGTGTGTTCAGCAAAATAGATTTGAGATCGGGGTATCATCAGATACGTGTGAAAACTGAGGATATTCAGAAGACTGCTTTCAGAACAAGGTATGGACATTATGAGTATTATGTAATGCCTTTTGGTGTGACTAATGCGCCTGGGGTATTTATGGAGTATATGAATAGGATTTTCCATCCGTACCTAGACAAGTTTGTCGTGGTGTTTATTGACGATATTTTGGTGTATTCGAAATCTGAAGAAGAGCATGCTGAACATTTGAGAGTGGTTTTAGGAGTTCTACGAGGAAAGAAGCTATTTGCTAAACTGTCCAAGTGTGAATTTTGGTTAGAAGAGGTTAGTTTTCTTGGTCATGTGATTTCAAGAGGTGGTGTTGCTGTTGATCCTTCTAAGATAGAAGCGGTATCTAAGTGGGAAGCTCCGAAGTCAGTTTCTGAGATAAGGAGTTTTCTTGGACTTGCAGGTTATTATAGGAAATTCATTGAGGGATTTTCTAAGTTGGCGTTACCGTTGACGATGTTGACTAGAAAGGGGCAAGCGTTTGTTTGGGACTCAAAGTGTGAAGAAGGTTTCCAAGAGTTAAAGAGAAGGTTAACTACTGCTCCTATTCTGATATTACCAAGTCCATCGGAACCATTTGAGGTTTACTGTGATGCTTCATTGTTGGGGTTGGGTGGTGTTTTGATGCAGAATAAGCAGGTTGTAGCTTATGCTTCGAGACAACTGAAGGTTCATGAGAGGAACTATCCGACACACGATTTAGAGTTGGCAGCTGTGGTATTTGTTCTGAAGTTATGGAGGCATTACTTGTACGGGTCAAGATTTGAGGTTTTCAGTGACCATAAGAGTTTAAAGTATTTGTTTGATCAGAAAGAGCTGAATATGAGACAGAGGAGATGGTTAGAGTTTCTGAAGGATTATGACTTTGGGTTGAATTACCATCCGGGTAAAGCAAACGTAGTGGCTGATGCATTGAGTCGGAAATCATTGCATATGTCTATGTTAATGGTTAAGGAGTTGGATTTAATTGAGCAGTTTAGAGACTTGAGTTTGGTGTGTGAGAGTACTCACAATAGTGTTAAATTGGGAATGTTAAAGTTAACGAGTGGTATCCTGGATGAGATTAGAGCGGGTCAGAAATCCGATGTGCTTTTGGTTGATAAGTTGACTCTAGTGAATCAAGGTCAAGGTGGTGAATACAGAGTTGATGAGAATGGTGTTTTGAAATTTGGTAATCGGGTGTGTATTCCGGATGTTACCGAAATTAAGAAGAGTATTCTTGAGGAAGGACATCGTAGTGGCCTGAGTATTCATCCTGGGGCTACGAAGATGTATCATGATTTGAAAAAGTTATTTTGGTGGCCGGGAATGAAAAGAGAAATTGCGAGTTTTGTTTATTCTTGTTTGACTTGTCAGAAGTCAAAGATTGAGCATCAGAAGCCGTCTGGGCTAATGCAACCGTTGGCTATTCCAGAGTGGAAGTGGGATAGTATCAGTATGGATTTTGTTTCTGGTTTACCGAGGACAATTAAGAATTTTGAAGCTATTTGGGTGATTGTTGACAGATTGACAAAATCGGCTCATTTCATTCCGATCAGAATGGATTATCCGTTAGAGAGATTAGCTGAGTTGTATATTGAGAAAATTGTAAGTTTGCATGGTATTCCGTCGAGTATTGTTTCGGACAGAGATCCTAGATTTACATCGAAGTTCTGGGAAGGTTTGCATAGGGCTTTGGGAACTAAGCTGAGATTGAGTTCTGCATATCATCCGCAGACTGATGGTCAGACTGAGAGGACGATTCAGTCACTGGAGGATCTTTTGAGGGCTTGTGTTTTGGAAAAGGGAGGTGCTTGGGATTGTTATTTACCTTTGATTGAGTTTACCTACAACAATAGTTTTCATTCGAGCATTGGTATGGCACCGTTTGAAGCTTTGTATGGTAGGAGATGTCGGACACCTTTATGTTGGTATGAGTCCGGTGAGAGTGCTGTGGTTGGACCGGAGATTGTTCAACAAACTACGGAAAAGATTAAGATGATTCAGGAGAAGATGAGGGTTGCTCAGAGTCGTCAGAAGAGTTATCACGACAAGAGGAGGAAGTCACTTGAGTTTCAAGAGGGAGATCATGTGTTTCTTCGTGTTACTCCGATAACTGGGGTTGGTCGAGCTTTGAAGTCGAAGAAGTTGACACCTCGATTTATTGGTCCTTATCAGATTTTGGAAAGGATAGGGGTGGTAGCCTATCGTATCGCTTTACCGCCGTCACTTGCGAATTTGCATGAGGTTTTTCATGTGTCTCAGTTGAGGAGGTACATTCCTGATCCGTCGCATGTGGTCCAAGTAGATGATGTACAGGTGAGAGATAACCTGACTGTTGAAACATCACCTATGAGGATAGAGGATCGAGAGTTGAAGCAGTTGCGGGGTAAAGAGATTGCCTTGGTAAAGGTAGCTTGGGGAGGACCAGCAGGTGGCAATGTGACTTGGGAACTTGAGAGTCAAATGAAGGAGTCTTATCCTGAGTTATTCGCTTGAGGTATGTTTTCGAGGACGAAAACTCTTTTAGTGGGGGAGAGTTGTAACACCCCGATAAAATATGATAATTATTTAATTTAAGTTAATAGTATATTTATTAATTTAATTAAATAATTGGAATATTATTTGGATTATTATTATTGGAATAATAAAGTTGGAATATATATATAAGGTCCCATTTGGTAAAAAGGGTTTTTACGTGAAAACAGAGAACACGTAACATTGGGAGAAAAGAGAAGAAACTAAGAAAGGGAGAAGAAGAGGCTAGGGCTCAAGAGGAGAATTCACGATTGTTGAAGGTCAAGAAAGGATTTGCCGGATTAACTCAGGTAAGGGGGGTTTATCATCGTTTAATGGGTATTATGGGTTAACATGTAATGGGTAGTAATAAGCCGTTGAATTGACCCTAATTGGAATGATGAGTGCTGAAAAATTGTGATGAATAAGTTATGTTAAAACTGTAATTGAATCTATAATTGGATGAGTTCTGATTTTCTGGACGTGTAGTCGTTTACGGAATCGAAATTGGAGGTCCGGAAGTCCTCCGACGGCGAAAATGTGGGTAATTCTGCATTCTGTTCGTGTTAGCGCAAGAACAACTTTCTGTCTTGCGTTAACCGGTTAACCCAGGGTGTTAACCGGTTAACACTATTTTGATAATTAAAAGAATTTAGTTCTGTTCTGCGTTAACCGGTTAACCCAGGGTGTTAACCGGTTAACACTGTTATGAATTATGAGAAATTGCTGTCTGTCTTGCGTTAACCGGTTAACCCAGGGCGTTAACCGGTTAACACTGTTAAAATGTGCCAGGAAGCGTGTTCTATTTGCGTTAACCGGTTAACCCAGGGTGTTAACCGGTTAACACTGTTGGAAAAGTGGAAAATTGATAATTAAATATTGTGGACATATTGGATGATTGGCCTATATCAGTGGATGATATAGTAGGGATCATTTCCCGTTGTTTTGAGCAGTAGGGGTATTAGTAGAGTGCGCTAATACTGTGATTTATTATTTGGCATGATATGAATGTGATTCTGTGATACATATGCTGATGATGTGTGATGGTATGCATAATGTTGTGAATATATCTATTATGTATGCAATTGTGAATGGACTGTTTATGGCTTAGAGTGTGAGCATATGTTCATTGTGGATTGTTGTTGATGTTTGCATGCTAGGTGATTTAGCGTGCATAGTATGGCCTTTATGGTGGTAGCTAATTCCCATGGTGAGGAATTAGTGAGTGAGTTATTGTGGATTGTTGTTGATGTTTGCATGCTAGGTGATTTAGCGTGCATAGCATAGCCCTTGGGGTGGTAGCTAATTCCCATGGTGAGGAATTAGTGAGTGAGTCACTAGGTCTCAAATGAGTGGGACTAGTGAGCTTGGTAGCCGTATCTGGATTTGATCGGTGAGGTTGAACTATGTGTTCACGAATAGTCGGTACCGCATGCATGGAGTCTTATTGCATAATGTATGTATGGCGTATAATATGAATGGATGTTTTCCAATATTATACGTGTGTTTTGTGTTTGAGTTGAGTAGGATGATGATTATGAGTTGATGTTGCCGTTGCTGAAGTGTGATATGATTAGGGTGATGAAATGTGTTAATTTACTTAGCATTACATGATATTTTATAATGCTTATTATATCGATTGAGGAACTCACCCTTACAACTATGTTTCAGGTAACGAGCCGTGATTGAGTAGAAGCTAGTGCTTGAAGTCTAGTGTAGTTCCTTAGTGGGTCATGCTCTGGTAGATGTAACATCGGGAAGGGATGTTTAATCTGTTTTCAATTGTGGTTGTTAAACAGTTTTACATGTAATGTGATTACATGGTTTGCATGATTGATTAGATTTCTATCCGCTGCGGATTGTGCAATGCCTTGTTTTGATTAATAAATGAGCATGACAAACTATTTTGATGAATGGTGTGAAGTGTCAAGTGTGACACCCTTAAATTGCATATCTACTCTGATTTATATTTTGTTGAATTAATTAATTATTGGGGTATTTTAGAAGGGTGTTACAATACCGGATGCCAATTGCTGGACTTACACCAATCTCACAAACAAAGGTGGATACCGGATACCAATCAATGGATTTACACCAATCTCCTAAAACAAACAGGGATATCAGATGCCAATAAATGGACTTATACCAATCTCCTAAAGCAAAACAAAACATGGATATCAGATGCCAATCTATCTGGGCTTATACCAATCTCCAAAGCAAAGAAACAAGGATACCGGATACCAATCAATGGATTTACACCAATCTCCTACCATATCACAGGAAACAAGTGCCAATAACTGGACTTATACTTGACTCCTCAATGGTCATAGGAAACACTTGCCAATAAATGGACTTACAGTTGACTCCTCAAAACAAAATGATCACACAGATATGAACAATGATTATGCAACTATGTATAATTAATGATGATAAATGCACAAGGGCACACATAAGCAACTATGCACAGATGAATCAGGCAAGCAGACAAACAAGTCAGTTAGCACACACTATATCCAAGCAATTAGGCTCAAGCAAGGTGAGACTTTACAGTCAACTGGAATGGGGTAAGTTGTGCTCTTAACCTTAACATTGAGAGTTAAGGTGAAGCAGATGAAAAGGAAATGAGGGGTGTGCCTCATAGCTTCTATCCCTGGCCTGGGAAAGCTTTGAATATTAGAAGGTGTGGGAGTTCATAAAGTTGGAACTCTCTCCACAAGTGAATGACTCTATAGATCTTGGGTTAAGATCCACAATGCATCAACATGTAATGTGAGCAAAGGGATGACACACTGAATAGTAGGAGATGGACTACACATCTCTTTTATCTACCAATTGCCTCATCAAAGGACTTTTCCTGCTTGGGACAAAGAGTAAACAAACACAAACATTGCCTCTTAAGGAGGACTTCAGACAGGTGCCTGACCACATAACAGGCCAGGTCTTCCAGACTACATGAAGAAGAGAAATTATACCTAAGTGGTTAAGCAACCAAGCAAAAGCAAGTTCAAAATGAACTTAAGCAACTAATGTACCTGAAAACAATCCAACTCAATCAGTATACAACTCAAAAAGTCAAACAGATAATCCAACAGTCAACAGACAATACACAAGCAAACAAGCAAGGCTACAATGTGCAAGGCACAAGCTCAACTCAAATGAGCCAAAAGCATCCTACAAAACAAGTCAAGATTAGTCAACATTAACCAATTAGTCAACTCAAGCAATGTGAATTAATCCCCTTATGGCCATGTACTTCTTAACCTGAAAACAAGCTCAAACATGAGAAGCAAACCACTAAGTCAAGGCCTAGGGTCAAAGAAGGAGAAATAATCCAAAACAGAACATGAAAATTGACATGAATCAAACTCAACCAACTAAGAACATAATCCAGAAGGTCTCATGTCAATAGCATCAACCAAATTTATTTCATAAACCAATCATGTCAAGGTATGCAAGTTGGAAACACATTGAAGCAACAGAATGAACAAATGCACATTAATTCAAAAATGGTTCAATAAATCTCAAGAAAAATCATGGCTAAACAGAACTCATCACATGATCAAAACACCAAAAATCAAGGCCTTTGAATAAGTTTAAGCATGGGAAAGAAATTCATCAAGTCAAGGTAGGCACAAACAAGCTCAACTAGGACACAATTTGGTACATTAACTTAAGGCAATCCTAAAACAGAAATGACAAGTGTTAAAGACCTCAAACAAAATCCACAATAAACTTCAATATGTCTAGAAACAATGTGTAAAATTTCAAATTCATAGGATAAAGCATAAGAATTTCCCAAATCATTGAAGTTCATGACCATTCAAAAGTCCACAAATGGTCATCCAGCAAATAAAATCTCAAACAAATCAGAAATGAATCGAAAAATTCCACAAACATTCATGAGCGATCCTAACATCCAGAAGAAGTATCACACAAAAAATCAGATCATTTGGAGTTCATTTGGCATGGCAAAGAAAATCAACAAATCAAGCAAGCAAAGGTGTGACACACATTGTCACACCTACATTAACCAGATCATTTCTCAACAACCATAAATGCTAAAAATGCAAACTCAACACCAAAATGACCAGAAAGATGACTAGTTTAATCATACCAAATTTCACAATCATTGGATGAAAACTCATCATTTTACAAAGCAAATGGCAAGCAAGGTTCAAAAATCACATGCATACACAAACCCTAAGCCAAAATAATTTTCAACCGTGCACAATTTCTGTAAAAATAGTCAAAAAATACTAGACATGATGAGGAGAACAATGCAAAAATTCCCAGGTCATTTGGATCATTATTTATGGAGTTATGAATTTTCTAAGTGAATGAAAAATAAAAAAAACATGTTGAAAGCATAGTATGAATGAATGGAATAAAAGATGAAAATAATGCAAAGCAATCATGGAAATGTCCACGGCTGGAATCGAAGTGAGAACACATTTGAATGTGGGGCGTTTTATGTGAAACGCACCGTTTCACTTATGCATATGTGGCAGCGGGAAACAATTAGGACCAATCAATTTGCCACATCAAGGCCACGCGTACCAATACATGCTCGCTAACACCAAAACACATGCAAGAAGGCGCTCATGAAGATCAAACACGATCTGGAAACCTAAAACCCTAGCATTCATCAACATTCATCGTGTTCTTGAGCTCAAGAACACATGTGCACAGAAATTCATAACCAACATATCATTGGACTCGTCTTTCATCATACATCACATATCCACAACTAATTTAACCTAATTCAGCACATGTTCAAAGAATCGAGCAAGAGAACATTCACATGTCAAACTTAGATCTAGCATATCTAACACATTTCTCCATGAAAATTAACGAAACAAAGCTCAGTGTGCTCAGCATTAAAGGATCTACAACATGCACCTAACTATTTCAAGAATTAAAGCATTCGAAATCTGACCTCGTTGAAGATGCAGAAGTGGAATTGTTCGATTCAGGTCCTGGAAAGCCGAAACAGATGTTCTTCAATGCTTAGATAGATGAATGAATGAGGAAGGATAGCTCAATCGTGCTTAATCTGGCCAGAAGCTTCAACTGCCATGGATGAGCATAAACTTCAACAGCTTCGAATCTTGATGAATTCTTCTGGATCTTGCTTCCAAAATGCTCTTCAATGTTCCTATGTGATGAATCAACCAAGAACCAGGCAATGCTTTTGCAGAATTTTGATGAAAAGTTTGAGAGAAAATTGGAGAGAAATTTTTTAGATCTGAGATTTGTGAATTGTGGTTATGATTTTCTGTTAGGATTAGCTTTATATACTCTATGCTAAACATGTTTACTTATGCTAAACCAAATGCTAATGAAAAATTAGGGAAAATGGAGGTGTTTGGACAAATTGGCATTTACACCTTATGCATGAGCATGGTGCATGAACAGTGCACGTGGCTCACTTGATTTCACTTAAATTTTCATTTTGGAGCTAAATGCATTGGTGTATCATTCAAATAATGTACCAATTTCAAATTATAATTTTTCCCTCCAAAAAATCAAGTGAAATGCAAGTACTCATGTGATGAGAATTGATGAAATGTAATGCATGATTTGGATAGTAGAGTTCAAGAGAAGAATGTACAAAAAAGAACCACTTCATTTGGCCATTTGGTTGAGAAGTTATGCACATTTGAATCTCCATGTACACCTTGCCATGTTTTATTCATAATTCCTGAACCACACATGAGAAATGGATGATCTTGGACTTTTTGGAAATGGGAGAGAGAGATATACAACTTTTATGTTCAACAAAATTTCATTTGAAGCATTTTTGATGATGTAATCTTGAGGAGAAAACCTTTCCATTTTTGGCAAATTCAAATTATAGGTCACTTTCTATTTTTGGAAAGTTTTCATCTGACTTTATTTTCTTCAATGTTGATGTTTGAAATGTCAAATGAGACTTGTTTGAACATGAATGAAGTATTTCCCATCACTTCCCACCTCCAAAAATCACAGTTGACTGGCTAGGGTTTTAGTTGACTGAAGAATGCCTTGATGAGATTCAAGCCTCTACGACTTGGGATTTTGATTCAAAATGATGTCATGGCTCATATAAGCTCTTGTGAATGATCATGGTGCCCAAATTCTCAAGAATGGCCACCATCTATTGCTCAATGAATGCCTTTGACTGTCTTGACCTGTGATTGCTTCATCTGCAAGTAACAAGGTTAGATGACATATTTTTGTACTTTTGGTTAGTAAACAAATGAAAAGCAATGATATACATATGCCAAACATGCTTGGTGATCAAGAAACCACTCTCAAAAGATGACCCACTCACAGGGAAGGAAACAAGGTGCACAATGATCCTTGAGGCAATGATATGATATGATGCCATGAGGGATCTTAGGGACAAAATTGGGGTCTTACAGATGCCCCTATTTAAGGTCATTCTAGCCGGAGAAGTGAAGTTTAGAAATCTTCATCTCGACGCGGTAGAATGGGCTTAAATAACAGTAATGAGACAAATTTTGGTCCCTAAGAGACCTCATGATGCAGATGTATGCATGCAAAAGAAACAAAACTCTGTGGGGAATAGGGGTCCACAAAGAACAGACCATCCATCGGAGTAATACACTCACTAGGAACGGAGACTCTTATTGGGGATAGAAAGAAAAAGAATGCGTGAGCAGGACACGACTCTGAATTAGGGTAAAACTGACACTGCGTGAACAAGACACGACTGGACTGGAGACCTCACTGGGGAGTGAAGGACTCACACTGGGGAAAAGAAGAATTCCAAAGGAAAACACATCGATTGGAAAGGCTCAAGCTGACTCACAAAATGCATGTACTGGGGAGAACGCCAATACAGCAACACGAATAAAAACACAACTCCGCTGGGGAAATCTAACAAAGACTTTCCAGGGGAAGCCAAAGGATGAGATGTTACCGGTTAGTGGGTAACATGCTCGGGAAGAAAGAATATCTAAGACCTGTGTACGGGTGAGAGATATCAATCAACCAAATCATCTGAGAAAGACCTGAAAAAGGTACATAAACTCAGGAAAATCTGACTCCACAGGGGACCAAGGTCATAATAGGGAGCAGAAAGGAAGGAACATCAGGGATACCGGTTAGGGAATATAATAGGTGACCGACCAAGGCGTGAATTGGTGTGTGTTCCAAAACACTCATCATCCTGAAGAAAGCTAGAAAAGTAGACTTGTTTATAGGATGGACATTTGATTCTGTAAAGAATGCAAATCTTACTCAGTTGGGGAAACAAACAAAGGATTCAACCAAAGAGTGCATGAGACATATTATCTATAGCCGTCAAAACATAGATAATATCCTCGCATGGAAGATTATCCTGAACCGGGTCATAGGTTGTTTATAGGATAAAATCCGAAATCGTGAATTGGTTTGTGTTCCAAGACACTCATCATCCTGAAGAAAGCTAGAAAAGCAGACTTGTTTATAGGATGGACATCCGATTCCACAAGGAATACGAATCTTACTCTGCGGAGAAAACAATCAAAAGATTGACCCAAGAGTGTACGAGATATAATATCCATTACCGTCAGAACGTGGATAGTATACTCACATGGAAGATTATCCTGAACCGGGTTGTAGGTTGTTTATAGGATAAAATCCGGAAAGAAAGGCATCAGGGTACCAAACTAGGTATATAAAGATGATCGATCAAAGGGAGCAACAGACATTACCAACAAGAAGGTAAATGAACGAAGACTCGCCGGGGATACATTGATGAAAATTAATGATCCGGGGAACACAATCATTGACAAAAGGTGAAAGGGCCCGCTGGGGATAAAATTGCTAGCATACGGCAATTATCCACAAAAGACTTGCTGGGGATATAAGTGCTTATTCAAGCAACTTATCCAAACAAAGGAAAATCAACATCGAATACTATATGAAGATAACCATAAAGAGGGGATTACATCTACCAAAACAGACATTTCTAACACAAACAGGCCCAGGAATCAAACGCCCGGTACTATACTTCCAGAGAAAAGATCCAACTGGAAAGCCAATCTGCTGGAGATCTTTGAGCTGAAAAGCAAAGATCTGCGGGGAGGCAAAAGATCAGGGGTATCACACAATCTCTGAGTGATGGATCAACAAACAACCCAACTGAGGTACAGAAAGTCACAACAGGCAACGACGACCACAAAGACAAATCTGTTGGGGGAATGGGAGAAATCCCAAAACACATGCAGGGGAACAAGAGCTCGCTGCACAAGCAAGAACTGCCATGGAAGTAACTCCAAATAACTCCACTGGGGCACAACCCACTAAGGGAGAACAGATCATCCAGGTAGAATCCAACTGCACAAGCAAATCTACTGGGAATAAGTAGCCGTCTCATCAGGGACTGAGCCCACTGAGAGGAAAGATAGATCACACAAGTAGATTTTGCAAAAAGCCACTCTACTGGGGATCAGAAGCATCAGGGAAGCAACCAAATCTCTAGATGATAGATCACCGACCGGCCTACTGGGGAAACAGAGGCTTCAACTCTGGCGGAGATTGTGAGGGGATTATCATAGATGCACTCCTGACTCTGTCGAAGATACCAACTTTTGGGGATTTTGGGGAATCACACAGATATAATCCACCAAAACACAAATCTACTGGCGGATCCACTGAGGATATGGAGGAAAGCTGGGGATCAACCACCAAATGCTACACCTTCCAAAAACAAAATCCACAACTGTTGAGAAGGAACATAAACACAGCTCTGTTGAAGGGAGATAAGAGGTGAAAACCTCAACAAGTGCTCTGATGGAGAGATATAGCAAAAAATGTAGCATATCATATACAACTCTGCAGGCGACTGCGCTGAGAAAATGTGGTAAAGTACCGGGATATCAATCCACCAACCACTGAATCTTCAAAAAGAAAGCAACCATGCTGGGCAGAATACTGCTGGAGAAGAAAACGAAGTCTTCAACAAGCACTCTACTTGGGGAACAACCCACAACAACTCTCTGCTTGGGGAGCAACCCTAACAACAAAGCAGGAGAGAGAGGATACAACCATGCCAGGAATATGAACAAATGTCTTACCTGTTGGAAATCATGCCACCCTTGGAAGAGCACTGAGAGATTCTTAAGTATCCTTTCATCATTGTGAATGTTCACTTTGTTTAAAACAACAAATTTTGAAAAAAATTATTTGTTTAAAACAATGACATTTTATCAATTAAAACATGCAAAACATTTGCTGAATTGAAACAAATTAAGAGTGCAAATAATTGGATAAAAGCTCAAATTGATTTGATGGAATGGTAGCCTGCAAATGCAAGACTCCATAGATCTGTACAAATTTGAAATCAGTGATATATATTGGAAGAGGGCTACATTGAACATAATGATCCTTTCTCTACCAATTTGAATCTCGATGTATTCGAAGCTTCAGTTGACGATGAATCGAGAATCTCTGACGAAAAGACGGCTGTGGAACAGAAAGTCTTGTCAGGATGCAGTTACTTGCCAAATCCCTAATTTTTGCCTAGATTGCCCCAGGGTGAGGTACTCAATCTAGCGGGATGCAAATATTCTCTTTTTTTTCATGTCTCTAATTTTTGCCTGGATTACCCTTGCGAGTTCTCCATCGAGACGCTCATTTTTGCCTAAGCCGCCCTTTCGGGTTTTCAACTTAGCGAGCTATTCTGTTTTTCTTACTCTTTTTTTTTAGGCAAAGTATTTCTTGACTGCATCTGAATTCACAAGACGAGTGAAATCCTCCCCATCCATTGTTGTAAGCATCAAAGCTCCGCCTGAAAAAGCTCTCTTGACAACATATGGACCTTCGTAGTTTGGATTCCACTTGCCCCTGGAATCGGGCGCGAAAGACAAGACTTTCCTGAGCACGAGGTCACCTTCTCGGAACACACGAGGCTTGACCTTCTTATCGAATGCTTTCTTCATTCTCTGCTGATATAACTGACCATGACACATGGCAGTTAATCGCTTCTCTTCAATCAAATTCAACTGGTCATAACGACTCTGAATCCATTCAGCATCAGTCAACTTGGCTTCCATCAAGACTCGCATTGATGGGATCTCCACCTCTACTGGGAGAACAACCTCCATGCCGTAAACAAGAGAGAAAGGGGTTGCCCCTATTGAAGTGCGGACAGATGTACGATATCCATGCAAGGCAAATGGCAGCATCTCATGCTAATCTTTGTACGTAACAACCATCTTCTGGATAATCTTCTTGATATTCTTGTTAGCAGCTTCAACAGCCCCATTCATCTTAGGTCTGTAGGGAGAGGAATTATGGTGTGCAATCTTGAATTCAGCGCACAACTCATCCATCATCTTATTATTCAGATTAGATCCATTATCAGTAATGATCTTATCTGGTACACCATAACGGCAAATCAGCTGATTCTTGATGAACTTCACAACCACCTGTCTGGTCACATTCGCATACGAAGCGGCTTCAACCCATTTGGTGAAGTAATCAATTGCTACGAGAATAAACCTGTGTCCATTAGACGCTTTCGGTTCAATCATGCCAATCATGTCAATTCCCCACATAGAGAAAGGCCATGGTAATGAAATCACATTCAGAAGTGTCGGAGGAATATGAATCTCATCCGCATAAATCTGACACTTGTGGCATTTCTTCACATATTTGCAGCAGTCAGACTCCATTGTCAGCCAATAGTAGCCTGCTCTCAACATCTTTCTAGCCATGGCATGTCCATTGGAATGAGTACCAAATGAACCTTCATGGACCTCAGTCATCAACAAGTTTGCTTCGCGTCTATCCACGCATCTGAGCAAAACCATGTCAAAATTTCTCTTATACAACACTTCACCACTGAGGTAGAAACTGCCTGACAAACTTCTCAAAGTTTTCCTGTCTTTCACAGATGCCCCAGGCGGGTAGACCTGGTTCTGGAGGAAATTCTTGATATCAAAATACCAAGGCTTGTCATCATTCACTTCTTCAACTGCAAATACGTGAGCTGGTCTATCCAAGCGCATCACGACAATGTTGGGTACTTCGTTCCAATACTTGACCACAATCATGGAAGCAAGCGTAGCAAGAGCATCTGCCATCAGATTATCCTCTCGAGGAATATGATGAAAGTCAACTTCTGTAAAGAACGTTGAAATCCTCCTCGCATAATCTCTATACGGGATGAGACCTGGTTGATTCGTCTCCCATTCACCCTTGATCTGATTGACAACCAGGGCCGAATCACCATACACATCAAGATGCTTGATTCTCAAATCAATACACTCTTCCAATCCCATAATACAGGCCTCATACTCAGCCATATTATTCGTGCATTTGAAAGTTAGCCTTGCTGTAAGCGGAATATGCGTGCCATGAGGAGTAATGATCACTACCCCAATTCCATTTCCATACTGATTCACAGCGCCATCAAACACCATCGTCCATCTGGAACTAGGTTCCGGACCTTCATCGAGTGTAGGCTCATCACAATCTTTCATTTTCAAATACAGAATCTCCTCATCTGGGAAGTCGTACTGAACAGACTGTTGATCTTCAATCGGCTGGTGCGCTAGATGGTCAGCCAAGATACTACCTTTGATAGCCTTCTGAGCTCGATACTCGATATCATACTCAGATAACAACATCTGCCAACGGGCAATCCTCCCAATTAAAGCAGGCTTCTCGAAGATATACTTAATTGGATCCATCCTGGATATCAACCAAGTTGTATGATTTATCATGTACTGGCGCAAACGCTTAGCTGCCCAAGCCAAAGCACAACACGTCTTCTCAAGCATAGAGTACCGAGACTCACAATCAGTAAACTTCTTACTGAGGTAGTAGATAGCAGATTCTTTCTTCCCTGATTCATCTTGTTGACCGAGTACACAACCCATCGAGTCTTCAAGAACAGTCAAATACATAATCAGAGGTCTTCCTTCCACAGGCGGAGACAAGATCGGAGGTTCAGACAGATATTCTTTGATACTGTCGAAAGCTTTCTGGCAATCCTCATTCCAATCATGAGACTGATCTTTCCGAAGGAGCTTGAATATCGGCGCACATGTGGCAGTCATGTGAGATATAAATCTGGAAATATAGTTCAAGCGGCCAAGAAAACCTCGGACTTGCTTCTCGGTTTTGGGTGCAGGCATCTCTTGTATTGCTTTGACCTTTGCAGGATCAACTTCAATACCTCTCTCGCTAACAACGAAACCCAACAACTTGCCGGAACGGACTCCAAATGTACATTTGTTCGGATTCAGGCGAAGTCTGAATTTCCTCAGACGCTGAAAAAGCTTCAACAAATGCTCAATATGCTCAACTTCCGTTCGGGACTTGGCAATCATATCATCAACATAGACCTCTATCTCCTTGTGCATCATATCATGAAACAAGGTAGTCATAGCTCGTTGATACGTGGCTCCGGCGTTCTTCAGACCGAAGGGCATCACTCGATAACAGAATGTTCCCCAAGGTGTGATGAATGTTGTCTTCTCCATATCCTCGGGTGCCATCTTGATTTGATTATATCCGGAAAATCCGTCCATAAACGAAAAGAATTTGAATTTAGCTGTATTGTCTACCAACATATCAATGTGTGGTAGAGGGAAATCATCTTTCGGACTAGCTTTATTCAAATCTCTATAATCAACACACATACGGACTTTTCCGTCTTTCTTAGGCACAAGCATAATATTGGCCACCCATTGAGGATATGTAGAAGTCACCAGAAACCCCGCATCAATTTGCTTCGGAACTTCCTCTTTGATCTTTACTGCCATATCTGGATGAGTTCTTCTGAGCTTCTGCTTCACAGGCACGCACTCAGGTTTCAAAGGCAGGAAATGTTGCACAATATTTGTATCTAGACCCGGCATGTCTTCATACGACCAAGCAAAGATATCTGAATATTCTCGTAGCAAGCTGATCAACCCCTTCTTGACAGACTCTTCAAGAAGTGCCCCAATCTTCACCAAACGAACACAATCCTCAGACCCCAAGTTGACTGTTTCCAGATCTTCAAGATGCGGCTGAATGATCTTCTTCTCGTGCTCAAGGAGACGGGTAATCTCATCAGGAATCTCTTCAACATCATCTTCCTCTGCCTCAAATACAGGGAATTCAAAATTGGGAGATGGCGTTGGATCATTATGTTCAATGAGTTTTAGAATCAACCTGCATAATGATTTTGGTTAATAAAAAACTTTAGAATTTAAACAAGCAAATCATTATGCAGATGAAAAAGGTTGCTTTTATTCTTGTTTTTATGGTTTTTTGTGATCACTGATTTCATACAAAAAGCAAAAAGTGAAAACAAATGGAAAAACAAATGTTTAACAATGCATTAACTGAATGAAAATATCATTGTATATATGCTGCCAACAATGTCATCACTTATCCTTTTGGCATGGGAGAAGGGTTTTGAACAAAGTGAACAATTACTCTGATCTATGAATGACTATAGGAACATCTACAGCGACCCAATTATGGCAGACACCACCAGGTATGATGAAGTTGCTCAAGTCCTCTGCATCCTCTTCCAAGATGGCAGCAGCTTCTTCAGGTTGATCAACATGGATGAAAACTCCACTCGTGAACAAATCTTGCTCATTGAATGCCCCAGAACAATAGCCAATGCCAACCCAGGATTTGTTGTCTTCAAGCTCAATCATCTTCCCTAAACCAGCAACTGCACCACATTCAATGGCCAGTTTCGCATCTCTGTAGGAAGAAAATGAAGGAGACTTCTTCTCAATCGGCTCAGCAATAGATAAAGCTTGGAAAGGCGTTCCAACTTCATCCTCAGCATCAATATACGAGAAAGAAGACAGGTGGCTAACCAGGAGAGCCTTTTCTCCCCCTACCACAACCAGTTTCTTATTTTTGACGAATTTCAGCTTCTGGTGTAGGGTGGATTTCACGGCGCCAGCCTCGTGAATCCATGGTCTACCAAGGAGACAGCTATATGATGGGTGGATATCCATAACCTGGAAGGTAACTTGGAAATCACTTGGTCCAATTTTGATCGGGAGATCAACTTCCCCAATCACGGTCTTGCGCGACCCATCGAAAGCTTTCACGACAACACCACTCTGCCTCATAGGAGGCCCCTGATATGACAATCGAGAGAGTGTGGTTTTTGGCAATACATTTAGAGATGATCCAGTGTCCACCAACACGTTGGACATGGCATCAGTCTTGCAATTCATAGAAATATGTAGAGCCATGTTGTGGTCTCTTCCCTCCTCAGGGAGATCAGCGTCACAGAAACTCAACGTGTTGCAAGCAGTAATGTTTGCAACAATACTATCAAACTGTTCTATCGTGACATCATGATCGACATAACCTAGGTCCAAAACTTTCTGCAGAGCCTCCCTACGGGGTTCTAAATTCAGAAGCAAATATAGAACGGATATCTTGGACGGCGTTTGTAGAAGCTGATCTACAATATTGTACTCACTCTTCTTGATGAGCCTCAGCATCTCATCACATTCTTCATTCACGGTGCCACTCGGGCCAACAGAAGAAGCAGGAGTCTTTTGTACAGAGGAAGGTTTGGCAACAGCAAGTGCCGGGTTCTGAACATTCACAGCCGTCCCAACCGGACGCTCAGCAGAATCAGAAGCAACATGAGGCTTCGGGGGTGCAGAGAACACGCGACCACTACGGGTCAACCCGCTCACGTCAGCAATATTAACCACGGAGGTTGAAGGCAACGACACTTCTTTCCCATCTTCCACAGCGACGGGATTATACCTGAAAGGGATCGCTTTATCTGAAGAATAAGGCACAGGGCCTGCAGGC
This sequence comes from Lathyrus oleraceus, assembly GCF_024323335.1. Classification (NCBI taxonomy): domain Eukaryota; kingdom Viridiplantae; phylum Streptophyta; class Magnoliopsida; order Fabales; family Fabaceae; genus Lathyrus; species Lathyrus oleraceus. Next base: position 526,431,284 of record NC_066581.1, read on the forward strand.
TTGATTATCAGAGAAGGAGAGACCTTCAACTTGCTACCATCATAACGGATGACAACAGGCTCGGGCAATTTGAACACAGGAGAAATCACGTTGACCTCTGGTTCATCTTCATCAACATTCCTGTTTTGAAGAATCTCGATAGTCCCTTCATCCAATAGCTCTTGAAGCTCTCTTCGCACTTGGCGACAACCCAATCTATTAACGGAACAGATGCGGCATCTGTCATGGTCATGCTCCATATGGCTGTACTGACACAGGAGACGATGCAACTCGACCAATGACTGTCGAATATGTCTGACATATTTGACTTTATATTTCCCAGGACACCCCTGGACCATGTTCACTGATTTCCCATGCTCGGGCAATGGGTTCTTTGTAACATTGGGGCCTGAGTCCTCGAAGCTCAGAATGCCGCACCGCATCAGGTCTTGCACCTTAGTCTTCAGCTGAAAACAATTCTCTACATCATGGCTCGGAGCGCCAGAATGATAGACACAGTATAGATCAGGCTTATACCACCACTGAGGGTTGACCGGTATAGCCGGAGGATCTCTTGGAGTAATCAACTTCCGCTCTATTAAAGAGGGATACAACTCTGCATACGACATGGGAATAGGATCAAAACTGATCTTCTTCCTATCATAGTTCATATTAGCCTGATTACTGGTGCTACCACGAGGCTGGTAAGCCTGTTGCTATGGACGAGATTGCTGCTGACGATACTGTTGAGAAGATTGTTGCTGATTGTGTTGCTGCTGATGATATTGTTGATGCTGCTGATGCTGATAATTGTCCCGGAAAACAGGTGCTACACTAGCCACCTGGTGCTGATGACGCACGGGCTTCCTCTTATCAGAGGGTCTCTTGGATTTGGCATGAGACTGCACAGCATGTGCCTCCCCATCTTTCTTCTTAAACGCCCCATACCGTTTAGAAGAGCTCTCATCTTTACTCAAACGTCCTTCACGAACTCCTTCCTCCAGACGCATCCCCATGTTCACCATCTCGGTGAAATCAGAGGGAGCACTTGCGACCATCCGCTCGTAATAGAATGAACTAAGAGTCTTCAGAAAGATCTTAGTCATCTCCTTCTCTTCCAGCGGAGGAGTAATCTGAGCTGCCAACTCTCGCCACCTCTGGGCGTACTCCTTAAATGTCTCTTTATCCTTCTGAGACATGGCCCTGAGTTGATCACGGTCAGGCACCATATCAACATTGTATTTGTACTGCTTGACGAAGGCTTCGCCAAGATCGTTGAAGGATCGGATGTTTGCACTATCAAGGCTCATATACCAACGAAGAGCCGCACCAGACAAACTATCCTGAAAGTAATGGATCAGAAGTTGATCATTATCTGTTTGCGTAGACATTTTCCTGGCATACATGACCAGGTGAGCGAGAGGGCAGGTGTTCCCCTTATATTTTTCAAAGTCAGGCACTTTGAACTTGATCGGAATTTTCACACCGGGAACCAGGCAAAGTTCAGCAGCAGACTTGCCAAACAGATCTTTCCCTCTGAGGGTCTTCAATTCCTTACGCAGCTCAAGGAATTGATCATTCATTGCTTCCATCTTCTCATTGACATCTGGGACCTCAGACGGCTCAGAATGATAGATGGTGTCGTCTACCCTGGGAATGGTATGCACGACAGGAGGGGCAGCAGCAAGGACCGGGCTAGATGCCGGCATAGAAGCAAAAGTCGGAGCTGGAATGTCTGGCATGAAACCCGGAGGCATACCCCACGGAAACCCGGCTGGCATGGCATTTGGCATAAAGTGAGCACTAGCAGCAGGCACATTCGGAGCAACGACTTCAGATATAACCGTCCTCTGGGGAGGAGTTGCAGGAGGCGGAGAAGGTTGGTTCTGAGCAGACAAAAATTGCTCCATCAGAGCACTCAGACGGGCGACTTCTTCCTTCAGCTCTCTGTTCTCTTGTTCTAACTGATCCATCACTCTTGCAGAATTGGCTCTGGTATAGTACCGGTGAGTCAGCTTGTCTTCAAAATAAATGAAGAGCACAGAGTTAGGCCACAGACAAGAAGACCAGAACAACCTGCTTATGCAAAATGATGCATGCAATGCTTGTGCAGATGCTTTGTTTTTTATTTTCAAGGAACTTTTAGGGTATTATTTGCAAATTTGAACCTTTAAGCATTTTAATAGCATTTGGAAAATATCTCATCAAATATATTTGAAACAAAGAAGTACAGCATTTTTAATCAAATTACAAAGAGAAGAGGAAAATAAACATCCTATGGATCCCTAGAAGCTCGAGATGCTGGAAGACGAGAAGCACACAGCTTCTTGATCTCTCTCTCATAGGCTGCTTCCATATCCGCTTTCTCCTTCGCAAGTCGATCATACTTCCTCTTCTAGAATTTGGAAGACTGAGGAAGCAGAGAAGTCCAAGTATCATTCGGATCGTCGATCACCTGATGCTCGAGAAACTCGATCAGAGCGTCCTTCTCCTTAAGTTGATGAAGCAACTCCTCTCTTTCACGGATCCAAGCACGTGAAAGGTCTTCTTCTCTCAACTCCTCTACATCTTGGTTGGGGAGGGTTGAAGGCCCAGCCACATCCAATGGTGTAGGTCTCGGATAGTCGTACGGCATCAGATATTCAGAAGCTCTCTGTCTGACCCAAGAGGTATATGGCTCCAAAGCAATGCAATTCTTCGGACCCAATTCATTCCTACTCTTCTTATGAATATTGTGCCAAGCGCGGACAAATCTGGCTTTCAGGCCTTGGGGATCTTTACCCTCCTGAAAGAATACACCTTCTAACAGAATGTTATGAGGTTTATCCTTTAGGGGGAACCCAAGCTGACGACGTGCTAGAATGGGATTGTAGCTGATCCCACCACATGTACCAAGAAGAGGCACATTAGGGAATTCACCATAATAGTCAATAATCTGAACAGTATCATACACGCGATCATACCAAGAGATATCATCATTAGTGAGAGACATAAGTCTCTGAGACCACCGTAGACATCCCTTATTCTCCTTGAAAGCGACCGTCTGCGGTAAGTGAGAAATAAACCACTTATACAGCAGAGGCAGACAGCACACAATAACTCCCCCACCCTTTGCATTCCTCAGATGCAAAGAGAAATAGGCATCACCCAACAGAGTCGGAACGGGATTAAGAACTGAGAAGATCCTAATGGCGTTCACATCCACAAATTTGTCGATGTTGGGGAACAATACCAAACCATAGATGAGCAGCACGAATAAAGCCTCAAAGGCATCCTCACTCATGGCCTTCCCATAAACAGTAGCTTGAGTGATGAGGAAATCGGAAGGAAGACCCTGAATTCCACCTTTGGTAGTCATATTAGCTTTAATCAAAGATTCATCTATGTGCAACAAGTTTGCGATCTCTCGAGCAGTCGGAATACTCTCTAAGCCACTGAACGGCACCTGATCCAGCACGGGAATACCCACAAGATGAGCATACTCCTCCAAGGTAGGAAACAACTGGAAGTCCGGAAAAGAGAAGCAGTGATATAGAGGATCATAGAACTGCGCCAGAGTACTCATCAAACCCTCATCAACCTGAGTAGTCAACAGAGGCAGAAGCTTCCCATAACGAGCTTTGAAACCCAAGGGATCTAATACATAAGATGTCAGATTCCTTAACTCTTTCACATCAGGCTGTCTAAAGTTGTACTTCTTTGTATGCCTTTTTGGTCTTTCCATGTCTGAAAATTTTGCAAATAAACCCTTTAAGTTCCTTGAAAATTTTCTGATTTTTTTCTGATGACATGAATGCGGATGAATGCATGAATGCATGAATGCAACAATCACACTCAAGGATCAAGCAAGTCACACCAAACAAAGGTCATGTGAAAGCTTATTGTATCCCTAATATCAATCATCCATTTTGGTGGATTATGGTTTTCACCTTATCAACACCCAAGTTCCATTGATATTAACGGTACATGAACCGGCTCAAACATCCTTAATATCAACCATCCATTTTGGTGGATTAGGATTTACACCTTATCAACACCCAGGTTCCATTGATATTAAGGTTGTCTGAACGACTCAACCATGAATCACGGGTTTGTTGAGAGTCATGAGCATGGAGTCCTAGTTAAGAACCACCCAAAGGGAGTGTACTAGGGTTTAAACCTGCCGAACATGTTCTACCAGAGGTTCCCATAATCATCGTCCCATCTTTCGGATATTATCAGAGGAACGAATACTCGTATTCCAAAAATATTCTCAAGAGAGACTCTTATGAGTGTAGTATCGCGTAACAATCGCATCAGAACTGACATCTGAACGACCTCCGCACTACGTCTTAAAAATAGGCCAAGATGGGCTTGGTAAACTACGGTCCTTGGCTTCTAAGGCACATGATTGAAAGAATAATGCCTAACCACAAATAACTTGTGTGACATTATTAATCCAACATGACCTCCACCAAGTGAATGGACTCGCAAGTCAACTGGCTAAGGAATACTCCACACCAGTCAACAAGACTATGCCATTCTCCTATCCTAAGGTGCACTCGAGTTCGGGTATAGAACTCATCTCACAGAGATCACCAAAGCAAACAGCAATTGTATATCAAGCAATTCAAGCATTACAATCAATACAATTATCCCAAATTATACAAAAATATGTCAAATAACAGATAAACAATATCATACAACAAGGGTGAAAACTAGGCAAAACCCACTGAGGAAGGTCTAATACTGTCCCCAGCAGAGTCGCCACTTTTCTGTAGCGGTGTATTCGTCACTTTATGACTTATTGATTAAACCAAAAGCAAAGCATATAAGGAATCGAGTCGCCACCGCACTTTTATTTATCCTAAGGAATGGCTAAAAAGCGAACAAAATCCTAAGAAGTTTTACACATAGAAAACTAATGAAAAAGATCAGAGAATCTGGGTAAGGGGTAAATTACGCAATGGGAAGGTGTTAGGCACCCAAAACGTCCTAGGTACTCCTAGGGAGCCCTTTTCACACTTGTTGTATAAAAAAGTTTATTTATTTATGACATATTGTGCAAACAATGATGGAAGGGATGAGAAAATAATATACAATTTTTATTGTTTTTTGTGTTTGAACGGATGAACCCGTTGCCTACGTACCTTCCATGAAAGGTAAGGATCAAAACGCCGTAGTTCGGCTAAAAGATTTCCAAAAGGTAGGTGAATTGATTTTAAAACAAGAGCACTAAGGCTTTTCATTATCAACGGGAGAAAACTCAACCAAGACCAACAATCCACCATGCGAGGATGGCTTCAACATACTAGTGAGGGGTTAACCCTATAATAAGTATGGAAGGCTTACAATCAACTCACTAAGGATGTGGTGAGATTTACATCAACCACTATGATAATTGAAACCTATGGCTAATGTATGAAAACATATCAACAATGGACAAAGCCACAAAACAATTGAATGAGTGTGATTAACCAATTATGAGTATTTACAAAATATGGTCAAAGTATGATTAGATTCAATTCAGAAAGAAGTGTATAAGAAATGGAGTTTGAAAATCAAGGGCTTAAGGCCCAGGTTTCTAATTTGAAAACAGGTGAAAAGTTTGCACAATAATATTTTCAAGTTTTTTTTTTAAAGTCAACAAGTGCAAAGAGGTTTGAAGAAACAAAAAATGGGAGGTGAGGGGGTGTAAAACTTCTCAGATGTTCACCTCTTGAAATCATATAGAAGATGATTCAAGTGTGTCCTTAGGAATAAGCAATGAGCAATAACAAACAAGCAAAACAAATGATACCGGATGCCAATTGCTGGACTTACACCAATCTCACAAACAAAGGTGGATACCGGATACCAATCAATGGATTTACACCAATCTCCTAAAACAAACAGGGATATCAGATGCCAATAAATGGACTTATACCAATCTCCTAAAGCAAAACAAAACATGGATATCAGATGCCAATCTATCTGGGCTTATACCAATCTCCAAAGCAAAGAAACAAGGATACCGGATACCAATCAATGGATTTACACCAATCTCCTACCATATCACAGGAAACAAGTGCCAATAACTGGACTTATACTTGACTCCTCAATGGTCATAGGAAAGACTTGCCAATAAATGGACTTACAGTTGACTCCTCAAAACAAAATGATCACACAGATATGAACAATGATTATGCAACTATGTACAATTAATGATGATAAATGCACAAGGGCACACATAAGCAACTATGCACAGATGAATCAGGCAAGCAGACAAACAAGTCAGTTAGCACACACTATATCCAAGCAATTAGGCTCAAGCAAGGTGAGACTTTACAGTCAACTGGAATGGGGTAAGTTGTGCTCTTAACCTTAACATTGAGAGTTAAGGTGAAGCAGATGAAAAGGAAATGAGGGGTGTGCCTCATAGCTTCTATCCCTGGCCTGGGAGAGCTTGTAATATTAGAAGGTGTGGGAGTTCAGAAAGTTGGAACTCTCTCCACAAGTGAATGACTCTATAGATCTTGGGTTAAGATCCACAATGCATCAACATGTAATGTGAGCAAAGGTATGGCACACTGAATAGTAGGAGATGGACTACACATCTCTTTTATCTACCAATTGCCTCATCAAAGGACTTTTCCTGCTTGGGACAAAGAGTAAACAAACACAAGCATTGCCTCTTAAGGAGGACTTCAGACAAGTGCCTGACCACATAACAGGCTAGGTCTTCTAGACTACATGAAGAAGAGAAATTATACCTAAGTGGTTAAGCAACCAAGCAAAAGCAAGTTCAAAATGAACTTAAGCAACTAATGTACTTGAAAACAATCCAACTCAATCAGTATACAACTCAAAAAGTCAAACAGATAATCCAACAGTCAACAGACAATACACAAGCAAACAAGCAAGGCTACAATGTGCAAGGCACAAGCTCAACTCAAATGAGCCAAAAGCATCCTACAAAACAAGTCAAGATTAGTCAACATTAACCAATTAGTCAACTCAAGCAATGTGAATTAATCCCCTTATGGCCATGTACTTCTTAACCTGAAAACAAGCTCAAACATGAGAAGCAAACCACTAAGTCAAGGCCTAGGGTCAAAGAAGGAGAAATAATCCAAAACAGAACATGAAAATTGACATGAATCAAACTCAACAGACTAAGAACATAATCCAGAAGGTCTCATGTCAATAGCATTGACCAAATTTATTTCATAAACCAATCATATCAAGGTATGCAAGTTGGAAACACATTGAAGCAACAGAATGAACAAATGCACATTAATTCAAAAATGGTTCAATAAATCTCAAAAAAAATCATGGCTAAACAGAACTCATCACATGATCAACACACCAAAAATCAAGGCCTTTGAATAAGTTTAAGCATGGCAAAGAAATTCATCAAGTCAAGGTAGGCACAAACAAGCTCAACTAGGACACAATTTGGTACATCAGCTTAAGGCAATCCTAAAACAGAAATGACAAGTGGTAAGGACCTCAAACCAAATCCACAATAAACTTCAATATGTCTAGAAACAATGTGTAAAATTTCAAATTCATAGGATAAAGCATAAGAATTTCCCAAAATATTGAAGTTCATGACCATTCAAAAGTTCACAAATGGTCATCCAGCAAAGAAAATCTCAAAAAAATCAGAAATGAATCCAAAAGTTCCACAAAAATTCATGAGCAATCCTAACATCCAGAAGAAGTATCACACAAAAAATCAGATCATTTGGAGTTCATTTGGCATGGCAAAGAAAATCAACAAATCAAGCAAGCAAAGGTGTGACACACATTGTCACACCTACATTAACCAGATCATATCTCAACAACCATAAATGCTAAAAATTCAAACTCAACACCAAAATGACCAGCAAGATGTCTAGTTTAAGCATACCAAATTTCACAATCATTGGATGAAAACTCATCATTTCACAAAGCAAATGGCAAGCAAGGTTCAAAAATCACATGCATACACAAACCCTAAGCCAAAATAATTTTCAACCGTGCACAATTTCTGTAAAAATAGTCAAAACATACTAGACATGATGAGGAGAACAATGCAAAAATTCCCAGGTCATTTGGATCATTATTTATGGAGTTATGAATTTTCTAAGTGAATGAAAAATAAAAAAAACATGTTGAAAGCATAGTATGAATGAATGGAATAAAAGATGAAAATAATGCAAAGCAATCATGGAAATGTCCACGGCTGGAATCGAAGTGAGAACACATTTGAATGTGGGGCGTTTTATGTGAAACACACCGTTTCACTTATGCATATGTGGCAGCGGGAAACAATTAGGACCAATCAATTTGCCACATCAAGGCCACGCGTACCAATACATGCTCGCTAACACCAAAACACATGCAAGAAGGCGCTCATGAAGATCAAACACGATCTGGAAACCTAAAACCCTAGCATTCATCAACATTCATCGTGTTCTTGAGCTCAAGAACACATGTGCACAGAAATTCACAACCAGCATATCATTGGACTCGTCTTTCATCATACATCACATATCCACAACTAATTTAACCTAATTCAGCACATGTTCAAAGAATCGAGCAAGAGAACATTCACATGTCAAACTTAGATCTAGCATATCTAACACATTTCTCCATGAAAATTAACGAAACAAAGCTCAGTGTGCTCAGCATTAAAGGATCTACAACATGCACCTAACTATTTCAAGAATTAAAGCATTCGAAATCTGACCTCGTTGAAGATGCAGAAGTGGAATTGTTCGATTCAGGTCCTGGAAAGTCGAAATAGATGTTCTTCAATGCTTAGATAGATGAATGGATGAGGAAGGATAGCTCAATCATGCTTAATCTGGCCAGAAGCTTCAACTGCCATGGATGAGCATAAACTTCAACAGCTTCGAATCTTGATGAATTCTTCTGGATCTTGCTTCCAAAATGCTCTTCAATGTTCCTATGTGATGAATCAACCAAGAACCAGGCAATGCTTTTGCAGAATTTTGATGAAAAGTTTGAGAGAAAATTGGAGAGAAATTTTTTAGATCTGAGATTTGTGAATTGTGGTTATGATTTTCTGTTAGGATTAGCTTTATATACTCTATGCTAAACATGTTTACTTATGCTAAACCAAATGCTAATGAAAAATTAGGGAAAATGGAGGTGTTTGGACAAATTGGCATTTACACCTTATGCATGAGCATGGTGCATGAACAGTGCACGTGGCTCACTTGATTTCACTTAAATTTTCATTTTGGAGATAAATGCATTGGTGTATCATTCAAATAATGTACCAATTTCAAATTATAATTTTTCCCTCCAAAAAATCAAGTGAAATGCAAGTACTCATGTGATGAGAATTGATGAAATGTAATGCATGATTTGGATAGTAGAGTTCAAGAGAAGAATGTACAAAAAAGAACCACTTCATTTGGCCATTTGGTTGAGAAGTTATGCACATTTGAATCTCCATGTACACCTTGCCATGTTTTGATTATAATTCCTTAACCACACATGAGAAATGGATGATCTTGGACTTTTTGGAAATGGGAGAGAGAGATCTAAAACTTTCATGTTCAACAAAATTTCATTTGAAGCATTTTTGATGATGTAATCTTGAGGAGAAAACCTTTCCATTTTTGGCAAATTCAAATTATAGGTCACTTTCTATTTTTGGAAAGTTTTCATCTGACTTTATTTTCTTCAATGTTGATGTTTGAAATGTCAAATGAGACTTGTTTGAACATGAATGAAGTATTTCCCATCACTTCCCACCTCCAAAAATCACAATTGACTTTGCAGTTGACTGGCTAGGGTTTCAGTTGACTGAAGAATGCCTTGATGAGATTCAAGCCTCTACCACTTGGGATTTTGATTCAAAATGATGTCATGGCTCATATAAGCTCTTGTGAATGATCATGGTGCCCAAATTCTCAAGAATGGCCACCATCTATTGCTCAATGAATGCCTTTGACTGTCTTGACCTGTGATTGCTTCATCTGCAAGTAACAAGGTTAGATGACATATTTTTGTACTTTTGGTTAGTAAACAAATGAAAAGCAATGATATACATATGCCAAACATGCTTGGTGATCAAGAAACCACTCTCAAAAGATGACCCACCCACAAGGAAGGAAACAAGGTGCACAATGATCCTTGAGGCAATGATATGATATGATATGATATGATGCCATGAGGGATCTTAGGGACAAAATTGGGGTCTTACAGGGATAACTCAAACCTAATAGCTATGGTTTATGAAAAAAGCTTTGGCAAGAAGTGGCCATTGAAACCACAAAAACATTTGAATGAGTTATATTTACCAATGAAAAGTATTTAAAAAATATGGTCAAAGTTGATTTAGGATTCAATTCAAAATAAGTGTTATGAAAAGAAAGTTTGAAAATCAAAAGCATAGTGCTTAGGTTTCTAATTTTGAAAACAAATGTTAATGTTTGCACAAAAGTTTTGGCTTGGGTTAGAGTGGAGGGAAGAAGAAGAATGACTAAGTCCTAAACATACAAAGATGAAGGAAAAGAAATAAGACCACAAATGGAGTTCCCTTCTTGAGATCATAATGATGATCCAAGTAGCTCCCATCCTTTGGAATAAGCATGCAAATAAGCAAAAACTCAAGCAATCAATCAATCAAGCAAGCTCTTAAGAATCCTCCAATGGCTCTTGTATCTCTCACTTTAGATGCACATGACAATGGTTCTTCAATCATCCGCTCATAATAGAATGAACTCAAGGTCTTCAGAAAGATCTTGGTCATTTCCTTCTCTTCTAGCGGAGGCACGATCTGCGCTGCCAACTCTCGCCACCTCTGGGCGTATTCTTTGAATGTTTCTTTGTCCTTCTGGGACATGGCCCTTAGATGATCCTTATCGGGAGCCATATCCACATTATACTTGTATTGCTTGACGAAAGCCTCGCCAAGGTCGTTGAAGGATCGGATGTTCGCACTATCCAGACCTTGTACCATCTCAGGGCAGCACCGGACAGACTGTCCTGAAAGTAGTGGATGAGTAAATGGTCATTATCAGTCTGAGTAGACATCTTCCTGGCATACATGACCAGGTGGCTGAGAGGACAAGTGTTTCCTTTGTATTTTTCAAAGTCGGGGACCTTGAATTTCACAGGAATCTTCACATTGGGAACTAAGCAGAGTTCGGCAGTAGACTTTCCGAAAAGATCCTTTCCTCTGAGAGTCTTCAACTCCTTGCGAAGCTCAAGAAATTGATCGTTCATAGCGTCCATCTTCTCATAGACATTTGGGCCCTCAGACGGCTCAGAATGATAGATGGTGTCGTCTACCCTAGGCATGGTATGCACGACAGGAGGAGGAACGGCAAGGACCGGGCTAGATGCCGGCATAGAAGCAAAAGTTGGAGCAGGACCCTCAGGCATGAAATTGGGAGGCATCCCTCACGGATATCCGGATGGCATAGATGCTGGAGTAAAATGTGCATTGGCTGCAGGCACAATTGAGGAAACAATCTCAGAGATGACTGTCCTCTGGGGAGGAGTTGAAGGCGTCGGAGAAGACTGGCTCTGGGCAGCCAAGAATGATTCCATCAAAGCACTCAGTCTAGCGACTTCCTCTTTGAGTTCACGGTTCTCTTGCTCTAGGTGATCCATCAGTCTTGCAGAGTTGGCTCTGGTGTAGTACCGGTGAGTCAGCTTGTCTTCAAAATAAATGAAGAGCACAGAGTTAGACCGCAGGACCAGAAGCCGGGAACAAAACCTGCTTATGCACATGATGCATGCAATGCTTGTGCATATGATTTGTTTTTTATTTCAAAGGAACTCTAGGGTTTTATTTGCAAATTTTGAAAATATTAACTATTTATCACATACAGAAATATCTCATCAAATAATATCAGGAGAAAGAAGTACAACATTTGTCAATCATATACAAGAGGAAAGGAAAATAATCATCCTATGGATCCCTATAAACAATCATCTAAAGCTCGAGACACAGGAAGATAAGATGCACGAAGCCTCTTCACCTCCCTCTCGTAGGCTTCTTCTATATCTGCTTTTTCCTTGGCGAGTCGGTCATACTTCCTCTTCCAAAACTTGGAAGACTGAGGAAGTAGAGAAGTCCATGCATCGTCAGGGTCATCAATAACCTGATGCTCAAGGAACTCAATCAAAGCATCCTTCTCCTTGATCTGCTGAAGCAACTCTTCCCTTTCACGAATCCAAGCACGTGATAGGTCTTCGTCTCTTAACTCCTCTACTCCTTGATTAGGGAGGGTTGAAGGCCCAGCCATAACCAAAGGTGTAGGTCTCGGATACTCGTAAGGCATGAGATACTCAGACGCTCTCTTCCTTACCCAAGCAGTATAAGGCTCCATAGCAATGCAATTCTTAGGACCCAACTCCTTCCTTCCTTTCCTATGAATCTTGCGCCAAGCGCGAACCATTCTGCTCTTCAAGCCTTGGGGATCTTCACCCTCCTGAAGGAACACACCCTCTAACAGAATGTTATTAGGTTTATCCTTTAGGGGGCACCCAAGCTGACGACGTGCTAAAATAGGGTTGTAATTAATCCCACCACATGTACCAAGAAGAGGCACATTGGAGAATTCACCACAAGAGTCAATAATCTGCACACCATCGTATACACGGTTATACCAAGAGATATCATCATTAGTGAGAGACATAAGTCTCATGGACCACCGTAGACATCCCTTGTTCTCCTTGAAGGCGACCGTCTGAGGTAAGTGAGAAATAAACCACTTATACAACAGAGGCAAACAACACACAATAGCGCCACCACCCTTTGCATTCCTCATATGCAAAGAGAAATAAGTATCACCCAACAGAGTCAGAACGGGATTAAGAGCAAAGAAGATCCTAATAACGTTCACATCCACAAACTTATCGATGTTAGGGAACAATACCAATCCATAGATAAGAAGTACAAATATGGCTTCAAAGGCATCCTCACTCATGGCCTTCCCATAAACAGTAGCTTGAGCAATGAGGAACTCAGAAGGGAGACCTTGAATTCCATCTTTGGTAGTCATATGAGCACCAACCAAGGATTCATCTATGTGCAACATGTCAGCTATCTCTTGAGAAGTAGGAATACTCTCCAAGCCACTGAACGGCAACTGATCCAAAATAGGTATTCCCACAAGATAAGCATACTCCTCAAGGGTAGGCAAAATTTGAAAGTCCGGAAAAGTGAAGCAACGATACAAGGGATCATAAAACTACACCAATACACTCATCAACCCTTCATCCACCTGAGTAGTCAAAATAGGAAGAAGCTTCCCAAAACGAGCTTTGAAACCCAAAGGATCTAGTACATAGGATGTCAGATTCCTTAACTCTTTCAAATCTGGTTGTCTGAAGCTGTACTTCTTTGTATTCCTTCTTTGTCTTTCCATGTCTGAAAATTTTGCAGATAAACCCCTTAAGTTCCTTGAAAATTTCCTTCATTATTAATGATATGAATGCAAATGGATGCATGAATGCATGAATGCAACAATCACACTCAAGGATCAAGCAAAGCACACCAAACAAAGGTCATGGGATGGATCATATCATCCTTAATATCAATCATCCATTTTGGTGGATTATGGTTTACACCTTATCAACACCCAAGTTCCATTGATATTAAGGATATATGAACGGATCAACCATGAATCAAGGGTTTGTTGCAAGTCACGAGCATGGAGTCTCGGTTAAGAACCACCCAAAGGGAGTGTACTAGGGTTTAAACATGCCAAACATGTTCTACCAGAGGTTCCCATAGTCATTATCCCATCTTTCGGATATTATCGGAGAAACGACTACTCGTATTCCAAAAATATTCTCAAGAGAGACTCTTATGAGTGTAGTATCGCGTAACAATCGTGTCAAATCTTACATTTGAACGACTTTCGCACTACATCCTAAGAATAGGCCAAGATGGGTTTGGTAAACTAAGGTCCTTGGCTTCTAAGGTCTATATTGGAAAGAGTAATGTCTAACCACAACTTACTTGTGTGACATTATTGATCCCAACATGACCTCCACCAAGTGAATGGACTTGCAAGTCGACTTGCTAAGGAATAACTCCATACAAGTCAACAAGACTATGCCATTCTCCTATCCTAAGTGCACTCGATTCCGGGTATAGAACTCATCTCACAAAGATCACCAAGCATGCAAGGAATTAATATCAAGCAAATCAATCATTTCATACAATACAGTAATCCCAAATCGCACAAAAATATGTCACAAAACAAGATACAATATAATACAACAAAGGTGAAAAGTAGGCAAAACCCACTGGAGACCGAATCCCCAGCAGAGTCGCCACTTTTCTGTAGCGGGGTATTCGTTACCATTGGAAATATTGACTAAATCCAAGGTAAATCATACAAGTCGAGTCGCCACCGCACTTCTATTTATCCAAAGGAATGGTTAGAAAGCGAACAAAAACCTAATAGTTTTAACAAAAACTAATAAAAGAAACAGAGATCTGGGTAAGGGGGTTGGTTATGCAATGGGAAGGTGTTAGGCACCCAAAACATCCTAGGTACTCCTAGGGAGCCCTTTTCACACTTGTTGTAAGGTTATTGTTTTTGTGAAAATTTTATTTGTGCAAACATGATTGAAGAGATGAGAAGAGAATATACAAGTTATTTACATTTTGTGTTTGGATGGATAAACCCATTGCCTACGTACCCTCTTATAAAAAGATTAGGATCAAAACCTCGTAGTTCGGGGTAAAAATCTCAAAACATGGGTGAATTGATTTTAAACCAAAAGCCTTAAGGTCTTTTGTTATCAAAGGGAGAAAACTCAACCTAAACCAACAATCCACCATGTGAGGAAGGCTTCAACATACTAGTGAGGGGTTAACCCTATAATAAGTATGGAAGGCTTACAATCCAATCACTAAGGATGAGGTGAGATTTACATCAACTACTATGATAACTCAAACCTATGGCTAATGTTATGGAAAATTTGATTAATAAAGTGGACATTGGAACCACAAAAGACATTTGAATGGGTTATATTTACCAATTAGACGTATATACAAAAATGGTCAAAGTTGAGTTAAAGATTCAATTCAAAATAAGTGTTATGAAAAGAAAGTTTGAAAATCAAAGACATAAGGCCTAGGTTTCTAATGTTGAAAACAATAGTCAAATGTTTGCACAAAAAGGATTTTGGCTTGGGGTTAGGGCGGAAAGATGAAGAAGAAGGATTAAGTCCTAAGGAAAACAAAAAGGTGAGGGATAAGAAATGAAACCACACTAGGAGTTCCTCTCTTGAGATCATATTGATGATTCAAGTGGCTCCCATCGTTTGGAATAAGCAAGCACAAAGTATAAGCAATCAAACAAGTCTCATAAGAGATCCTCAATGTATCTTGCATCTTTCACTTAGAATGGACATGGTAATGATCCTTCAATTAAGCTCAAATGGAAACTCCTAGTTCAAGAGCACACACACAAGTAAACAAACATCACACCCTAGATCCATACAAGAGGCTCAAACAATGGGTGGGCTTTAGTCAAGAGGGTCATGTCAACCTCGACAAACAAGACAAACTGTAAGAGGTAATTTGTAGCTCTTAACCACTAACATTGAACGTTAGGGTGAAGCTGATCAAAATGGTAAATGAGGATGAGACCTCATGCTCTTAACCTTGGCCAGGGTGAGCTCATGACAAAGAAAGCGTGGGGATCCAGAAAGAGGGACCATATTCCACTTGACAGACTCTGGACAAAGATCTCGGGTACATGTTCAGAAGCATCAGCACGTAGTGCGAGCATAAAGAACGACTCACTGAATAACGGGGAATTGGCTACTGATCCCTTTTATCCGTCAATTGCCTCTTCTCTTGGAGGTCTTATAAAATATCACATGCCTCATCTTGGAGGTCTTTGGGCACAGTTATAAACAAACATAAACAGAGCCTCTGAAGGAGGACTTGCCAGCAAAATGCCTGCCAAAAAGGTGACAGGACTTCAGACTACATGGAGTAACAAGCTAACTACCTGAGTGGTGTATCAACCACAATCCAATGCTCAAGCAAGAGCAAAAGCAAGCAAGCAACTAAGGTACCTGTACAAAGGCTAATCAGTTAATACTTCAGTCATAAACCAGAAAACAAACAGTGAAACCCACTAACAATTACACAATTCAATGCATAAGTGCCTTGGCACTCAAATGAGCTTATGAGTTCACCACATCACTTAGAACCCTACAAAACAAACATAGGTTAGAACTCAAATGCATTTTGTATTCCACAATATCATCAATGAGTATCCACACCTGAAACAAGTGACATAGTTAGTTTATGTACATACAACTAACACAACTAAACACCAACAAACAATGTCATAAGAGATGAACTAAAAACATAACCAAATGATCAAAACAGAACCCAATCTTCTACACATCACACATTCAAACACTCCATCTAATGTACTCAAAAGGACCAGCATCAAATCAATAATCAAATGCCTCAAATGGCCTATGCCATGCAATGACAAAAAAATATGCACAAAATGAACTTCCAACTTAGAAAACTCATATCAAATCAGAAATGCATGCAATGGCTTTGAGATTTTTTATGCAAGTTCCTCATGTCATGAATATACAACATGCAAAAGATCAAATCCAGAAAGATGCAAATGCTAGATGAACAAAAATGCAACAATACAATATCAAAAATGTGACATAAATTGTCACACTTTTCTCTATGTGTCAAAAATGATGATAGCATATGAGAAAAATTCCAAACTAGTGACCAAAAATTCATATTATGTATGAATGTCATTCATGAAAAAGATTGGATCAGATGGCTCAACATAGAGAATTTCACAATGCATTGAATACAATAGGTCAAATTAACACAAGGTTGATTCAAAAATTCCAAAAATAAAATCCAGGCATCAACAATTCATGAAATTAGCACCATAAAAAAGTAGACATCCACACAAATTTGTGAAAAAAAATTGGGACTCATTTGGAGCATTTTTGCATTTTTTATGAATTAATCAAAACAAGCAAAATAATTGAAATAACATGGAAAAAAGGAGGGAAAAGAAAACATTTAAAACAAATCCAGAAAATCCACAACCATCAGATCTTGGCGCGCGCATGAATCAATGGCTCACATTTAAACATCAAAACGTGCCGTTTCACTTAACACACTCAGCATGCACATTCAACAGTTAAACACACGCGTGGCTCAGTCAATGCAATCTCATCCAATCAAACTGCCATGCCACGAGCCACATGGAGCACACGTCACACAAACCCTAGCAATTACAGACGCCGGAGCTACATCTCCGGTCGTCTTCTCCGGCAAGCCCTACGGTGGTGCCGCCGTGACAATTTCCAGAAATTCACAAAATCTATACCATTCGAACCGTCCTTCAACAAGGATTCCTAATATCACCTTGGATCATCTTAATTCTCCATGGATTAGGCAAATCAAAGACAAACATTTTCTAGATCCAAACTTATATTCATCACTACATGCTCAATTCTCAGCCAAATTCAAATCTAAACACATACTCGTGCTCTACACATCAAGATCTACACATCTATGATCTAAAAACATCAAAAGGAGAAAGTGAAATTCGAGTCACCTTGAAGTAAAGACCACTGAATTCGCGCTCTCACAAGCTCATAAGCTCCAGATCAACTCCACTGCACTTCCTTTGAAGCTTTAAGCAAGAATCAACAATTGAAACCTCTTGAATTTTCTTCAATTTTCAAATCCGATCCACATGAAAATGCACATGAACTGCATGATTTCTTGATGAATTGCAACAAATGAATGATGATTCTTGATCAGTGAAGGATGAGGATCAAGAATATGCAAAGATATTTGAGCTTTGTGTGGAGAAAATGAGAATTCAAAGTGAGAGAATTTTTGAGAGAGTTCTTGATTTTGATCTGAAATGGTTCTGTTATGCAGTTATGATTAGGGTTTTGGTATTTATACTTCATGCTAATCACACTGAAAATCACTTAAGCCAATTGCTAATCATGATTAGTGAGATACGAAGCCAATGGAAAAAAATGAAAATTGTGTTCTCATGGCCATAATGCACGTGTGATCTCCCATGCTAGGGCTTTAATTCACTCATGAACAACCAAGGGCTAGGATTGGATGATTATTTTGCTTGCACTTTAAGCCAATAATGAATGGTGAATATTTTCTTCAAATTGCACATGTGTGAAATGATGACCATACAAGCCTCTCCCATGCATGGAAAAGCTTATTTTGAGATGTCTTGAACATGAGGAGCATTTTGCAAAAAGAATGGACCAATTTGGAGCATTGCATCAAAAGTTATGCCATTTTGAATTTCCATGCACACCTTGTGATCAAATGACCATAACTCCTCAACCATTCATCATATGGACATGAATTAGGACTTTTTGAAAAGGGGAGACAAAGATATACAACTTTCATGTTCACCAAAAATCCATTTGAAACTTCTTTGACATTGAAAAGTCAAGTTGAATGTGGACCAAAAACTTGCCAAATTTGGAAACTTTGAATTATAGGTCATTTTCCATTTTTAGTAACTTTTGCCATGACCTTTGAATCTTCAAGATGGATGTTTAGAATGATGAATAGGCCTTATTTGAACATGATTGAGGTGTCTCAACTCATTTCCCCACCTCATAGCCCTCAGTTGACTGCACAGTTGACTTTTGGTCCTCAGATGACCTTGAAATATCTTGATTAACTTGAGCCTCTACCACTTGGTAAAATTGCTTCAAAATGAAACCCTAGCTCATGTAAGCTCCTTATAATAATCATGTGATTCTCATCCCAAGAAAATACCTCATCTCTGCACAAAGGATCTTCTTGAAGCTCTTGACCTGGTGATTGCTTAAGCTACAAACAAAAGATGTTAGGGACATATTTTTGTGCTTTTGGTTAGTAAACAAAATGAGAAAAGCAATGGTATACAATTCAAGCATGCTTGGTGATCTCAAACCACTCACAAGATATCCCTCCCAAAGGCAAAGGGAACCAAGATGCTAATGATCCTTGAGGCTATGCAAATGAAATGTTATGATGCCATGAGGGATCTTAGGAACAAAATTGGGGTCTTACACTTTTGAATCAAACTTGTTCAGATGTTCTTTAGTATTCAGAATAAATCAAGAGCATCCAAAAGGATGAAAATAAGAAATGTTGGGTTTTCTTCCTTTACACAGTTCATAAGGAGTCTTCTCCAGAATAGGTCTTATGGAGATTCTATTATGAATATAACACGCTGTATTAACTGCTTCAGCCCAAAAGTGCTTAGCCACATTTGTTTCATTGATCATGGTTCTGGCCATCTCTTGGAGTGTCCTATTCTTCCTCTATACAACTCCATTTTGTTGTGGAGTTCTAGGGTAGGAGAAATCATGGGATATTCCATTAGAGTCAAATAATTCTTCAAAAAATTTATTTTCAAATTCTCCACCATGATCACTTCTGACTCTGATGATTTTATAGTTAAATTCATTTTGCACTTTGGAACAGAAGCTAGTGAATACAGAGTGAGACTCACTCTTGTGCTTTAAGAATTTTACCCATGTCCAGCGACTAAAATCATCAACAATAACTAGTCTATATTTCTTCCCATTGACTGATGTTGTTTTCACAGGACCAAACAAATCAATGTGAAGAAGTTCCAGAGGCTTAGAGGTAAAAACAATATTTTTCTTTTTAAACGATGATTTTGAAAATTTTCCTTTCTGACATGCTTCACATAGAGCATCTGAAGAAAACTTCAGCTTAGGTAGACCTCTAACTAACTCGAGTTTATTTAGCTGAGATAAGTTTCTCATGCTAATGTGGCCAAAGCGTCTATGCCATACCCATTGCTCTTCATCAACAAACATTAAACATTTTACATTTTGTTCTTTTAAATCCAAAAGATTTATTTTATAAATATTGTTTTTCCTCTTGCCAGTGAATATGACAGATCCATTATTCTGATTTATTGCTTTACATGTTTTTTTATTGAAGATTACATCATATCCTTTATCACTTAATTGACTTATTGATAACAGATTATGCATTAATCCTTCTACATAGAGAACAACAAATATAGAGGGAAGAGTACCATTACCAATAGTTCCAGAGCCTCTGATCCTTCCTTTCTGATTTCCTCCGAAGCCTACGAATCCAGCATCTTTAAGTTCCAGGTTTTGGAACATATACTTTCTTCCCGTCATGTGTCGCGAGCATCCAGAGTCCAGGTACCATGACTGGTGTTTTAACTCTGCTGCATAAGATATCTGCAACATAAACAATCTTATCCTTTGGTACCCAAAATCTTTTGGGTCCTTTGTGATTAGTTTTCGCAGAGTTTCTTAACACTTTGGGTTTTCTCGCATTATCAAAGCGTTGTGCTTGTGTATGTGTATAGTGATAGGAAAATGGAGATTTAGGTTGGTCATTAGTAGAAGTTTTATCTTCACTAGGATCATACCCAATTTCTCTTCTATTATTCTGACTGACCCCATAAATCATGGATGCCATTCTGCTTCTCTCTATCCCATTCTTTAGAAACTTTTGAAAAGATTTTTCATATTCATAAATTACCGTGTTTGTAGTTTGTGGAGCTTGAGATAACGCTTCTTCAAGTTTTAAACATTGTTTATTTGTGGAATCTCTTTCAAATGTTAAAGTTCGGTTTTCATCTTTTAGGTCTGAAATTGTTATCTCAAGTTTACCACATTCTTCCAGAGTTTCTTCAAGCACCTCTTTTATAGCTTTAAATTTTTGTTTAAGTTTCTGATATGAGTTTAGAGTTTAAGATAGGCATGATTCTAGGTCAAATCGAGAAAGATCAGAAAATACCTTTTCGGATTCAGATTCTTCATCTGAAGTGTTCTTGGAGGTGGTAGCCATGAGTGCTACATTTGCCTGTTCATCAGAGTTTGATTCTGATGAGTCAGATCCACTGTCGTCCCAGGTAGCCATCAGTCCCTTTTTGGTTCTGAAGGAATTTTTCTTGAAGTTCTCTTTTCTGGAGCTTTCTTTCTCCAGCTTGGGACATTCGTTTTTGTAATGACCTGTTTCTTTACATTCATAACAAGTTACATCTTTGTTAGATTTACCTTTTGAAGCTGGTTCTGATCGATCTCCTTTGGATCTTGGTTTTCTGAAGTTATTATTCCTTTTTCTCCAAAGTTGTTTCACTCTTCTGGTCAGAAGGGATAATTCTTCCTCATCGTCAGAATCTTCCTTTTCAGAGTCATGAATGTCTTCTTCTTCAGCCTGGAAGGTTTTGTTTCTGTCAGACTTGCGCCTTTCTGATCTGGACTTTAGTGCTAAAAACTTGATCTTCTTCTGAGGCTCATCTTCCTCCAGTTCTATCTCGTGACTTCTGAGTGAACTGACGAGTTCTTCAAGGCTGATGTTGTTCAGATCCTTTGACAGTTTTAAGGCTGTGACCATGGGTCTCCATTTCTTTGGCAAGCTTCTGACTATCTTCTTGACATGGTCCGCCATTATATATCCTTTATCTAGCACTTTGAGACCTGTAATTAAAGTTTGGAATCTGGAAAACATTACCTCTACAGCTTCATCATCCTCCATTTTGAAGGCTTCATATTTCTGGATTAGAGCCAGAGCCTTTGTTTCTTTGACTTGAGAGTTTCCTTCGTGAGTCATCCTCAGGGAGTCAAGTATTTCTTTAGTTGTTTCCCTGATGGTGATTTTTTCATACTCATTGTAGGAAATGGCATTGAGAAGTATCGTCCTGGCTTTGTGATGATTCTTGAATTCACGCTTCTAATCATCTGTCATTTTGCTTCTGGGAATGGCAACTCCAGCATCTGTTACAGGTGGTATGTAACCAATAGTGACAATGTCCCAGAGATCAGCGTCGTAGCCCAGAAAGAAACTTTCAATTCTGTCTTTCCAATAATCGAATTTCTCTCTATTAAAGACGGGAGGTTTAGCATTGTAACTATCTCTTTCATTGGTGTTGGCCATAGTTTTTCTCGTTCTGGATCTCTCTACACTGTTAAGTGTTTGAATTGTTTTAAAAATTAAAAGCTTTTTCAGAAATAAGAACACACATAATTTTATACTGGTTCGCTTAGAAAACAAAGCTACTCCAGTCCACCCGGCCAAGGTGATTTCGCCTTCAAAAAGGACTTAATCCACTAATCTTGAAATATTACACAACCAATCGTCTAAGAGAATGATCTCTTAGTCCTCTCAAGTATACAGACTGAGCAGAGTCACTTGAGGAACAATTTTTTTTTAGCAAAATAGATTTATAATGAAAAGCGCTTCTAAGAGTAAGCAAGTATTACAACAAAGTATTAGAGCAAGAGTTTTTCACGTAAGAGCAGCAGCTCGTGAAAATGAGAGAGAATATGAATGACTTTTTCTGTGCGTTGTTGTTATCTCTCAGTGAGGTAAACTGTCCTTTATATAGTAGTGAGAAGGACCGTTGGAGTGATGACAAAATCTTGGTCTTTGATGAGCATTCAATGTCATTACTTTTGTGTTTCTTGCTATAACCATTTTGTCTCCCTGATTAACTTCTTTCTTAAAATACTTCCTTTCCATAGTGAGAATTCTTTCCGTTACTCTTTCTGAACTTGGTGAATCTTCATCAGAGTCTTGTTGTATCGGAGTCATTCTTCAGAGGGAGATTACGTTTGAATACAACAGTGTTTCTCAGAGTACTAGTCTTCTTGATCATCAGATGCTAAGACCAGTAGTTGTTAGAGCTTCTGGTTCTTTTTACTGTCTTCCTTTGGTCAGATGTAGAACTTCTTGGGCGTACTTCTTCCTTAGCGGCGTCTGATCTTCTAGCACTTTGTATCTGATCAGTGTTTGTATCTGATAAAATTATTAGAGTCCTTCGTTGCTGTTCAGAGTCCTGCACACTTAGAAAAATTTCGTTAGAGTGCCATTTTTGGTTTCATCCTTTGTTATCATCAAAATCTTGGAATTTTATTGTAGAACCAATTTTGTTCTTACATATCCGTCACTGGTTAAAGTGAACATATCAAGGATAGACTCCTGTGGGGGAAGGAAAAATATATGTCATCGGTTAAGATGAACATATCAAGGATATATTTCATGGGGACTTCATTGAGGAGAAAAGGGGTATTTTTGCCGGGTATTGGGCAAGAAGTAACAAACTGCAAACTAAGAAGAATATTACCAGTTACTGGGTAATAGCCTCTTAGGGGACCAAATCATCTATCTAGGTAAGCGCTAGAAAGAAAACGGTCAATCAAGACTCAACCCAATGAGGACATAACTCAAGGGGAGTAATTCCATCCAGAAAATATGCCGGAGAGGAAACTGAAATAACAACCATCCACGAGGAAACAAAGTCAGTGGGGAAACAAAGAAAGGTTAAAGTCTTTCTGCTTAAGGGGCCAACACTCTACAATTGAATGAGGACAGACACCAGATTTCGTATGGGGATAAAGTACCGCCATAATAGAGAATGAGAATCTGAAACAAATCAAATATGAAGATGCAGGATATGCAAATTATGAAATTATATGAATGTATATGTATCTGTATATATATGATGATTATGCTGACAAAACAATCACAAAGGATACAAAGGTGTCGCAAAGAGAATTGAATCACTGGTACAATCCTCAGTCAATCCGCAAAATATGGAGACAATTGCTGGAGAACAGAGAGATCAACATCCCAAAGGGTCAACCCTAGATGAGGATGGAGGAGATCTGTTGAGGATAGAACATCCAATATGTGGGGAATTTTAGGTCAACACCACAAAAATGGGAGACAACCCTACAGAGAAAATAATCAACAAAAGTTGCTCAGGAACTAGGAGGAAACTCTGACTGGGAGCAAATTGAGTGGTGATTGGTGGGAACACCAAAGCGATCTACTGGGGAAGATCAACCATCTTTGAAGATTAACCTTGGTAAGGAGATACGAACTTCGCTGGAGAAGGCAGAAACTCCGCTGGGGAAGGTAGAATTTCCGCTGGGGAAAACAACATGCCGCAGGGTATCGGGATCAACCAAATCAGCTGGGGATAACGAAATTCAACCGAGGGTCAAACACTACTAATGTCTTGGGATACCCAAAGGGTTAACTGCTTGGGGAACCTCTGATGCTTCATACTTAAGGACTTGCTATTTATTGAAATGTTGTTGATATTCCTTATACTTGCTTTGGAAAAATTCTTGCTTTTATATTTTTAAGAAAAAAAACTTGATTTTGATTTAAAAATTTAATTTCAAAATGATCATAATAAAATTTAAAATTATTGGCTGAAGTAAATAAGAGTAGAAACAATTTGGATAAAAGCTCAACTTTATTTAATAGAATGGTAGTCTGTAAATGACAAGACTCCATAGATTTTATAAAGTTGAAAATGGTAATTTTCATGGGAAATGGTTACATTGAATACAAATGATCCTTAACCCTTCTACCAACTCTTGATATCCACTGCACTCTTGATCGTTGTTGGAGTGATGAACTGATGTCAACCCTTATGCTTAAACAAACCTTCAAAATCACTAAAGATCAGCAGAATGCAGTTACTTGCCAAAATCCCTAATTTTTGCATAAGTTGCCCCAAGGTGGGGTACTCAACTTATCGGGAAATTCTTTCTGTTTTATCTCTCTAATTTTTGCTTGGATCGCCCTTTCGGGTTTTCAATCCACCGAGATGCTCATTTTTGCCTAAGCCTCCCTTTCGGGTTTTCAACTTAGCGAGCTGTTCTTTTTTTTATATTTTTTAGGCGAAGTATTTCTCGACTGCATCTGCGTTCACAGGACGAGTGAACTCTTCATCATCCATAGTTGTAAGAATCAAAGCACCGCCTGAAAAGGTTCTCTTGACAACATACGGGCCTTCATAATTGGCAGTCCATTTTCCTCTGGAATCTGACTTGAACGTTAAAATCTTCTTGAGCACAAGGTCACCTTCTGTGAATACACGAGGTTTGACCTTCTTATCAAAGGCTTTCTTCATTCTCTGCTGATATAACTGACCATGACACATGGCAGTTAATCTATTCTCTTCGATTAAATTCAACTGATCAAACCTGGTCTGACACCATTCATCCTCCGTCAACTTGGCTTCCATAAGCACTCGCAATGAAGGAATCTCAACATCTACGGGGAGCACTGCTTCCATACCATATATAAGAGAGAAAGGGGTTGCCCTTATTGAAGTGCAGACGGGTGTACGATACCCATGCAAAGCAAATGGGAGCATATAATGCCAATCCTTATATGTTACAACCATCTCCTGGATAATCTTCTTGATGTTCTTATTCGCGGCTTCAACATCCCCATTCATCTTGGGTCTGTAGGGAGAAGAATTATGATGTGCAATCTTGAAGTCTTTGCAAAGAGCTTCTACCATATTGTTATTCAAGTTCAATCCATTACCAGTAATGATCTTACTTGGCACACCATACCGCCATATGATCTGATTCTTGATAAACCTTACAACAACTTGCTTGGTCACATTTGCATATGATGTCGCTTCAACCCATTTCGTGAAGTAATCAATTGCCACTAAAATTAAATGATGTCCATTCGAAGCTTTGGGCTCAATCATCCCAATCATATCAATTCCCCACATGGAGAAGGGCCATGGAGAAGAGATAACATTCAAAAGTGTCGGAGGAACATGGATCTTATCAGCATAAATTTGACACTTGTGGCACTTCTTCCCAAATTTGCAACAGTCAGATTCCATTGTCAGCCAATAGTAACCTGCTCGCAACATCTTCTTTGCCATTGCATGTCCATTGGAATGAGTACCAAAGGAACCTTCATGCACTTCGGTCATCAACAAGTCTGCTTCGTGTGTATCCACGCATCTGAGCAAGACCATGTCAAAGTTTCTTTTGTACATTATATCACCATTCAAGTAGAAATTACCGGCTAATCTTCTCAAAGTCTTCTTATCTTTCAAAGATGCCCCAGGCGGGTAAATATGACATTGGAGGAAACTTTTGATGTCGTAATACCACGACTTCCCGTCTTTGATCTCTTCAACAGCAAACACATGAGCTGGCCTATCAAGATGCATCACAGATAAATTGGGAACTTCATTCCAATATTTCACTACAATCATTGATGCCAATGTTGCAAGAGCATCTGCCATCCGGTTCTCATCTCGAGGAACATGATAAAATTTAACCTTTGTAAAGAAAGTTGAAATCCTCCGGGTTGATTCGTCTCCCATTCTCCTTTGATTTGATTCACAACCAAAGCCGAATCATCGAAGACATCCGAATACTTGATTCTGAGATTCATGGCCTCTTCAAGCCCCATAACGCAAGCTTCATATTCTGCCATGTTATTTGTACACTTGAAAGTCAATCTAGCTGTAAATGGTAGATGCGTGCCTTGAGAAGTAATAATCATTGCCCCAATGCCATTTCCATATTGATTAACAGCTCCATCAAATACCATGCCCCAAAGGGAACCAGGTTCTGGCCCTTCTTCAAGCAATGGTTCATCACAATCTTTCATTTTCAAGTACAAAATCTCTTCATCAGGAAAATCATACTGCACTGACTGATAATCTTCAATCGGTTGGTGAGCCAAATGGTCAGCCAAGATACTACCTTTGATTGCTTTCTGAGATCGGTATTCGATATCATACTCTGATAACAACATCTGCCAACGAGCAATTCTCCCAGTTAAAGCAGGCTTCTCGAATATATACTGGCGCAGACGCTTAGCAGCCCAAGCCAATGCGCAATAAATCTTCTCAAGCATAGAATACCGAGTCTCACAGTCGGTGGACTTCTTACTGAGGTAATAGATCACAAATTCTTTCTTCCCAGTCTCATTTTGCTGACCAAGAACACAACCCATACTATCTTCGAACACAATCAAATACATGATCAACGATCTTCCTTCAACAGGTGGAGACAAAATCGGAGGTTCAAGCAAATATCCCTTGATACTATCAAATGCTTTCTGGCAATCTTCGGTCCAATCACAAGACTGATCTTTCCGAAGAAGCTTGAATATAGGCGCACATGTGGCAGTCATGTGGGAAATGAATATGGAAATATAATTCAAGCGGCCGAGAAAACCTCTGACTTGCTTCTCAGTTTTGGGCGCAGACATCTCTTGTATTGCTTTGACCTTGGCAGGATCAACTTCAATACCCCTCTCGCTGACAATAAAGCCCAACAACTTACCAGAACGAACACCAAAAGTACATTTATTGGGATTCAAGTGGAGTTTATACTTCCTCAAACGCTGGAATAGCTTCAACAAATGCTCAACATGTTCCTCTTCATCAATCGATTTAGCAATCATGTCATCGACATAAACTTCAATCTCTTTATGCATCATATCATGAAAAAGAGTAGTCATTGCTCTCTGGTAAGTTGCACCAGCATTCTTTAAACCGAAAGGCATCACATTATAATAGAATGTTCCCTAGGGTGTAATGAATGTGGTCTTCTCCATTGCGGATACTCAACGATCACAAGGGAATCAACATCAATCTGTTTCTGCACTTCCTCTTTGATCTTCACTACCATATCAGGATGCGTTCTTCTCAACTTCTGGTTGACTGGAGGGCATTCTGGCTTCAACGGAAATCTATGCTCCACAATCTCAGAATCCAACCCAGGCATGTCTTGATAGGACCAAGCAAACACATCTGAATATTCTCGAAGAAGATCAATAAACCCCTTCTTAGCATCTGGACACAATCGAGACCCAATCTTGACTTCCTTCACATCATCCTCGGAACCCAAGTTGACTAGCTCAACCTGTTCTTCAAACGGATGAATAATCTTTTCATCTTTCTCCAGAAGACGAGACAATTCCTCACTCACTTCCACATCACTTTCCTCCTCGGCCTCAAACACAGGGAATTCAAAATTTGGAGAAGGAGAAGCATCATTGTATTCAATGGGGTTAGGAACCAACCTGCATAATGATTTGATACTTTGATTTTAGAGAAGCGAATTTGTGACCAAATATTATGCAGATGGACAATTATATTGTTTATTTATGTTCTTTCGTGATTACCATTTTCAGAATGAAGCAAAAAGTAAAAACAAAACATCAAAGATGTGGATGAATAGAATTAGTTTTATTGATGATCAATTTAAAATTCCCAAACAATCTTTACTTCTGCCTTAGGCATAGAAGAATGATTTTTAAAATATAAAAGCAATTACTTAGATCGATGCAAAATAACAGGAATATCAACAGCAGTCCAATTGTTGCATGTCTTTCCATGTGTTATAAAGTTGGTGCAGTCTTCCTCTTCGTCATCCTCTAGCACAACAACTAAGTGTTGTTCATTACCATGAATGAACCCTCCGCTACGGAAGCTGAGTTGCATATCTTCAGATCTAACAGTTGACGAGCCTTTCTGGTACCCCAAACCGGTTCCGCTTTTGTTGTCGGAGACCTCTACCATGCGCCCCCACTGATCAACAATACCTTCTTCCACAATCTTCTGAGCATCTTTCAACGAAGACATAGGTGCTCCAACTCTCTTCTCATCAGTAATAGACAAGGCTTGGAACAAAGTTCCAACGTCATCCTCAACTTCAACATATGAGAAAGATGACAAATGGCTAACCAACAATGCTTTCTCTCCTCCAACAATCACTAGCTTTCCATTCTTGACAAATTTGAGCTTCTGGTGCATAGTGGAGGTAACAGCAGGCATGGTAGAGGTAGTCACCTCTGAAGTGACAGTCCTTGCGGGAGGAGTTGCAGGTGTTGGAGAAGCTTGACTTTGAGCAGCAAGAACTGACTCCATCATGGCATTCAGGCGGGCGATGTCGTCCTTCAACTCTCTATTCTCTTGCTCCAAATGTTCCATAATTTTCAAATGATTGGCTCGGGTATTGTACCAGTGAGTCAGCTTGGCTAAAGCACAGAAGAAACACCAATCAGACACCTGGCAAAAACCTGCTTATGCAAATGATGCATGGAATGCAATGCTTGATTTTTATTTCCAAGGAACTTACTATATCATTTGCAAACATATAATATTTAAATAGTAATTGCAACAATTTGATATGACCAAAAATTTCTTTTTATTTATATAAATTGGAAGGATTACACTGAGTACAATTTCAGAAACCAAAATAAAAAGATACAAGAGAAAAGAAGACTAGTCATCCTAAGGATCCCTAACAACAATGTCAGAAGATCTGGCTGAAGGCACGTACTTCCTTCGAATGCGACGGATCTCGATCTCAAAAGAAGCCTTCATCTGACTCTTCCCGAGGACAAGCTGATCAACAATCTTCTTCCAAGCAACGGAAGGTTGAGGCATACTAGAACATGAAACCTCTGGACCTCTTTGTTTCTTTGTCACTCGGTCTTCAAGTAGCTCAATAAGTGCATCTTTGTCCTTAGACTCAAACTGCAACTCTTCATGTTTCTTGCTCAAAGCACGAAAACACTCTTCCCACATATCCTTCTCTTGCTTCATCTTGACGAGTGCATCTTCCAACTCCTCTACATCTTGGTTAGGGAGAGTTAATGGCTCAAACACAACCATAGACATAGGTCTTTCACAAGGATAAGGCATCTTCAACTCCATAACTCTCTTCTTCACCCAAAGAGTGTAAGCTTCCAAAGCTACACAATTGCGCGGACCAAGCTCGGATCTTCCTTTCCTATGCACATTATGCCAAGCATGCACAATCTTCTGATTCAAATGTTGGGGATCTTTACCCTCTTGATAGAAAAGACCTTCTAACAACATGTTATTAGGTTTGTCTCTCAAGGGGAACCCAAGTTAACGACGAGCCAAATCAGGGTTGTAGTTAATTCCTCCTTGTGTACCAATGAGAGGTACATTAGAGAATTCTCCACAACTATCAATAATCTCCAAACTGCTTAAGAACGGATCATACCAAACTATATTATAATTAGTGAGAGACATAAGTCTCTGAGACCACCTTAGACATTGTTTGTTCTCCACAAAAGCAGGCGTCTGAGGCAAGTGCGAAATAAACCACTTGTACAGAAGAGGAATGTAACAGACAATCGTTCCACCACCCTTAGAATTCCTGAGATGAAAAGAGAAATACATATCTCCCAACAAAGTCGGCACATGATTTCCAATTAGGAAAATTCTAATGGCATTAACATCAACAAAACTGTCAATGTTAGGGAACAAAGCTAATCCATAGATGAGCAACACAAAGATAGCTTCAAAAGCGTCCATACTACCATCTTGAGCAAAAGTAGTAGCTTCATTGATGAGGAAAACAGATGGAAACCCAAATAACCCTCCTTTCTTCACCCAATGAGCCTCTATCTTAGACTTCTTCAAGTGAAGAGCTTCAGCAATAATACTAGATCGGGGAATCTCCTCCAATCCACTAAAAGGCACTCTACTAGAAACAGGTACCCCCAAAAGATGAGAATATTCCTCCAAGGTAGGCACAAGCTGAAAATCTAGGAAAGTGAAACAATGATAGAGATGATCATAGAACTGCACCAATACACTTAAGAGTCCTTCAACCACATCAGCAGACAAGATGGACAGAAGCTTCCCATGACGTTGTTTGAAGTCCAAGGGATCTAATACAAAAGATGCTAGCTTCCTTAACTCTTTCAAGTCGGGACATCTGAAACTGTACTTCTTAGTGTTCCTTCATTCACAATCCATGGTCTGAAAATATTTGCAAATGATACCTTAGTTCCTTGAAATTTTTGTGTGATGAATGTTATGATGCGCATGAATGCATGAATGCAACAATCACAAATAAGGGATCACACACAAGGCAAACAAAGGTCAAGGGATGAATCAAGTCATTGTCAAGATCAATCATCCATTTTGGTGGATTATGGTTTACACCTTATCAACACCTTATCAACACCCAAGTTCCATTGATATTTGTCATACGGTGAACTGGACTTTTTGTGTTTTTTATCGCAATGTCGCGGTTAGCAAGAGTCGCCACCGACTTTTCTTTTATCCAATAAGGAAAGGTGGAAAAGAACAGGAAAGACCTTAATTTAGATTTTGGGTTCGGGAGGTACATTATACAAAGGGAAGGTGTTAGCACCCTTTGTATCCATGGTTATCCATGGGCTCTTAATTGCTCGATCACTTATATTATTTTTGTCTAAAAAAAATGTTTGTGAATTGTTTGGAAAATTGTTTTGAAAAGAGAATTTAACTTTGTAATGATTCTTGTATGAATGTATACAAAGTGGTTATCCCGTTTTAGTTTTGAAAATTGTTTAGAAAAATATAACTCGGTAATGATTCTAGTATGAATGTATACCAAGTGGTGATTTTCTAAAGGCATTTTGAAAGGTGTGAGGTGCAAAAAAAATGTTTTAAGTTGTGAGCCAGCAATTAAGAGTTATACCGACCCAAGGTCTTTACGGGCATTTCCTATCCTTATGAGGGTAAAACTGTCCTTATTATTGAGAAATAAGTAGTTTTATCCTTTGGATGTAAAAGGGTCATCGTAGGGTCATCGATTGGTCATTGAAGGCAACAGTTATGAGGATACCTTAGCATTCGAAGGGACTATCATCATTTAACCGTAGGCAACATCGGAGGGTCATCGAGGGACAAAGTTGTATATTCGAAGGCAACATCCGAGGGACTATAATTTATTTTATGATGATTTAACCGAAGGGTCTTTGCTAAGGGTATCCCCACGTTCGCGGGACATGACCGTAATATCGTAATCGTAAGGCAACAAAGAGAGGTCCAAGATCACTTATTCAAAGGCAAAGTTTTACAATTAATTATATAATTAGGATGAAACTCCACATTAAAATTATTAAAAATAATATATTAAAAAATTAATACATTAGAAATTAATACATTAAAAAATTAATTTAGGGTGAAACTCCACAAGGGTATCCCACAAATAAAGTGGAATACCTAGCCAATAACCTTTTCCTGGGATATGTGAACCTTTACGAAACTCAAAAAAAAGAAACATGTCAGAACACCAAATCAGGGTGCAATCGAAGATTACACCGGAGAAATATCACAACAATAAATAGGATAGGATAAATAATGCATGGCTATGATAAAAACATAAAAAAAACAGACTAGAAGAATCAGGTACTGTCTCGTTCGCCTCTGCCTCGCCTAGCGAAGGCCACGGATTTTGAATTTGAAAACAGCCCCATGTTAGGAACTTTGAATTTTATGGCATTTTATCACAGGAATAACATGGTCAAACATTCAGGGTATTCAGGCATATTTAAATTCCCATACGAAAGCAAATTATATATCAACATTGAATCATGATGCATTATATATGTAGATATGGCCAATTGAAAGTATAAACAATAGAGATACGCAAACCTGTTTGCCAATTCAAGGTTGAAGGGATTGACCACTTGTAGTATCGGAATAAGTTAGGCAGCGGGAATTGGACGGTCCGGGTAGGCAGGGTTCCTATGCCAAAGTTTCTATTCGTCCTTCTCTGTTCTCTCTCTTTCTTTTTCCTCAAGGTTTTGTTCCAAGGAAACCTCAAAGTGTTTTGCTTCTCTTCCTTCTTTCTCCAGTAAATCTCCCAGTGTAAACTCCAAGTCCCACTCCCCCTACTGAAACTTCAGTATTTATAGACTAATTTCGTGGGTAATGGGCTTGGAATGAGGGAGACCCAAGTCCAAAATAATTTGTTATATTTTATTTATTTATTTATTTTAATTATTTAATTAATTAATTAATTAATTAATTAATTAATTAAAAAAAATTTTCTTTTTTTTTTTCGTTTTTTTTTTCGTTTTTTTTTTTTTTTTTTTTTTTTTTTTTTTTTTTAGGAAAAATGATGGGTAATTTTTGGGGTATGACAGCTGCCCCTGTTCAATATTCTTGAACCGAGAGAGTTAGGATGGCGTGTATGCCATTCGTGGTCTGGAGGTGGAAGATTATTGAACACTAGAATGCCCCAAAAATTTGCACTTGAGAATCGACAGTTGGTCTTGATGGAGATGGGCTTAAAGATGCCATCCGGGAGGTTTGATGACGAAAGCTTCAGATCGCGCCGTATATTAGGCCAATTTGAAGACATGGGTGCCACACTGGGTCGTACGTTAGACCGTATAATGAGTCATCCATTAGGCTGCCGACTTCACTGGGGAGTCGGAGTGTGTCATATGCTGTTGGGGATAAAGGATCAGAATGGACCATACGCTAGATCGTATCTGAGTTGCAGAATGAGCCGTACGTTAGGCTGAATCTGATGACGAAAGGGGTAGTCGTACGTTAGACTACACTTCAGAAATGTACCGTATGTTAGGTAGCATCTGAGGGGATGGACATCCGAACGGGTCGTACGTTAGACCGTCGCAGAATGAGTCGTCTGTTAGGCCGCATCTGATGATGAAAGCGGTAGTCGTACGCCAGACTACACTTCAGAAATGTACCGTACGTTAGGTAACATCTGAGGGTTGTAAGATCCAAACGGGTCGTACGTTAGACCGCGTTGGGGTTGTTGAAGTTCAGAATGGATCGTACGTTAGATCGTATCCGAGTTGTAGAATGAGCCGTCCGTTAGGCTGCATCTGAAAAAGAAAGTAGTCGTACGCTAGACTACACCCCTGAATGTACCGTACGCTAGGCAGCATCTGAGGATTTGAAGGTCCAAATGGGTCGTACGTTAGACCGCATTGGAGTTGCTGAAGAAGTCATATGTTGGGCTGAATCAGAATGAACCGTACGTTAGGCTGTATCTGATAACCTGTATATGTTGTACTTGCAATAAATGTCTGGGATGGGCTTAAAGATGCCATCGTTAGGAGGATATCGAAGTGTTGTCAGAATGAATGTTCCCATGAACTGTATTTGAAATATGTATCTGAATCTTGAATGTGATTGATAAAGGTGTCTGTCTGAATGAACCTTTTATTTTGACTATATCAGGAGGATAAATAACCTGCAAAGAAAAGTTAGCTTCATGCTATGTCATGATGCATGAGATGTTTCGTGTTATGCTAAAATAAATGTGAATGTTGTATGCATGCGTATGCTGTGAAAGGATGTAATGAATGAGTTATGCGTATGAGAAGTTCTGCTTGGGGACTCTACTGGGGAAAATAAATCCCCATCTACTGATTTGAGACATTTGTGTCGATGACCCTTTCTCGGCTGGGGATGCTTGATTCTGTCTGATGGTAGAAATATTCCACAGATCTTGGCTGAGGATGGATGAGATGATCAATCTGTCTGATGATGCCGACCTCTGTTGGGGAATAGCTGGCTGTGCCGGGGAATACTGCCAATTTCTTCTGGGAAAAATAGGCTTGTTGGGGAAGAGAATTGGTAGCGGATTCATTGGAAGCATGATTAGACCTTCTCCTCGATCCTGAAGTCGGGTAGTAATTGCTATTGCTATTCTACGCATATATTTTGGTAAACATTTATCATATTCAAATGCACATATTAATTCAAATTAAATCAATGGACATTTACGCAACCAAAACAGAAAAGTAAAAACAAAAGCATCTTTTTTTTGAAAGAGGGTTGTATTGATTTTGAAAGGAGGCCTATAAACAGGCAATTTGTGTACAAGGAGACAGAAATCCTAGTAAGAGGAAATTGTCGAAAACAAAGAGAAAGCTATGTGGAAGAAGTCCTATTGATTTTAAGCCTACTACTGTCATTATGTCTTCGAGCATCTCATCCCTTGCTGTCGGATAGAAGTGATTGGCTTGGTCAGTCCCTCGAACTTGGATGAAAGTTGACTGAGAACGGGACATAGTCATACGCTTTAATCCCTAATTTTTGCCTGGACCGCCTTTTCAGGTTTTCAGTCCACCAGGATACCCTTTTTTGCCCAAGCCGCCTTTTCAGGTTTTCGACTTGCCGGGTGTACATTTTTTTTTTTATATATCCCTAATTTTTGCCCGAACCCTTTTGGTTCGCCGGGATGCCCTTACTTCTGCCTAGATACGTCGATCTAGCGGGTCTCTTTTATGCGTAGTATTTTTTAACTATGTCCGCGTTCACGGGATGTGGGAAGTCTTCACCATCCATAGTAGCGAGTATCATGGCTTCACCAGAGAATACCTTCTTAACCACAAATGACCCTTCGTATATGGGAGTCCATTTGCCTCTAGGATCACCTTGTGGTAGAATGATACGCTTGATCACCAAGTCGCCAAGTTGGTACACCTGTCTCTTAACTCTTTTGTTAAATGCCTGGGTCATGCATTTCTGATATATCTGCCCATGACAAACAGCCGCAAGTCTCTTCTCATCAATCAGATTTATCTGATCGAGTCGAGTCTGAATCCATTCATCTTCATCTAAGCCCGCCTCTTTCATGATTCTTAGAGAGGGAATCTGAACTTCCACTAGTAAGATGGCTTCCATTCCGTAGACTAAAGAGAAAGGAGTTGCCCCTGTCGTAGTGCGCACTGAAGTGCGATAACCGTAAAGAGTAAAGGGTAACATCTCATGCCAGTCTTTGTATGTTACTGTCATTTCTTGCATGACCTTCTTGATATTGTTAGCAGTCCCCACGGCGCCGTTCATCTTTGGCCGGTACGGAGAAGAGTTATGGTGTTTTATTTTGAACTGCGTGCAGAGTTCAGTAATCATCTTGTTGTTCAAATTAGTACCATTGTCAGTGATAACTCTTTCAGGAGACAGCAGGTTTCTCAAATAGGTATTTGATAGAATCCATCTTAGAAGTCAATAAGGTGGTATGATTCAACATATACTGTCTTAGTCGGCGAGCAGCCCAGGCCAAAGCACAGCAAGCTTTCTCGGGCTGTGAGTATCTTGTTTCACAGTCGGTACCTTTTGCTAAGGCAGTATATGGCATGCTCTTTTCGACCAGACTCGTCATGTTGCCCCAACCCACCTCATTGAATTTTCTAACACGGTCAAATACGTAATTAAAGGTCTTCCTTCAACTGGTGGCATCGGAACTGGAGGTTCTTGGCGATATTTCCTGATTTTGTCATAAGCTTCTTGGCATTCATCATTCCATACCATCTCTTGATTTTGTCTCAGTAATTTGAAGATGGGTTTGCAGGTAGCAGTCAAGTGTGGAATGAATCGGGCAATGTAATTCGAGTGCCCCAAGAAACCTCTGACTTCTTTCTTGTTTATTTCAGTACCCAGATTTACAATTTCAATTGATTCCTCATGCGGCTGTATAGTCTTTTCTTCTTGCAGTAGTCGGGCAAGTTCTCCAGGGACTTCACAATCTTCCTCGCTTCCATCCTCGGCTTGGTAGATCGGATTTTCAAAGTCATAATGAACAGTAGCAGAGTCATTACCAACAGGATCCAGAGTGGATATGGATCGGCAAATTGTTACGTGAGTGTGTGCAAGAAACATAGCTTGTTTGAAAAATGACAGGAAAGATAAAGAGCGCAATATTTGAATGCAAAAAGTCCATTGATCTATTGAATATGAATATGCTTATGAAAATGACAAACCCCTAACAAATTAGCCATTGTGCCTCGGGCATAGACACAATGCTTTAAGAAGTTTGATTGTAAAAGAAAATTAAAATTTGCAATTCTAGAATAAACAATAACAATTACTCCTGACTAAAGGAAATCGGGATAATGTCTTCAGTCTTCCAATTGTTGAGTCCGTCACCAATTGTTGGGAAAATCCAGCTATCCAAGTCGCAATCACTATCAGCATCTTCCATAACATTAATCTGATTTTTGACTATCTTTCCAGAGTTAAACCCCAGGCCAGCTTTATCAGACTTGTACGGTACATTGATCAGTTGACCCCAACCAGCACGATCACCATTTTCAATCGCGGCTTGAGCATCTTTCAGAGAGATCATGACAGGGGGAGCACGAACAACCTTGGGCACAAGGGGAGTTGGCTTAAGGACAGGACTGGGTGGAGGAACCACTTCAAATGACTGAGAAGGAGTCTCAAAGAATTCACCATCCATCTCGACGTATTTGAAGGCTTGCACACTACTGACAATATACTCTTCTTCTCCACATACAGTGACAACCATGCCTGCTATTGGATACTTCAGCTTTTGATGAAGCGACGAAGCTACCGCACCTGCCCCATGGATCCAAGGGCGCCCCAACAAGCAAGAGTAGGCGGGACGAATGTCCATCACGTGAAAGGTAGTGTTGAAGACTTGAGGTCCTATCTTGATAGGGAGAACCACCTCACCATAGACAACACTCTTCGCACCATCGTAAGCACGCACCACAACATCACTAGGTTTCAGTTCAATGCCTTTGTAGTCAAATTTATCGAGTACAGCTTTCGGGAGCACATTCAAGGAAGAGCCGTTGTCGATCAACACGTGAGCCAGGGTGATCCCCTCACACTCGATGGAGATATGCAGAGCTTTATTGTGATTCTTTCCTGCTGGCGTCAGGTCAGCATCGGAAAAGCCTAGGCCATTGTCAACAGTCAAATTAGCAACATAATGTTCGAATTGATCGACGGATGTTTCTTGAGGCACATGAGCGGTCTTCAAGAATTTCATCAATGCATTGGCATGGGATTCAGAGGATAATAACAAGGACAACATTGAGATTTTAGACGGAGTATGCCCCAATTGTTCCACTACATCAAAATCGCTCTTACGGATGATTTTCAGCATCTCTTCCATTTCCTGTTTGGCAACATCTTCAGAAGTAACTTCGACCGATGTCTCTGACTGAGGAGGATTGACTGGTCTTTTTCCTCGAATTTCGGGAGCGGGAGGTGAGATTTCTGGGGAGTAGATCCTTCCACTTCGAGTAACTTTACTAGTCCCCACAATATCATTAGGATTAGCAGAACTACCAACTTGTTTTATGCCATGGATGTAAACGTCGCCTCCATAGTTCCACGGAATAGCTTTGCTGGAGGAATATGGCACGGGGCCAGGTGCGGTAATAATCAGGGGAGCCACTTTGGGCTCAGCGGTAATCTTCACAGGCACTCTAGTAGCGGTAATCTTCACTGGAGCTTTGGACCTAGCAATCACAGATACCTCTTCAATAGATTTGTCCACCTTAGGAACCCTTTCAAATAGAATTGTACGATCATCCATCAGCCGTTGAATGCCGTTCTTCAACTTCAAACAATCATTGGGTCGGAGTACACAGAGATCGCAATCTTCAGCACAACCTGGAAATAAACCAGCTTGCAATAAATTCTTCTTAACGATCAGGAGAGGAGATGCTAAATCAGCAACGTCAGTAACGTGAGAATTGTCGTCCACAACATTAACATTCTGGTCATGATTAGGCATAGGTGCTGTGATGACATTGGGGGTCGCCGGAGGATCAAATTCAATTTCTCCAGCGTCGATCATATCCTGAATCTTGTTCTTCAACAACCAGCAATCATTCGTATCATGCCCGGGGCTATCGGAGTGATAGGCACACCTGGCGTTGGGATTATAACGAGGAGAAGTAGTGTTGGGATTTGCAGGAGGGCCTCTGAGGGTAATCAAATTGGCCTTTAACATACTCTGCAGTGCTTGGGTTAAAGTCATATTGATCTTGGTAAACTGTCTTCTCGACCTGTCTTGTCTGTGTTGGAAGTTCTGAGATGGCGGTGCGGCAATTGTAACTGCCCCAACAGTATGGTCACGATTCTTCTTGTTATGCTTCCTCTCACTGTACACAGCATTTGATTCACTCTTTCCCTGATAGGACTTTTTGGTGCTTGCAGAAGTAGCTGCCTGTATCTTTCCACTTCGAATGCCGCTTTCAACCCGTTCACCTGTCAAGATAAGTTCAGTGAAACCTGACGAGGAACTTCCCAGTAGATGGCTGTAGAATGGGCCAGTCAGTGTACCCATGAACATGTCCACTAACTCTCGATCAGTCATAGGGGGTTTGACTCTGCCAGCCAAATCTCTCCACTTTTGAGCATATTCTTTGAAACTTTCTTTAGAGCCCATAGTCATATTTTGTAGCTGTAGCCGAGTAGGCGCTAACTCAGAATTATACTGGTAGTGCTTGTAGAAAGCTGTTGCTAAATCAGTCCATGTGCGGATGTTAGAGATCTCAAGCTGATAATACCACTCTAACTGTGTGCCAGACAGACTCTCTTGGAAGAAATGGATCCACAGTTTCTTATCAGTAGTGTGCGGCTGAATCTTTCTCACATAAGCCCTTAGATGCATCTGAGGACAAGAGGCACCATCATACTTAGTGAAAATGGGAACCTTGAATTTGCGGGGAATGACCACATCGGAGACCAGACCCAAATTTTCGAAATCCAGACCGGGCACTTTCTGCCCCTCCATAGCTAGCATACGTTCTTCCAGCAACTTGTACTTATCATCCTTCGGAGAGTACTGTTCATGTTCATAATCTTCATCGTCGTCCTCAGAATTGACGAGATTAGGATTCTCATCTTCCGAATCATTCTCGGTCTCTTCTTCTGAATCCTTCGGAATTCTAATCTTGACTCCTGTAACCTGTCCCTTAAGCCTTCTCCCCGGGTTGATGTAACCCACAGGTTTCTGGTCCTTCTTCTTCTCCATCAAAAGAGCTTTCAGTTCTTCCTGCCCCTTAGATAAGCTCAGCATCATTTCCTGGAATTGAGCATTCTGGGCCTGGAGATCTTTGACAGTTTGTTCGAGAGCCATTGTTCAATCTGTTTGAATCTGCTGGAATCTGTTTGATAGGAAAATCGTGAGAACACTGATCCTTTAGAATACCTGTTATGCGATGCAATGCAATGTATGAAATGTTTTCAAGGACTTTCGGGATTTAACTTTGCATAAACTAACAAAAAGAGCTTTTTTTTTCTTTTCTCTTTTGTTTTTGCTTTTGTTTTTGTTTTTTTTAGCAGAGTTAAATCCCTAAATCCTTGAAATGGTTAGTACAATGCCATGATGTTATGATGTTATGATGTTATGTTGTTAGATAAATAACAAGCACAAGCAAGTCACACAACAATCATTCCTAGGTTTTAAGGCTTGCGTGAGTTCCATAGGTAAATACCCTCCCCACTGAAGTTTGGTTGGTTCAACCTGTCTTAGAATAGTAACCGGGTTCTAGAAGGATCTCAAATCATTGACCTTTCCTTAAGTCCACTTCAGTGCAACACCAAGTGGTTGACCGAAGCTTCCCTAAAGTCCAATCTCAAAGAGTGTAGTATCGAGTCTCAACCAACTCCAGTCGGAACCGAAGCCAGTTATCTCACTACTTTCTAATGGCCAGGATGAGTCAATTAGGGTTCTAAAGGTCTGGTTAATGCTTTTATGACACCACGCGAATGCCAAATATTTCCTCAACTAACATGAGGAACATCAGGACATCCAAAGTGCCACATTAACCGTAGCCATCATTTTGACCATTCCAGTATACGCCGGACAGTCGCGATGATCTCTTGCTACTTACCTAAGGTACACTAGATCCGGGTGTAGGATCTTTCACTCAAGCATAACATACCCAAGCAATCCCTTAAAAATAAATCAGACAAATTGAATAAGTGATCTTGTTTTTAAGGTAACCTCTCTTTTTAATATTTAGGCTCCCCAGCAGAGTCGCCAGTTCTGTCATACGGTGAACTGGACTTTTTGTGTTTTTTATCGCAATGTCGCGGTTAGCAAGAGTCGCCACCGACTTTTCTTTTATCCAATAAGGAAAGGTGGAAAAGAACAGGAAAGACCTTAATTTAGATTTTGGGTTCGGGAGGTACATTATACAAAGGGAAGGTGTTAGCACCCTTTGTATCCATGGTTATCCATGGGCTCTTAATTGCTCGATCACTTATATTATTTTTGTCTAAAAAAAGTGTTTGTGAATTGTTTGGAAAATTGTTTTGAAAAGAGAATTTAACTTTGTAATGATTCTTGTATGAATGTATACAAAGTGGTTATCCCGTTTTAGTTTTGAAAATTGTTTAGAAAAATATAACTCGGTAATGATTCTAGTATGAATGTATACCAAGTGGTGATTTTCTAAAGGCATTTTGAAAGGTGTGAGGTGCAAAAAAAATGTTTTAAGTTGTGAGCCAGCAATTAAGAGTTATACCGACCCAAGGTCTTTACGGGCATTTCCTATCCTTATGAGGGTAAAACTGTCCTTATTATTGAGAAATAAGTAGTTTTATCCTTTGGATGTAAAAGGGTCATCGTAGGGTCATCGATTGGTCATTGAAGGCAACAGTTATGAGGATACCTTAGCATTCGAAGGGACTATCATCATTTAACCGTAGGCAACATCGGAGGGTCATCGAGGAACAAAGTTGTATATTCGAAGGCAACATCCGAGGGACTATAATTTATTTTATGATGATTTAACCGAAGGGTCTTTGCTAAGGGTATCCCCACGTTCGCGGGACATGACCGTAATATCGTAATCGTAAGGCAACAAAGAGAGGTCCAAGATCACTTATTCAAAGGCAAAGTTTTACAATTAATTATATAATTAGGATGAAACTCCACATTAAAATTATTAAAAATAATATATTAAAAAATTAATACATTAGAAATTAATACATTAAAAAATTAATTTAGGGTGAAACTCCACAAGGGTATCCCACAAATAAAGTGGAATACCTAGCCAATAACCTTTTCCTGGGATATGTGAACCTTTACGAAACTCAAAAAAAAGAAACATGTCAGAACACCAAATCAGGGTGCAATCGAAGATTACACCGGAGAAATATCACAACAATAAATAGGATAGGATAAATAATGCATGGCTATGATAAAAACATAAAAAAAACAGACTAGAAGAATCAGGTACTGTCTCGTTCGCCTCTGCCTCGCCTAGCGAAGGCCACGGATTTTGAATTTGAAAACAGCCCCATGTTAGGAACTTTGAATTTTATGGCATTTTATCACAGGAATAACATGGTCAAACATTCAGGGTATTCAGGCATATTTAAATTCCCATACGAAAGCAAATTATATATCAACATTGAATCATGATGCATTATATATGTAGATATGGCCAATTGAAAGTATAAACAATAGAGATACGCAAACCTGTTTGCCAATTCAAGGTTGAAGGGATTGACCACTTGTAGTATCGGAATAAGTTAGGCAGCGGGAATTGGACGGTCCGGGTAGGCAGGGTTCCTATGCCAAAGTTTCTATTCGTCCTTCTCTGTTCTCTCTCTTTCTTTTTCCTCAAGGTTTTGTTCCAAGGAAACCTCAAAGTGTTTTGCTTCTCTTCCTTCTTTCTCCAGTAAATCTCCCAGTGTAAACTCCAAGTCCCACTCCCCCTACTGAAACTTCAGTATTTATAGACTAATTTCGTGGGTAATGGGCTTGGAATGAGGGAGACCCAAGTCCAAAATAATTTGTTATATTTTATTTATTTATTTAT
The DNA here is from genome assembly GCF_024323335.1 of Lathyrus oleraceus. Taxonomy (NCBI): domain Eukaryota; kingdom Viridiplantae; phylum Streptophyta; class Magnoliopsida; order Fabales; family Fabaceae; genus Lathyrus; species Lathyrus oleraceus. The sequence continues at coordinate 526,473,444 of NC_066581.1, forward strand.
TTTAATTATTTAATTAATTAATTAATTAATTAATTAATTAATTAATTAATTAATTAAAAAAATTTTTCTTTTTTTTTTTTCGTTTTTTTTTTTTTTTTTTTTTTTTTTTTTTTTTAGGAAAAATGATGGGTAATTTTTGGGGTATGACAATATTGACAAGACTTGATTGGATCAACCAAGAATCAAGGGTTTGTTGCAAGTCACGAGCATGGAGTCTGGGTAAGAACCATCCCAAGGGAGTGAACTAAGTATAAAAACCTGTAGATCATGTTCTAAAAAGTTCTCTGAGTCTTAATTCCATCTATCAGATATTACAGGTTAAAATTACTGACTCATCCACCGATAATATTCTCAAGAGAAACTCGTCTGAGTGTAGTATCGCGTAACAACTATTATCAAGTCTACACTTGAACAGTTTCTGCAGTACGTCCTAAATAGGCCAAGATGGGTTAAATGTTCTAAGGTCCTCAGCTTCTCAGACCCAATTAGAGATAGTAATGCCTAACCATAAATACTTGTGTGACATTTCCAAATCCAAAGGAGTCTCCACTGAGCAGATGGATTTCAAGCCAACTTGTTAAGGACTACTCCACACAAGTCGAACATGACTATGCCATCCTCCTATCTTAATTGCACTCAAGTCCGGGTTATAACTTATCTCACCACTCAGAGATCACCAAGCACAACAAGCAGATTATATCACACATGCATATATACAAACATCACATATATACAAATATATTCACACAAAAAGTAGGCTAAACCCACTGGAGATTACTCCCCAGCAGAGTTGCCACTTAATTTCTATAACGGGAAATTCATGATCATCAAGCTATTGACAAGCTAGAGATCAAATAACAAGAGTCGCCATCGCGCTTTTATTGTTTCCAAGGGAAAACAGAAAAAGTCCGAACAAAACCCAAAAAGTAAGAAGTTTTCAAATAAAAACTAATAAAAGTCAAAGATCACATGTAAGGGGGTTGGTTAAACAGGGGGAAGGTGTTAGCACCCAAAGTGTCCTAGGTACTCCTAGGGAGCCCTTTTTGTGTGCATATGTATTTTGTACAAAGTGATGTTGACAAACAAATAGAATGGGGGGATGAAAAAAGAATTCATTAGTTATATTTTTGTGTTTGACAAGACCTTCGGTCTTGTGCCTACATACCAACATAAAAATGAGGGATCAAAACCTTGTAGTTCATGATACAAATTTCAAAGTGGATGCATTGATTTTAACAAAATTTAAGTTTGAAAGGCACAAAGGCCTAAAAATGGTTTGAATGAGTTAATTCTTTTTGGCTTTTTGAAAGTTTAGGTCAAGTATGGTTAAGTTTATTCACAAGTTTGATTTAAGAAAAGAAGTTTGAAAATGCAATGGCATAAGACCAAAGTTTCTATCTTTTTGCAAAAGTGGTCAAAGTTTAGAACAAAAGTAGTTCACACAAAGAAGATTTTTAAAAATGGAGGGAGAGATTTTGAAATTAAAGAAATGGGGAGAAGATGAAGAGACTATCCTATGTACAAAATTAAAATTTTAGAGTTGAAAAGATCTGACCAAGTGGGTAGCAATCCAAAAGACAAAAGTGTCAATAGAAACCCAGAATTCCCTTGGACTTTTAGAATCAAGCAACACACAAATGCACAATTATATTATCTTGAAGAGCAAGGCATCAAATAAATATGTCCACATCCAAGCATATCCCTTCCATGACATTCTTCAAAAATTTCCCATGTGACAGATGAATTCCATAAGTCACAGGTTCAAAATAACAGCTTTACAATGATCATGTTGCAGATGAATCTTAGAGAGGTCTTCAAAGATGTATCAGATGGATTTCCAATTGCAAGCACTTGGTTCTTTAACAAGTTGGCATTGGCCAAGTCCATTAGCATAGGAATGTTGCCTAAGTTCTAAGTCCATTTGTCCAAGATCAAGCCAATAATCCACTCAAAAGATTTTTAGGGTTTTTGTTATTATTATGTACATTAATGGTCAAAGACCACACAAACAAGCAAAGTACACAAACAAAAATATATCACACAATATAGTCCAAATGGACAAAGTGAAAATTACACAACATAAACAATTAGAATGATATGAACAATGGAAAATGAAATAAAGTGCTAAAAGTAAATTGCATTAAAGTAAAAGCTTGAAATTAAAAGTTAGTAGTTAGTAAGTTAGAAGTTAGTATTGTTTTGCTTTTGCTTTTCAGGACATTCTTTGGAGAACACTCAACCCACTTATCACAAGCATGGATCCTTGAACCAAAACATCTTCCAAAGGAAGGAAAGAAGGCCAAGTTTCCCACAATACCATGAAAGAGGGGAGACTTACAATCTCACTAACTAGAATGCTTGTGCCTTTTATGTCACAAATTTAGCGCTATGTTAAGTAATCGTAATTGGACTTATGTAGAAGTCACAACTATTTGAGGTCGGGCAATAGAATTTTGGTGTTAATGCATGTTAGAGACATAGTATAACAGACTATGCTCATGAAATCTACCACACACAAAAAGAATATGCAAAAGGTGTGGCCTAATCTCATCCATACTCATGTTAATTTTTCAATCAACTAACATTAGGACTTTGAGATGTCATAGGCCAAATGGAGTGAATGAATGAAGAAGGGGAATAAGATGAAGTGGGAAGGGGATGAATGAAATCACAAATTGGTCAAAGGAGGACTTTTACCAAATTAATATCATTCATTCATTTTGGGAGATGGAATGTACATTCCATCAATCCCATAAATCCAATGATATTAATTTGACAAAGTCAAATCAACCTTGACCAAGGCCCAACAACAACAAGCAAACTCAAACAAGTCAATACAAATGGTCAACAAAGAATAATTGGCGTTTATTCAATTAAAAATAATAAAATAGTGCATTTAAATCAAATATGGTTTGTCCAATTCCTAAAATCTCATCAAAACACCAAAGAAATGGCCATGATATTTATCATAGGTCAAATAAAGGCAAAGGACCTTGGAGAAAAAAATTCATAATTTTTGGACATTTAAAAATATTTTTAAACAATTAAAAACAAATGAAAAATTAATTAATTCATGAAAAATATTAATAATGATCCAAAAAATAATTTTAATTCAGAATATGAAAGAGAAAAATATTTGAAATTTTTTGGTGAAAGTCCCATATTTTTTGGATCAATATTGAATTTAATATGAATTATTGAAAATAATGCAATTAAAATGAAAATTCAAAAAATCAAAAATACGTGGACCATCTGATCTCCCTCATTAATTGAGGTGGCAGATTAGATGGTCCCTAACGCGCGTTCCACATGGTCTTGAGTCAACAGCACTGCACAGGTGGTAATTAAAACCAACGCTCAAGATTAAAATAAAAGGGATGTATCATATGGTTCAGATACTTGCCAACGCATCGCTGGATCCTGAGTTCTGGTCATCTTCTCCGGTGGACCTCACCGGGATGGTCCACCATCAACCGTCACCAAAATGAAAAACAAGGACATGATCTTAAAGAAAAAATGGCACTGAGCTCGAATCTGACCTCAATTCACTCTAACTCCAAATATATTGAGAGATACATGGAGTTGAACTTTGAGGTACATGAACTGAGTTGCTTCGATTTGACCTCAAAGAAACTCAATCTTCTTGCCTACATTGGTAGGACTTCAGACAACCAAAGAATCAATAGAATTGAGCAAGAATTTGAGAGAATCGAAGAGTTCAAAATTTCTGGAAAATACCTTCAATGGAGGTATGGGTTCAACTGATCTTGATCTTGCTTGTGCTTGATCTCACTCCACTTGCTTTCAGAAGAAGGATTAGATGGTTAAGAGGTTGTGGATTCCTGGAGATTTGAATTTCAAAATAGTGGAAATTCAACCTCAAATTCAAGAGAATTTTTCAGGCTTATCCTTTCCAAAGTGAGGGTTTGAGATGGGGGATCAAAGCTGGCGCGAATATGTGTTAATTTCTGAGCAATTGAAGCTCTATTTATAGCCAAAACAGTTGATAATTGCACACTTTAAATCACTTTCAAATTTTGGCAAATGGTGATGCAAGGGTGCATGGGCGCGCACAGGCCCATGAAATCATTACTTAAGGTCCACAAATGAATATTGAATGGTCTGAATTGAGCTTGGATTGCAAGGCAGGTGTGCATTGATGTTTGAAGTTTGATCTTTGCCAAATGATATCACCACGTTCATGCGATTTGTAGCCTATGCATTCTTTGTCCAAAATGAATGAATTTGAGCTCTTAGGAAATGTGAGATCAAGAGGAACAACTTTAATGTTCAACATTTTTTCATTTGGAGCTTGGAACTTGGAGAATTTTGAGGTGGAAGTTTAGAAACTTTTGACATATCAAATTTTTTCTAAGTGTCAAGCCATATGTCTTAATATTCCACCTTGATTAACTTTTTATAGGAGCTTCAAATGAGAAAAGTGTCTTCATAAAAAGTTGTAGCTCTCTCAAACACCATCAAAATTGTCACCAATTTCATGTCATTTGGATTTGAAATGATAGAGCTATGCATTTTTGAAGTTTGGAAAAATCACTTGATCAATGGTATAGGTCAAAAATGACCTATAATGTAACCTCATATCACATGCTCAAAAAAGTTGAATTAGCTCCCACTCCAAACATCAAATTTGAAGTAGACACATTGAATTTGATTTTGAAACTTGGAAATCTTTCATCTCATAAAAAATGAGCAAGTTATAGCCTTGGGAAGTTGACTTTCAAATTAGGGTTTAAACAAAATGACATATAATGTTTCAACATAGAAAATGATTTTCCAAGCAAAACTAGCTCTAGGTCTCAACATGAAAGTTGTTTGGAATGTCATTTAGAGTAATTTGTATCTTGGAATAATTTTCATATGGTGAAAATTGTAGGAGATAGGATCTAGGGAGACCCAGTTTTTATCAGATGAATTCATTTGGCCAACCACCATCAACCAACTTGCTAAATTCCAATTCTATTGACTTTCTTGGCTCATGGTAGATCATATATGTATAAGATGATGAATTTTGAAGTGTCCCTTGAGGAATTTGATCAATTGGTGAGATAGCTTATTGGAGAAGTTACTCAAGATACCCAGTCAAACTAGGGTTTCCAAGGCAAATCACCCTCAAACTCTTGAAGAAAACTTGATCAATATAACATGTAGAGATCATTGGGACTCATATATGATGTTCATAACCGTTCTTGAATCAATTCTTGGTTGTGCTCTTTGTTTATGAGGGTCTCAAACCCTAGATGTGATCTTAATGAATCAATGAGATCATGCTCTTCCTACAAAAGAGTTAGACAAATACAAAGACATATTTTTGGTATTTTGGTTAGTGAAATGATAAAATACAAGTATGATATAATCACAAATTGCTCGGTTATCTCTCCCAAAACAAACCCAATGAAAAGGGGTAAGGAGGATGCCAAGACATGATCCCAATGCTAATGCTTATAATGAAATTGCATGAGGGATCTTAGGGTCAAAATTGGGGTATTACAGGGAGGAGTTGCATGAGTTGGCGAAGACTGATTTTGCACAGCCAGAACAGACTCCATCATGGAAGTCAATCGGGCAATCTCATCCTTCAGCTCTCTGTTCTCTTGATCCAAATTCTCCATAAATCTAGGTCGATTGGCATGAGTGTTGTATCAGTGAGTCAACTTGGCTGAAGCACAAAAGAATAACCAATAATACATCTGGCAGAAGAAAACCTGCTATGCAAATGATGCATGAAATGCAACGTTTTTTATTGTTTTAATTTCAAGGAACATGTTGTTTCATTTGCAAACATATAATAATAATAACAATTTGATTGGTCATAAAAATCTCTTTTATTCATAAAATTTGGAAGGATTACACAGAGTATAATTTCAAAAATTAAGTAAAAATATAAGAGAAAAGGAAACTAATCATCCTAAGCATCCCTTAGCAACAGTGTCAGACGATCTGGCTGTAGGCGCATTCTTCCTTCAGATGCGTCGGATCTCAGAGTCAAAAGATGTCTTCATCTGAGCCTTCCCAAGGACAAGCTGATCAACAATCTTCGTCCAAGCACCATAAGGTTGAGGCATACCAGAGGAAGGTGGATTCTCTGGCTCTCTTTGTCTCTTGACTGCTCGGTCTTCAAAAAGTTCAATAAGCGCATCTTTGTCCTTTGACTCAAGCTGAAACTCCTCATGCTTTCAGCTCAAAGCATGGAACCGCTCTTCCCACATATCTCTCTCTTGCTTCATCTTGATGAGTGCGTCTTCCAACTTCTTTACATATTGGTTAAGGAGAGTTGCTGGCTCAGCCACAACCAAAGACATAGGTGTCTCACAAGCATACGACATCTTCAACTCCAAGGCTCTCTTCTTGATCGCGACTTTATGAGTCGAATGGGGTACTAACTGCAAGTGCACAGTTCTATCGCGTAGTTTTAAAAGATATCGATCCCACAGGGACTTATGAATCGATATACCGTTTTCTGAGGTTACTTCGTAAAGCTAAGGCGGATGATATTTTGATTGTTTCGGGGGAAAAGTTAAAACTAAAACAAGATCTAAACTAAATATCAATTAAGCGGATATCGGTATGTAGTTCGTCGTAATTAGGGAATCAGATCTTCGTTGGTTTCTTGGTTTTAAAATAAATCTTTTCAGTAGACACTATTGATTAAAAGCCTTTTCTCAAACTCTCGCTCTGTTGAATAGACTATGACTTTAGATTAACGTAGCTGTCACTTATTAGTTAAGTCCAAAATCACCTTTTGAAAACAATAGAATCTATAGAAACTCTTTTTAAGAAAATACTAATCGTTTAAACACCCTCGTCTCAAACTCTCGCTCTGTTGACTTAGATTATATAATTAAATTCAAATGCTTAACTCTCGTCCTCACATTTAACTGTTAAAAATACTTTTTGAAAAAGATTATAATTTAATTAACTCTAAAAATTGCTTTCGCCCTGATCTAGAATTAATGTTCAATTTACACTGTCCAGTTAAAAACTCAAACTTTCGTTCTATTGATTTTAACTTCTTTAGTCTTTTACTCTCGTACAAAAACCTTGGTATTAAACTTGTAAATTGAGACCATAAAAGGAGTGATTTTATTTTTTAGCGTAATTAAACCAACTTAGTTTTGATTCCTTCATTCCGCTTACTTTACATACCGATACCTAAATAAATTAGCCAGACATGCTAAACAGATCTAAACAATCATCAAGATTAAATAGAAACATCTCAGGCAAATAATGTAAATAAACAATAAAGCAGGGCATATATAAATTCAAACAATAATTAAAGAACCTGAGTAATTAATAGCAGTCTTGAACACTCCACCACAGACCGGTTGGATTTGTTCTTGAATTCTTCAATCGGACAGGAAAATAAAAGTGAAGGAAAAAAAACCTAGGGTCTAACGTAAGGTTAGATCCGGTAAAAGATACACAATAGTTTCCGGTGTAGAAACTATTGTGTGAAAAATTAATTAAATGCTGAAAGATTGACTGGAAAAGAAAATAGAAATTGCAAAGAGAAGTAAAAACTGTAAAAAATAATGCTGTAAAGTATGCTTGCACGGCTGGAAAAGAAAAAGCACGAAGAAGAGAGAGCTGCAGGGTTTGCTCCTTGGCTCTATTTATATTATCCCAATTTGTAACGGTTTTCAAAACTCCTTCCGTAAAAGTGGTCTTCACGTTTCCCAGGTCAAGCGTAACAATAGGCTTCAACGTGCCTCTGTTGCGCTTCTGAAGCCAAAAATATAGGAGAATGGTGTGACGTCCGTCACACCATGTGTTACGCTCGTAACACAAGGCAGCAGGGCGTGACGCTCGTCACACCATGTGTGGCGCTCGTCACAGGCTCAGCGCTAGTACTTTTGGGCTGGGCTTTGGTTTGGTGAAATTTGCTTCTCTTCATTTCTTTTTGCACCTCCTTTTCTTCCTTTTTCACTTGTGCTTCAAATAAGCTACCTGAGACAAATAAAAGGAAAAATACCAAGTAATATCGAATAAAATGAAATAAATTGAAGTGAATAATAATATAATTTAATTAAATCGAGTCCAAAAATGTGATATAGTTTCATGTTATCAAACTCCCCCATACTTAAATCTTTGCTTGTCCTCAAACAAGATAAAGTATAGAAATCGTTTTAAAAATTTGGCCAGATGAAATTTCAAAACACACATCAATTCGTACTAGGTTGCAGGTAAACCTTGTTTAGAAATAACCTGAGTCTAATCTTGACATCAAGAACTACCGTTATAACATCTGATAACCTTACCTCATGCAAATCAGTTTGAGTCATGCTATTATAACCAGCCTAGCTCTTTTACTCTTATTTCACTCGTTTTCATTCTAGCGAAATCACATTAAGCCCTTTATCGTTTTGCGCACATAGTGGAGTGACCGGTTAGTGATTCTGATCCCCTTTTTAGCTTGAAGCTCTGGTACATAAGTCAGATAACTTTATTATTTAGTCCATTGCAAATTGCGGGGGATCGGACCGTAGTCCGCCCTACCAAGTTCAGCACCAGATACCTGTTGAACCAACTCATAATGGATCTTTCGTATTATGCTCTCATATGATATGCAGCCTTTAGATTAACTGATCTGGTAAGGATCATCTAACTTAATTAGTGCATTTCCATATATATATATATATATATATATATATATATATATATATATATATATATATATATATATATATATATATATATATATATATATATATATATATATATATATATATATATATATATATATATATATATATATATATATATATTATTTTGGGAATCATTCACTTATATTCATCGGCCCTCCACGTAGTTTGCTATTAAGATGGTGCTGACTTCTTGTATAAACTACTCGGGGTTACTATAAAGTTAAAAGTCCAGGGACTTGTATAACAGGTACCTTTCTGATCTAACATGTTGAGGTTTGTTTAGAGCGTTGGTATGGTAATAATTTTGTCTTGATTTCACTCAAGTTTGATAAAATAAACAACCTTTATATTTACTGAGTGTGTTGAATTTTTGTTGTGGCTCATGAAAATTTGAGGGAATAGATAATAGAAATTTTCTCACACTAGGGACTTAATTTAGAATTTTTTTTTTATGTAAATTCATAAGAAAAGGTAGTAACAATGAAAAGGGAAAGATAACATACTTGAAAAGGGAGGATTTAAGGAACAAGGTTTCCCCCCCCCCCCCCCCCCACACACTTAAATGAAACATTGTCCCCAATGTTTCAAAGAAAACAAAAGAAATACAAAAAGAAAAAGAAACTAAAGTCAATGTTGCCTTCCGCCGCGTGTTCTTGGACCTGGTGATCTTTGACGTACTTCCAAATCATCAAACCTGCTGAGCAACTCAGCGAACTGCTGATCGGTTATTGCATTCCTCGCTTCCTGTTGTTGTTGCATCTGGCGCATCATCTACATCACTTCGAGGTTCTGCGCTTGCATACCATCGATAGCATCCATGATGTCGTCGTTGGTTGCTGGCCTTCTTCGTCGACGACATTGTGAGGATGGACCAGCTGCATTATCGGAAGGGTTGAGCGGGACTGATTGTTGTGCAGGAACCTGATCACCCTGCTCCATTTCGGCAAACTCGTCTGAAGGCGGGTTTGCTTGTGTAGGCTCGGTGGCTTCGGGAGCATTCAGATCATAGATGTGACGGTTGGGATTGGTGACATCTGTTAGGGCAATGTTGGGTAGAACAACGCTTGGGACTTCCTGGTTGTTCACCATAAGGTAATACCCTCCGCCTACCCTGTTTTTGATTAGGCGGCTGGACCGACAGTAGCTTATATCCATCAATAGGGGTGGGAGAGATTGTAAACTCTGAAGTCGATCCCCAAGATTTAAGCCAAGTTCTATGGTGGTGATTAATCCACCAATTACAAAAGGTTGACGGCCTCTAGCACATAGGGTGCGGATATGATGAAATAGAAAGGAGGCAGCGTTTACCTGTGTATCTGCTGCAAAGACGCAGTGGAGGAAAAATAATTCCTTGGCGTTGACTTTGCTGTTGTTCGGTCGACCAAAAATAGTGTTTTGCAGGATGCGGATGAAGTACCGTATGGTTGGATTATGTATATGTGAAGCAAGTAATACATCCCAGTTGTTGGTTTCCACACCGGAAATTTTTCTAAAGAGGTCGAAGGCGTTTATATGCCACTGGGAGTTCGGAGGTATCCTAGGGTGGACTTGACCTTCTACAGGGAATTGTAGCATGGTGCTCAATTGGTTTTGGGATAGGGAGTACTCGGTGTTGAACATGCGGAAGGTTGCGGTACCGGTTAAGTACTCGTCTTCACCGGTGGGAGTGTTGTACGAATAGGAACTTAAAAATTCTAAGGTTAGGGATGGGTAGGTAGGTTGATTATGAGTGCAAAGAAAGGTTAAATCAGCAAGGCAGAGCATCCATTCTATACCTTGAAGTAATCCTAATTCTTGTAAACAATGTAAATCAGGATACCTGGTGGATTGGACGCCTCGCTGTTGGAAACGCTCAAACTGCTCCCTTTGATAAATTTCATCTTCGGATCGAAAGATGATATTTCTGAAATCTTGGTTTCCCGCGATACCGATAAGTGGTTTGAAAAAGATAATAAGGAGAGAAGGGAAATGAAATTGATTTTATAGAATGGTTTGTGGTGTATGAAGAAAGGTATGGTGGGTATTTATAGGAAAAAATTTGGGAGTTGGAAAGGGAGTGGTTGAAAAGTAAATAAATGTGGGTAAATGTGAATAAATGGGGAAGGTAAAAAGGTGGGATGGTGTAACGGTCGTGTCCCAACGGTTAGTAACGTTCACATAGTCAGAAGGTGTCACGCTCGTGACAGGGCTGTTACGGGCGTCACAGGCACTTGGTGTGACGACCGTAATGGATTGTGTGACGCTCGTCACACAGTCATTCTTGTAACGTACTTTGTTTTTATCATTATATATTATTGTTATTATTTTGTTATGCATATGTTTATTTTATTTTGCTATTGTGATACTTTTAAATTGCCTTGCATGTTATTCTACTTTCATAATATATATATCTTTAATAAGTCATGTAGGTGGCAACAGTAGAGAGCATTATTGATAGATATTTGCATAAGTCATAATAAAGTAAAATAAATCAATAGCTTCATAAAATAATCATAATGTAACATTGGAAGACAAAAGTAAACATGCGAAAGAAAAATAAATACTAAAATAATTTGAAACAAAATTAATGAATAACCTAAACTAAAACTAAGAAAAACAACTTCTATCCATCTGCATGATCTCTGGCCGGAGGAGAAAAGGAGTTAACACGGTTTAGCAACTCGTGGAACTGATTTGTCATACTGTTCATGTATCCCAGAAATTCTTGTCCCATGTTAGCTAACTCTTCTCTGAGGGCGTCCTGTTCTGACATCAAAGCCTGAATGGTGGTGTTATAATTAGCTCCGGGCACATGATGTCTAAGATCGGGTATTGCCGATTCTTCGGTTGGGACAGGTTGATGAGGAGGATCAATATCATAATAGCCAGATGGTGTCTGAGGGTTAGATTCAGCATAAGGTATCTGGTCGTCACAAATCTCATAGTCCTGGATGGATTCAGTAGATCTAGCAGGAGAGGGTGTTGCGTTCAGATTGTAGAGCCAGTTATTACGGTTATGAACACTAGTCCTTGGACTGGGCAAGGTAAATAGGCAAAGAGCTTGGTTGTTAATTATAAGCTCAAACTCTTCAGACCCTAGGTTTGTTATAAACATAGTGTTGAAGAGGAAGGGTATACTCATAGTCGCAATGCCACAGAAAGGGCTTAAGTCAAGCATAGGTTGACGTAATCCGATAGCATTACCAATCATGGTTATCAAGCCGCCTATTTGAATTGGTGCTCCTTCATCTTGGATAAGGCGGTCAAAATTTGCCAACATAAAAGTGGCACCGTTTACTGGACGGTTCTGGGAAGCACAAAATATGATGAAGAGTTCATCACGTGAAACTAAGGTACTGTTTGACTTCTTCCCAAATAAGGTGTGGGTCAGGATCTTATGGAAATAACGAAAGGTCGGGTTATGTATGTTTCCAGAAAGAAACTCACGTTCCTCAGGATCGTCATTTCCAGTCAAGCTTCCCCAAAAGTGTTCAAGTTCTCTGTATTCAAAAAGTTCTTCTTGGCTTACTGTGAATGTACCAAGGGAGGTAGGGAAACCTAAAAGGTTGGTAAAGTCTTGGATGTTAAATTGATACTCCATGTTGAACATTCTGAACTGAATGAAACCCCTGCTTATTCCTTTTCCATGGCTGGGTATATAGACCAGAGAACTAAGGAATTCTAGAGTCAGTCTTCGATAAGTGACGAATTGTCTACGGATAGGAGTGGTTTCCCACCCTATTTGACTCAGCAAATACAAGACACTCTCTCTTAGCCCAAGGGCAGTCATTTCCCAGTCATCAGCGTACAAACTAGGTAGCATCTCTCTCTCTGCTAGTTCCTCAAACTTTTGTTTCTGAGCTTTCCCTCTGAATTTGATACCCATACGATCAATTTGTCCCATCAGGTTAGTGTTAGCTAGAGAAAGGAAAAACAAGAGTTTTAGTCAGGATTTGGCCAAATGCCGAAAGAATAGAAGAAGAAAAATTAAAATAGATTAAGAATGAATACTAAATAAAATTTAAAAGAATAATTAAGTAAGAAATGAAAATATAAATATTTGTGGGTTGTCTCCCACTAAGCGCTTTGTTTAATGTCGCAAGCTCGACAATAAACTATCAAATATAATCTATAAAATTTGGGGGCACTACGTCTAAGTGCAGGACTTGTGAATCTTCAAGGTTCTCTGTATGATGATAATGTTTTAGACGCTGCCCGTTTACGATAAACGGTTCAATGGATTTTCCTTTAATTTCCACCGCTCCACTGGGGAAAACATTAGCAATTTGAGAAGGACCTGACCATCTAGATCGTAGTTTTCCCGGGAATAACTTTAGCCTAGAGTTGAATAACAGGACTGCATCGCCTTGTTTGAAGATTTTCCTTGATATGCGCTTGTCATGCCATTGTTTTGTTCTTTCTTTGTAGATTCTGGCATTCTCGTAAGCGTCTCGTCTGAGTTCTTCTAATTCACTTATATCGAGGATTCGCTTTTCATCGGCGGCTTTATAGTTTAAATTTAGATTTTTAATAGCCCAGTAGGCCTTATGTTCCAATTCTACCGGGAGGTGGCAAGATTTTCCATAAATAAGCTTAAATGGGGTTGTCCCTATGGGGGTTTTGTAAGGAGTTCGATACGCCCATAAAGCTTCTGGTAATTTCAATGACCAGTCTTTCCTTGAGGTGGTGACTGTTTTTTCCAATATTTGTTTGATTTCTCTGTTAGACACTTCCACTTGCCCACTGGTTTGAGGGTGGTAAGGTGTCGCTACTCTATGCCTTACGCCATACTTAAACAGTAGTTTTTCGAGTACCTTGGATATGAAATGCGATCCACCATCACTGACTACTATTCTCGGGACACCAAATCTTGGAAATATTATATTCTTAAAGAGTCTAGTTACTACTCGTGTGTCGTTTGTTGGAGAAGCTATAGCTTCAATCCATTTTGATACGTAGTCAACTGCTATGAGTATGTACTTGTTACCGAAAGAAGACGGAAAAGGTCCCATGAAGTCTATTCCCCATACGTCGAAAATCTCTACTTCCAAAATGCCCCTTTGTGGCATCTCGTCACGTCTAGATATGTTTCTTGTGCGTTGACATCTATCACATTTCTTGATAGCCGCATGCACATCCTTCCATATATTTGGCCAATAAAAACCGGCTTGTAGGATCTTGGAATAGGTTTTGGATGTACTTGCATGTCCACCATAAGGAGCGGAGTGACAGTGTTGGATTATATTTTCTACCTCTTCTTCAGGTATACACCGACGGAAAATACCGTCGGGACCTCTTTTGAAAAGTAAAGGGTCATCCCAGTAATAATGTTTTATGTCATAGAAGAATCGTTTCTTTTGCTGGTAGGATAAAGTAGGTGGAACTATTCCGGCAGCTAAATAATTGACGAGATCAGCGTACCATGGTGTAACACATATAGCTAAGGTGGTTTCTACCTGTTTATCAGCTTTATTTTCTTCCAAACTAGCTATAAGTTTATCGTACGAGAAATCATTGTTGATCGATGTTGTTTCCGGTTCCAGGTTTTCAAGTCTAGAGAGGTGATCTGCTACTACGTTTTCAGTTCCTTTTTTATCTTTGATTTCCAAATCGAACTCTTGTAGCAACAGGATCCACCTTAGGAGTCTAGGTTTAGCATCCTTTTTTGTTAAGAGGTACTTGATAGCAGCGTGGTCGGTGTAAATAATTATTTTGGCTCCGACCAAGTAAGAACGAAATTTATCTAGTGCAAACACTACTGCTAATAGTTCTTTCTCGGTTGTGGCGTAATTCATTTGTGCTTCATCTAGAGTTCTACTTGCGTAATATATGACGTGAAGCTTTTTATCCTTTCGTTGTCCTAAAACAGCGCCCACGGCGTAATCACTGGCATCACACATTATTTCGAATGGTTCATTCCAATCTGGTGTCTGCATTATGGGCGTGGAGATCAATGCTTGTTTAAGCGTCTGGAGTGCTTCTAAACATTTGTTGTCGAAGATGAATTCAGCATCTTTCATCAATAGTCCGGTCAAAGGTTTAGTTATTTTAGAGAAGTCTTTAATGAATCGTCAGTAAAAACCGGCATGTTCTAAGAAGCTTCGTACTTCTCTCACAGTTTTCGGAGGTTGAAGGTTTTCGATTACCTCTATTTTGGCTTTGTCTACTTCAATTCCTCTATTTGAGATTATATGTCCTAAAACAATTCCTTCTTGTACCATGAAGTGACATTTTTCCCAATTAAGTACTAGGTTTACTTTTACACATCGTTCCAGAACTTTTTCTAGGTTTTCAAGACATTCTTCAAAGCTTTGCCCGCATACGAAAAAGTCATCCATAAATACTTCCATGATATTTTCGAGAAAATCGGCGAATATTGCCATCATGCACCTTTGGAAGGTTGCGGGAGCATTGCACAAGCCAAACGACATTCGTCTATAAGCGAAAGTGCCAAAAGGGCACGTGAATGTTGTCTTTTCTTGGTCATCAGGATGAATTGGTATTTGAAAAAAGCCTGAGTAACCGTCTAGATAGCAGAAATGAGAATGTTTTGCTAATCGTTCCAACATCTGGTCAATGAATGGTAAAGGGAAATGATCTTTTCGGGTTGCTTTGTTAGTTTCCTATAGTAAATGCACATTCTCTATCCCGATTCGATTCGTTTGGTTATAGTTTCCCCTTTATCATTTTCAATAACTGTTATACCTCCTTTCTTCGGTACTACGTGTACAGGACTAACCCATTTGCTATCAGATATAGGATATATGATACCTGCCTCTAATAACTTGGTTACTTCCTTCTTCACTACCTCACTCAGGACCGGGTTCAGTCTCCTCTGATGTTCCCTAGAAGTTTTACAGTCTTCTTCTAGCATGATGCGGTGCATACAAATAGAAGGACTTATTCCTTTAAGGTCGGTGATGTTGTATCCTAGTGCGGTTGGATATTTTCTTAAGATATGCAGGAGTTTTTCGGTTTCGAGTTTTCCTAGGTCTGCATTAACTATCACTGGTCGTTCAAGTTCTAAGTCTAGGAATTCATATCTCAGATTTTTGGGAAGTGTTTTCAGGTCTAGGGTTGGTTTCTTAAGGCATTGCGTAGGATCCGGTGTTATTGCTAAACATTGGTTGAGTTTGTCTTCTACAAGATAGTCAGACGATTTGTCCTTTTCTAACTTTGTTTCTTTTATGCATTCATCGATGATATCCATGAAGTAACATGTGTCATCTATTGCAGGTGCTTTCAAAAATTGGGAAAGAATGAACTCAATTTTCTCTTCTCCTACTTCGAAAGTGAGTCGTCCTCGTTTTACGTCTATGATCGCACCGGCAGTTGCTAAGAATGGTCTTCCCAATATAATGGGTGTAACTTCGTCTTCTCTAATGTCCATAATTATAAAATCGGTTGGGATGTAGAATTGACCTATGCGCACGGGAACGTTTTCAAGAATTCCTATAGGATATCTAACAGAACGATCTGCTAGTTGCACAGACATTTTAGTTGGTCTTAATTCTCCCATTTCAAGTTTCTTGCATATGGATAAGGGCATAACACTAATACCGGCTCCTAAATCGCATAAGGCTTTATCTATGACAAATTTTCCTATGTGACAGGGTATAGAGAAACTACCTGGATCTTTAAGTTTAGGAGGCATATTCTGGATTATAGCGCTACATTCAACAGTGAGTGTAACAGTTTCGCTATCTTCAAGTTTCCTTTTATTAGAAAGAATTTCTTTTAAGAACTTAGCATATGAGGGCATCTGCGTAATAGCTTCTGTAAATGGAATTGTGACATTTAACTGTTTCAGTAGGTCAACAAATTTTTTAAATTGGCCCGCATCTTTGGTTTTAATAAGCCTTTGAGGGTAAGGGATAGGTGGTTTATAAGGTGGTGGAGGTACATAAGGTTCTTTCTTTTCTACGGTTTCCTTATTACTCTCTTCCTTTTTCTTAGGTGTACTTTCTTCCTCAATTGACTTCTTAGAGTTTTGGTTTTCATTTCTTGGATCTACTGGTCCTTCCACTTCCGTTCCACTTCTTAGTATGATTGCATGAGCGTGGCTTTTCGGGTTAGGTTGGGGTTGTCCAGGAAATGCACCAGTTGGGGCAGCAGTAGGCGCTTGTTGTTGAGCTACTTGTGATATTTGTGTTTCCAACATTTTGTTATGGGTAGCCAAGGCATCTACTTTACTTGCTAGTTGTTTGATTTGTTCGCTAGTGTGTATATTCTGGTTTAAGAAATCTTTATTGGTTTGCTGTTGAGAAGCTATGAAGTTCTCCATCATTATTTCCAAGTTGGATTTCCTAGGAACATTATTGTTAGGTGTAGATGGGGTCGGATTTTGATACCCAGGAGGTATAGTTGGGGCTTGATTTGGAGCGTGTCCTGGTGCGTATAAAGCATTATTACTCTTATATGAAAAATTAGGATGATTCTTCCAATTTGAGTTATAGGTGTGTGAGTAGGGATTTCCTTGAGCATAATTCACTTGTTCTGCTTGGATTCCGGTTAGGAGTTGACAATCAGCAGGAGTGTGACCTTGGATTCCACAGACTTCGCAATTTTGAGTTGCGGCAACCACGGTGGTTGGAGGTGATACATTCAAACTTTCAATTTTTTGGGCCAGGGCTTCCACTTTTGCATTAACATGATCAAGGCTACTTATCTCGTACATGCCACTTTTCGTTTGAGGTTTCTCTACCATTGCTCGGTCGCTTCCCCACTGATAATGATTTTGAGCCATGCTTTCGATAAGTTGATAAGCATCGGCGTAAGGTTTATCTATAAGTGCACCACCTGCTGCGGCGTCTATTGTTAACCTTGTGATGTACAAGAGACCATTATAGAAGGTATGAATCACTAACCAGTCCTCTAAACCATGGTGTGGACAAAGTCTCATCATGTCTTTGTATCTTTCCCATGCTTCGAAAAGAGACTCGCTATCCTTCTGTTTAAATCCATTTATCTGGGCTCTCAACATAGCTGTTTTGCTTGGAGGAAAATATCGGGCAAGGATGACTTTCTTCAACTCGTTCCATGTGGTAACTGAGTTGGAAGGAAGAGACTGAAGCCATCTTCTAGCTTTATCTCTTAACGAGAAAGGAAAAAGGCGAAGTCGAATTGCCTCTGAAGTGACACCATTAGCTTTAACAGTATCAGCGTATTGGACAAATACGGATAAATGAAGGTTTGGATCCTCGGTAGGATTTCCAGAGAATTGATTCTGTTGCACTGCCTGCAACAGAGAAGGTTTAAGTTCGAAGTTGTTTGCTTCGATTGCGGGTGGAGCAATACTCGAATGCGGCTCATCTTGCGATGGAGCGGCGTAATCTCGAAGAGCACGAGCTGGTTCTGCCATCTCGGGTATTGGTGAAAGAAAAAGATTTTTGAGGCCGGGCACTTCGATAGGAGGGAGATTGTTTGCAGCACGATATTCCCGAATTTGTCGTAAGACTCGGAGATATAGTTCGATATCGTTGATTCGTAAGTAAAACGGCTCGCCTTGTGAGCGAGTGTGTGGCATACAAATCAACGAAAGAAAAAAAGAGAAAAAAAATAAAAATTGCCTTAGTCTCTACAACATAACAGAAGAGTTACGATATCGACTAAATAAAAGTCCCCGGCAACGGCGCCAAAAACATGATCGCGACTTTATGAGTCGAATGGGGTACTAACTGCAAGTGCACAGTTCTATCGCGTAGTTTTAAAAGATATCGATCCCACAGGGACTTATGAATCGATATACCGTTTTCTAAGGTTACTTCGTAAAGCTAAGGCGGATGATATTTTGATTGTTTCGGGGGAAAAGTTAAAACTAAAATAAGATCTAAACTAAATATCAATTAAGCGGATATCGGTATGTAGTTCGTCGTAATTAGGGAATCAGATCTTCGTTGGTTTCTTGGTTTTAAAATAAATCTTTTCAGTAGACACTTTTGATTAAAAGCCTTTTCTCAAACTCTCGCTCTGTTGAATAGACTATGACTATATATTAACGTAGCTGTCACTTATTAGTTAAGTCCAAAATCACCTTTTGAAAACAATAGAATCTATAGAAACTCTTTTTAAGAAAATACTAATCGTTTAAACACCCTCGTCTCAAAGTCTCGCTCTGTTGACTTAGATTATATAATTAAATTCAAATGCTTAACTCTCGTCCTCACATTTAACTGTTAAAAATACTTTTTGAAAAAGATTATAATTTAATTAACTCTAAAAATTGCTTTCGCCCTGATCTAGAATTAATGTTCAATTTACACTGTCCAGTTAAAAACTCAAACTTTCGTTCTATTGATTTTAACTTCTTTAGTCTTTTACTCTCGTACAAAAACCTTGGTATTAAACTTGTAAATTGAGACCATAAAAGGAGTGATTTTATTTTTTAGCATAATTAAACCAACTTAGTTTTGATTCCTTCATTCCGCTTACTTTACATACCGATACCTAAATAAATTAGCCAGACATGCTAAACAGATCTAAACAATCATCAAGATTAAATAGAAACATCTCAGGCAAATAATGTAAATAAACAATAAAGCAGGGCATATATAAATTCAAACAATAATTAAAGAACCTGAGTAATTAATAGCAGTCTTGAACACTCCACCACAGACCGGTTGGATTTGTTCTTGAATTCTTCAATCGGACAGGAAAATAAAAGTGAAGGAAAAAAAACCTAGGGTCTAACGTAAGGTTAGATCCGGTAAAAGATACACAATAGTTTCCGGTGTAGAAACTATTGTGTGAAAAATTAATTAAATGCTGAAAGATTGACTGGAAAAGAAAATAGAAATTGCAAAGAGAAGTAAAAACTGTAAAAAATAATGCTGTAAAGTATGCTTGCACGGCTGGAAAAGAAAAAGCACGAAGAAGAGAGAGCTGCAGGGTTTGCTCCTTGGCTCTATTTATATTATCCCAATTTGTAACGGTTTTCAAAACTCCTTCCGTAAAAGTGGTCTTCACGTTTCCCAGGTCAAGCGTAACAATAGGCTTCAACGTGCCTCTGTTGCGCTTCTGAAGCCAAAAATATAGGAGAATGGTGTGACGTCCGTCACACCATGTGTTACGCTCGTAACACAAGGCAGCAGGGCGTGACGCTCGTCACACCATGTGTGGCGCTCGTCACAGGCTCAGCACTAGTACTTTTGGGCTGGGCTTTGGTTTGGTGAAATTTGCTTCTCTTCATTTCTTTTTGCACCTCCTTTTCTTCCTTTTTCACTTGTGCTTCAAATAAGCTACCTGAGACAAATAAAAGGAAAAATACCAAGTAATATCGAATAAAATGAAATAAATTGAAGTGAATAATAATATAATTTAATTAAATCGAGTCCAAAAATGTGATATAGTTTCATGTTATCACTTCTTTACCCAAATAGTGTAAGCTTCCGAAGCTACATAGTTGCACGGACCAAGCTCAGATCTTCCTTTCTTATGCACATTATGTCAAGCATGTATCATATTCTGCATTAAATGTTGGGGATCTTTACCCTCTTGATAGAACATACCTTCTAACTGAGTGTTATTAGGCTTGTCTCTCGAGGGGAACCCAAGTTGACAACGTGCCAAAGCAGGGTTGTAGTTAATTCCTCCTTGTGTACCAATGAGGGGCACATTAGAGAATTCACCACAACTGTCAATAATATCCACACTACTCAATGCAGAATCATACAAAATAATATCATCATTAGTGAGAGCCATAAGTCTCTGAGACCACCATAGACATTGCTCGTTCTCCATAAAAGCAGGCGTCTGAGGCAATTGCAAAATAAACCACTTGTACAGGAGAGGAACACAACACACAATAGTCCTACCACCTTTAGAATTCCTCAAATGCAAAGAGAAATACATATCACCCAACAGAGTAGGCACATGATTCCTAATCAAGAAGATTCTAATGACATTAATATCAACAAAACCTTCAATGTTAGGGAACAAAGATAAACCATATATGAGCAACACAAATATGGCTTCAAAAGTGTCCACACTACCGGCTTGAGAAAAGACAGTAGCTTTGCCTATGAGAAACTCATAAGTCAATCCAAACATTCCTCCTTTCTTCACTCAATGAGCCTTAATCTCAGACTTCTTCAGATGAAGAGCTTCATCTATGATATGAGATCTGGGAATCTTCTCCAATCCACTAAAAGGCACCTTGTCAGCAATAGGTATCCCAAGAGGTGGGCATACTCCTCTAACATAGGCATAAGCTGATAAAAGGGAAAAGTGAAGCAATGGTAGAGAGGGTCATAAAACTGAACCAACACACTCAAGAGTCCTTCAACCACATCAGTAGATAGCACAAATAAAAGCTTCCCATGACGTTGCTTGAAGTCCAAGGGATCTAATACAAAGGATCGCAACTTCCTTAGCTCTTTCAAATCAAAACATCTGAAATTATACTTCTTAGTGTTCCTTCATCCACAGTCCATGATCTGAAAATATTTGCAAATAAGACCTTAGTTCCTTGAAAATATTTTTTGTGTGTGTGATGAATGTTATGATGCGCATGGATGCATGAATGCAACAATTACACATAAGGGATCACACACAAGGCAAACAAACAAAGGTCAAAGGATGAATCAAGTCATTGTCAAGATCAATCATCCATTTTGGTGGATTATGGTTTCACCTTATCAACACCCAAGTTCCATTGATATTGACAAGACTTGATTGGATCAACCCAGAATCAAAGGATTTATTATGAGTCACGAGCATGGAGTCGGGTTAAGAACCATCCCAAAGGAGTATACTAAGGAAAAAAACATGTAGATCATGTTCTAAAATGTTCCCATAGTCTTAATTCCATCTATCGGATATTACAAGTTAGGATGACTGACTCATTAACCCATAATATTCTCAAGAGAAACTCGTCTGAGTGTAATATCGCGAAACAACTGTTATCAAGTCTACATCTAAACAGTCTCCGCACTACGTCCTAAATAGGCCAAGTTGGGTTAAATGTTCTACATTCCTCAGCTTCTCGGACCACAAATCAGAGAAAGTAGTGCCTAACCACAAATAACTTGTGTGACATCAATAGCTCCAAAAGGGTCTCCACTGAGTAGACGGGTCTTAAGCCAACTTGTCAAGGACTACTCCATACAAGTTGAACATGACTATACCATCCTCCTCTCATAATTGCACTTAAGTTCGGGTTAGAACTTATCTCACCACTCAGAGATCACCAAACACAACAAGCAAATTATATCACACAAACAAGTATACAAACATCAAATATACAAATATGTACACATAAATAAAAAAGTAGGCTAAACCCACTAAGGACTACTCCCCAGTAGAGTCGCCACTTAATTTCTGTAGCGGTAAATTCATGACCATTAAGCTATGGATAAACTTAACGTCAACAAAACCAAGGTCGCCGCTGTGCTTTTATTGTTTCCAAAGGAAAAGGGAAAAGTAAGAAAAAAATCCAAAGATAAGAATTCTTCAAATCAAAACTAATAAAATGCCAAAGATTACATGTAAGGGGGTTGGTTACACAGAGGGAAGGTGTTAGCACCCAAAGTGTCCTAGGTACTCCTAGGGAGCCTTTTTTTTTATGTGTGTATGTGTTTTGGTATAAAGATGTTTGAAACAAATAGAGTGTGGGGATGAGAAAAGAATTCATTAATTATATTTGTGTGTTTGACAAGACCTTCGGACTTGTGCCTACATACCAACATAAAAATCAGGGATCAAAACCTCGTAGTTCGTGGTATCAATTTCAAAATGAGTGGATTGTTTTTAACAAAAGTTTAAGTTTAAAAGAGGAACAAATGGCCCAAAAGTTTGAATGAGTGTTAGTTCTTTTTTTCTTTTGAAATTTTTAGTCAATATGATTAGATTCATTTACAAGTTTGATTTAAGAAAAGAGTTTTAAAAATGCAATGGCATAAGGCCAAAGTTTGTAATTTGAAATAAGGTCTAAGGTTTGAAATCACAAACAAAGAAAGTTTTTTGAAAAGGGGGAGAGATTTTGAAATTTAAGAAGTGGGAGGAGATGAAGGGACTAACCCTAAGCATAAAATTAAAAGTTAAGAGTTGAAAAGATCTGACCAATGGGATACAATCCAATAGACAAGAATGCCATATAGAAAACCCATTTTCCTTTTGGACTTTGAATCAAGCAATAATCATTAAGAAATTAGTAATATGAAGAGGAAGGCATCAAATAAATATGACCACATCCAAGCAAATAGATCCATAGTTGTCAGTCTTCTCATGTATCAGATGAAATACTTCTTGATTTTTGCTCAGAATAAGGTGTAGCATGAGACCAAAATAACAGTTGCATCAAGACCATGTAGCAGATTAACTCAAGTGGATCCAAGTACTTGCATAAGATGAAATCTGAAATCACAATACCTGAGTCTCAGAAATGTTGGCATTGGCCAAGTCCTTTTGGTCAAGAAATGTTGCCTAATTCTAAGTCCAAAGCTCATATCAAACCCAACAGTCTACACAAACATTTTTTAGGTTTTTTGTTGTTTATTAAGTATTTTAAGGTCCTAAGACCACAAACACAAACAAAATACACAAACAAATATATACAATCACAATATATGGCTCAAATGAGCAAAGTGAAAAATGACATAAACATAAACAAATTAAAATGCTATGTAAATGACAAATGAATGGTAAATGACTTGAATTTTAAATTTCATAAAGTAAATGACTTGAATTTAAGATCAATATTAATACAAGTTAGTCAAATGTTAGTTGATTAGATGTTAGTGATGTTTTGATTTTCAATTGATTAAGTCATTCTTCCGAGAACACTCAACCATCTATTTGCAAGCATGGATCCTTGAACCAAGACATCTTCCAAAGGAAGGAAAAAAGGCCAAGTTTCCACATAATACCATGAAAAATGGGAGACTTACAATCTCACTTACTAGAATGCTATGCCTTTAGGGTCAAATTTAGCTCTATGTTAAGCAATCGTAATTGAACTTATGTAGAAGTCGCAACTATCTGAGGCCGAGCAATACAAATTTAGGTGCTAATGCATGTTAGAGATTTGGTATAATGGACCAACTCCTACAACATACCACACACTAAAAGAAAAGATCAAAAGGATGGACCTATCTCATCCATACTTGTATTGGTTCATCTAACACAAGGTTATTGATGAACCAATTAGCCTTAGGATATTGAGATTTTATTGGTCAATGAAAGGGATGGGAAATAATGAGATTGAAGATGAAGAGGGATGGGGGATGAGAGAAACACAAATTGGTCATGGGAGGAATTTTATCAAATTAAAATCATTCATTCATTCCCCTAAATCCAATGAGTTTAACTTAATAAAAGTCAAATACCCTTGACCAAGGCCCAAACATATAGTAAAACCTCACAAGTCAATAAAATTGGCTCAACATAATTTCAATATAATTAATCAATAAAAAACAAATTAAAAATGCATTTAAATTAAATTTAGTTTGGTCAAAACCTAAAACCTCTTCAAAACACCAAATAAATGCCCAATAGATTTATCCTAGGCCAAACAAGGTCAAGGGACCTTAGACAAAAAATTTCATGATTTTTGAAAAGTCATAAGTATTTTTAAACAATTAAAAATATGCACACAAAAAATTATTTCATGAAAAATATCAAAATTAATCCAAAAAATAATTTTAATTTAGAAAATGAAAGAGGAAAATATATAAATATTTTTGGTGAAAGTCCCATATTTTTTGGATTAAAAATGAAATTAATATGAATTAAACAAAATAACACAATTAAATGGAAAATCAGAAAATATGGAAAATCAGGGGCCATTAGATGTCCCTCATTAATTGAGGTGGAAGATCTAATGGCCACGCTTGTCCAGTCCACTAAAGACCAAGTCAAACACACTGCAGGAGTGGTAATCAAAACGAAATGATGAGATTAAAACGTTTAAACAAGATCTGATGGCTGAGAGGCATGACAACACACCACCGGAGCTAGGGCTCCTGTCTTCTTCTCCAGTGGACCTCACCGGAATGGTCCACCATCAACCATCATTAAAATAAAAAAACAAGGACATGGATTCAAAGAAAAAATGCCCAAGAGCTCGAACCTGGCCTCAATTTTCTCCAATTCCAAGTATATAAAAAGATACTAGATTTGAGTTTTGAGGATCATGAACTGAGTTGCTTCGATTTGACCTCAAAGAAACTCAATCTTCTTGCCTACATTGGTAGGACTTTAGCCAACCAAAAACCACAAAGAATAATGAAGAATTGAGGGAGAATCGAAGAGATGAAAATTCTGAAAAATTACCTTCGAGGGAGCGTCAACCTTGCTTGGTCTTGATTCCAATTGTGCTTGGCTTTGTTTCAGAAGCTTGTAGGAAGTGATTAGGATCAAGAACTGACCTGGACTCTTGGAGTTTCAATCTCCAAACAGAACGAAATTTGAAGCTCGATTTTCAAATAAAAACCTTCACGATTATCCTTTAACGGTGAGGGTTTGGATTGCAGGTTCAAAGCTTGGGCATGAGGTCTTTAATTCTGAGCAATGATGGTTGTATTTATAGACAAAGAGATTCATTTCCACACACTTCCAAAAATTGCCAATTTTAGTAATTCACCTTGCATGATTGCATGGGCGTGTGATAGGCTCATCAAGTGATGTATTCAGGTCCAAAAATGAGTGAGAATCATGCTGAAATCATGTCATGTGGTCATGCATTTGTGTTTGAAATGTGGAAGTGAAAATCATCCAAATGGTACCTCACATTTCACCCATGCGCAAGTCTTTTATTCTTTGGCCAAATGAGATGATCTTAGACTTTTTTGAAAGGTGAGATCAAGGGGAACAACTTTCATGTTGAACACTTTTTCATTTGAAGCTTAGATCATGATGAATTTTGAGGTGGAAGTTTGGGAAATCAAACATATTTGATATTTTCCAAGTCCCAAGTCAAATGTTCACTTCTTCCACCTTGAATAACTTTTTATATGGACTTCAAATGAAAAAACATTCCTTCATCAAAGTTGTAGCTCTTTCAAACATATTCAATTTGGTTATAAATTTGACCTCATTTGCATTTTTCATGAAGGATTTATGCATGTTAGAAGTTGAGGAAAATCACTTGTTCAATGGTATAGGCCCAAAATGACCTATAATGTTTCCTCTTGGCACATGCATTTGCAAGTTGAATTTGAACTCCCTCCAAACATAAAGGTTTAAGTAGACATCTATAATTTGATCATGGAATTTGAATGGCTTTCATCTTATAATAATTGAGCAAGTTATGGTCTTGAGAAGTTAACCTCATAACTAGAGTTCAGACAAAATGACCTATAATCTTTCACCATAAAAGATGACTTTCCAAGCAAAACTTGCTCTTGACTTAAACATGAACATTGTTTTTAATGTAATTTTGACTAACCTTTCTCTTGAAATCATTTTCATATGACAAAAAGTGTAGGAGATATGGTCTAAGGAACCCCAATTTTGACCAGTTGACTTTCTCTGGTCAACCACCATGAGCCATCTTGCTAGCTTGATATTCTATTGACTTTTGGAACTCATGGAGGATAATAAATGTGTAGGATGATGTAATATGAAGTACCCCTTTAAATACTTGATCAAATGTTGAAGAAACTTGTTGAAGAAACTTGTTGAAGAAGTCACACAAGATACCTAGATGAATTAGGGTTTCCAAGGCAAACAAACTCCAAACTCTTGATGATTTCTTGATCAAAATGTAACGTGAAGATCATGGGGATCCACATATGATGCCTAAGACCAATATGAACCATTTCTTGATTGAACTCCTTGCATTGAGGGCCTCAAACCCTAAATGTGAGCTTGATAGAACATAGGTGAGCACACACACTACCTACAAAAGAGTTAAACTATATATTGACATATTTTTGGTATTTTAGTTAGTAAATAATGAAAAACAAAGTATGATACAATTAAAAGTGCTTGGTGATCTCTCCCAATGCAAACCCAATGAATGAGGGGTAAGGAGACTACCAAGGTGTGATCCCAATGCTAATGCATATGATGAGATAACATGAGGGATCTTAGGGTCAAAATAGGGTCTTACAGATATAATATTATTTCCCAAAAAGAAACATCCTCAAGAAGTGCTCTTTCTATCATCAACATTGTCGGCTCAATCTGCATCACAGTATCCTATAAGCAAGAAGTTTGCATTATGAGAATACAATATTCCATAGTCAGTAGTTCCATTGATATACTTCAGGATCCTTTTCACTTGAGTAATATGACTCATTTTGGGTTCAGACTGATATCTAGCACAAACTCCTACAACAAATGTCATGTCAAGTCTATTAGCTGTAAGATACAACAGTCTACCAATGATACTCCTATATAGACATTGATCCACATTTACACCTTTTTCATCTTTAGTCAGTTTCAAGTGAGTTGGTGCAGGTGTACTTTTATGACTAGCCTTTTCCATGCCAAACTTGTTTACTATGCTCTTGGCGTACTTGCTTTGAGAGATGAAGATAATTCCATCCATTTGTTTAACTTGGAGCCCAAGAAAGTATGTCAACTCACCAACAAGACTCATTTCAAATTCAAATCGTATCTTCCTGAAAAAATGTTGTACCATCTGGTTCGACATCCCTCCGAACACAATGCCATCAACATATATTTGAGCTATCATGAGTTTATCATTCTCTTCTTTAACAAACAATGTCTTTTCTATTCCTCTTTTCCTGTATCCATTGTTAACAAGGTACTCAGTGAGCCTTTCATACCAGCCCCTAGGTGCTTTCTTTAATCCATAGAGAACTTTCCTTAGTTTGTAAACATGACCTGGAAAGTTGGAATTTATGAACCCCTTGGGTGGTTAGCATAGACTTCTTCGTTCAAGTATTCGTTTAAGAAGGCACTTTTCACATCCATTTGAAATAGCTTGAACTTAAGTAGAGCCAATCCTAACAGTAGTCTTATTGACTCAAGGCGAGCAACATGGGAAAATGTCTCATCAAAATCAACCCCTTTAATTTGAATGTATCCTTGAGCAACAAGTTTGGCCTTGTTTCTAGTTACAATCCTTTTTTCATCAAATTTGTTCTTGTAGATCCATTTTGTGCCAATAACATTCATTTCTTTAGGCCTAGGAACTAAGCCCCATACTTCATTTCTTATAAACTGGCCTAAATCTTATTGCATATCATGATCCAAAATTCATCAGTCAAGGCTTCCTTCAAATTTTTAGGTTCAAACTCCGAGACAAAGCAAGCATTTGAAATCACATCTCTAGATCTAGTGGTGACCCCTTCATTAAGGTTTCCAATAATGAGATCTATTGGATGATCTTTCTGAATTATGATGGAGGGACCTTTGTTGACTTG
This sequence comes from Lathyrus oleraceus, assembly GCF_024323335.1. Classification (NCBI taxonomy): domain Eukaryota; kingdom Viridiplantae; phylum Streptophyta; class Magnoliopsida; order Fabales; family Fabaceae; genus Lathyrus; species Lathyrus oleraceus. Next base: position 526,501,417 of record NC_066581.1, read on the forward strand.
GTGGTTGTCTGGTTCAATGCCTCTTGATTCACTGTCTAACTCAATAACTTCCTTATTTTTAGATGTGTCAATTTGCTGAGATGATGTGCCAACATCTTCCTCAACATAAATCACTTTTTCTGAGATATTATCATCCACTACAACATTGATGGATTCCACCATGACTTTAGTTCTAGAATTATAAACTCTAGAGGCTCTGTTGTTTGTAGAGTATCTCAGAAATATTCCTTCATCACTCTTGGGATCCATCTTTCTTCTTTGTTCATGATCATCCAAAATGTAGCATTTGATTCTAAATACAGAAAAGTATTTGATAATGGGCTTTCTTCCTTTCCATAGTTCATAAAGTGTAGCTGAGGTACCAGTTCTTAAAGTGACTCTATTATGAATATAACAAGCAGTATTCATTGCTCCAGCCTAAAAGTGGTAGGGTAGATGCTTGGTATGAAGCATGAGTCTATATGATTCTTGTAGAGTCATGTTCTTGCATTCAACAACACCATTTTGCTTAGGGGTGATAGGAGAGGAGAACTCATGACCAATACCTTCAGAGGAGCAAAATTCAGCAAATCTTCTTTTTTAAATCCTTCCCATGGTCACTTCGAATCCTGACAATTCCACTTTCCTTCTCTCTTTGAATCCTTTGACAGAGATTTTTGAACACCTCAAAGACATATGATTTTTATTTGATAAAGTTCACCCAAGCGAATCTTGAAAAATCGTCAACAACTACATATGTGTATCTTTTTCCTCTAAGGCTCTCAACCTGGATAGGCCCCATTAAGTCCATATGAAGTTCCATAACTTTTGAAGTAGTCTGATGTTATAACTTTGGATGTGACATCTTGGTTTGCTTCCCAATTTGACACTCACTACACATTTTACCTTCTTCAATCTTGATTCTTAGAATACCTCTGATGGTTTCTTTTGACACAATCTTTTTCATGCCTTTCCGATGTAGGTGTCCAATTTTGTGGTGCCACGGGTTAACTTCGTCTTCTTTGGATATCATACATGTGGAAGTGCAGTTAGTTTCTTTAGATGACCATAAGTAACAATTATACTTAGACCTGACTCCCCTCATTAGAACTTCACTTTTCTCATTAGTGACTAAACACTATGGTTTGTGAAGTTAACTTTAAGACCCTCATCATATAGTTGACTGTTACTAATCAAATTAGCAGTAAGACCTTTTATCAACATGACATTATCAAGACTTGGGAGTCTTGTACAGGATAGTCTTCCAACTCCTTTAATTTCACCCTTATCCCCATCTCCAAACGTGACATAGCCGATTGAGTATGAATTATTGTTTTCAAGGAACTTCTTGACACCTGTCATGTGTCTGAAACATCCACTCTTAAAATACTAGTCTTCTCGAGATGAGGCTCTAAGAGAGGTCTGAGCTATAAGACTAGTGTTGACAGACTTGGGTATCTACTCTTTGTTTTGATTAGCTCTGGGATGTGTTGGATACCTGGGATAACCATACAATTTGAAACAAAAGGGCTTTATATGACCATATTTTCCATAGTAATGACATCTCCAGCGTAATAACTTGCCTTTAGTTTGAGAGGCATGATGTTGAGCCAGAGGTTTAGACATTGCATGCTTAGACTCCCTCTTTGGAAGAACAAAGTTGGTCATAGAGCTTTATCCTTTTTTTGTCCAGAGATTGACGTTTAAATCCAATCCCCCTCATATCTCCAACTCCTTTTCCAATATGCAAAACTTCATCTAACACATCAGATCCCTTGTTCAACATTCTTACAGTCTTTGACATATTGTCAAGTTTGAAGTCAACAATATCACCTCATTTTGAAGATCAGAGATGGTGAATTGAAATTCTTCTTTTTCAGCCTACAGTTGAGATATAATTTTCTTCTGTTTTTCTCCCAACTGACACGCTTATTCACTTATGATGCAAAGCTCTCTATAGGATGCAACCAATTCTTCATAGGATAATTCTTCATCACACGAATCTTCATTGAATCTTCATATATGTCACTAATACCCAATTCAAAGGTTCGGAGAGACCCAATAAGTTCATCTAACTTCATGTTGCTGATGTCTTGAGCTTCTTTAATTGTTATGACCTTCATGTCAAAACTGGTAGTGAGAAGCTAAAGTATGGACATTTTCACTTTGGATGTGCCTTCATGAGTAGTTCTAAGGATCTCCCAAGCTTTTTTTAGCTACAATACAAGTATTTATGAACATGAATATATTTTTGCCAACCCCATTGAATAGGGAATTCAAAGCTTTGAGTTTCCAAGAGCCAGTTCATATTCTTCCTTAGACCAGTCCTCTTCATGCTTCAGATCAGTAGTAGCCTTCCCATCTTTGTCATTCCAAGAGCCAATTCATATTCAGGATCTGCTTACTAGAATTTCCATTGGTATCAAAGCAGGCATTCTGCTCTATTTCTAGCTAAAGAAGCTTGGGAGATCCTTAGAACTACTCATGAAGGCACATCCAAAGTGAAAATGTCCATACTTTAGCTTTTCACTACCAGATTTGAGAATCTAAAGATGAAAGATGATGAGAATATTCATGATTTTCACATGAGAATATTCATGATTTTCACATGAGTATCCTATTAACACCTAATAAAATAATTAGTCTAATAATCCAAATTTAATCATAAGTTAAATGGTTATACATAAATTATTTTATTGATCCGATTAAATAAAAACCAATATAAGTTATTAACTTATGTTTAAATAATTAATCTAATAAATAATATAACTATTCGATATAAACAAAGATTAAGTAATTTTTATTAGAAAACCTAATTGATACCATAATTATTCAAAGAACAAAAGGCCCTAATTAATTCTAGAGGAGAGACCAACAATCCCTTACGACCTCATTAGCCTGTTAATGATCTGAAAAGTCAAAAAGGTCTCCTTTGACTTTTCAGGTTACTAATGTTGACTTGCAACTACTCTGGGTAAGGGTGGTCAAAATTTGGGGTACGATAGATTGGTTAGTTAAAAAAATGTTACAAAGAGATTGGACACCTTCTTAGTCACTTGGCTTGACCTAGAAAATAATTTTCAAGATAAAAACATTTGAAACATATTTTGAGTGTGCATGAGTTTCCTTAGAACTTAGAAGTTACTTCCTTACTTTTACAAAAATCTAGTGACTAGGACAGACACATCTTGGTAATCTTTCACACTTCCTCTCTGATCAATCACCATTTACATTGAATTTTCATTACTGATCCGACGCAAAACAGAGGCATTTGACACGCTGTGCAAGCATTTATGGTACATTTCGAGTTAGTTTCACTTCCGTCATTTTATTTACGTGTTTTTTCTCTTTGTTATGTTTTACCTTTTATTATCATGACTTTATGCGCGGGATAGCTGTGTTTTTGTCCGACAGATCCAGGTAGAGGAACCGAAGAACTCAGAACAAGATAGTGCGAGATTCTGGCACGCAAGGGAGCAGAAAACCCCGGTACAGGAGGCCTGACACGGCCACCCATATCACCTGGCACGGGCCGTGTCAGGGAAAGGGAAGACAAGTGAAGAAAACATTAGCCTGACACGACCACCTGTGTCAGCTGGCACGGGCCGTGTCAGGGAAAGGGAAGACAAGTGAAGAAAACATTAGCCTGACACGACCACCTGTGTCAGCTGGCACGGGCCGTGTTAGGCAGAGCCCTAAACCGTGTCACCCCTGCCATGGGCGTGTCAGCTTAAACAGTAGGCTGACACGGGCCGTGTTAGCCCAAGCCCAAAACTTCCAGTTTTCTCGGGCTTTTCATTCGCCGGGCTTTTTAGAGACATCTTTGGACCTGTCAAAGGAAAAATCATCTTGGAATACGGAAAAACACAGTAGTGTGAAGCAATCAAGTATTACAAAGATCAAGGCACTCAGAGAGCTGAAGATATTCATGAGCGGAAGTGATTGAAGATCAAAGTCATCCAATTACTTGTAATGTGTAATTTTTATCTTGAATTTGTTTTAAACAATATGAGTAGCTAAACCCCTCAATGCTAGGGGGGTGTCCATGATTTAGAAATGTAATGAATTTGAGTTTACATTTGCATTTATAATATTGTTTTTACGGTAACCTTTTGATGTGTTTATTACTTTCTCTTTCGGACCAATTGAGATTGATTTGTGGTTATCAATTAGGCTGGACCTCCATTGATAAAGTTTTCATAAGGTTACTCTACAGTAGATATCACCTAGGACTAGGGATACCCTATATGAACCAAAGTATTCTTGATATTATACAGCTTAACTTCACCCTAATTGGCTATGGACATAGGAATTAGGGTAGATTGATTAAAGGTTTTCTCACCAAGGAGTTGGGGGAAAATACCCTTGAGAACTGGTAGTAATTGATATTTGTTGATGCAATAGTGACTCAGAGTTATTACAGGGATAAATCATACACCTTCCCTGGCATTGTTCCTTTTCCTCTATAAACCCTTACTTTCATATTTCTTTACCTTTACTTTTAATATTATATTTTTACACTCAAAAACCAAATTAACACTTTTTGTTTAATTGAATGATAATTTAAACTCAATATTAACGTACAGTCTTTGAGATCGACATTCGGGGAATTTCCCCATTATTACTATAAAAGGCAAAATAGTACACTTGCTATTTTCCCGATCAAGTTTTTGGCGCCGTTGCCGGGGACTGCCAAAAATATAGAGTTTAATTTTATTTCAATTAAAATTTTGTTGCTCTGCTATAAAATTATTTTTCTGTCATTTATAATTTACTAATTTGTGTATGCGAGGAGAACCCTCAGCTGAATTTCTTTTTGACGCAGAGAACAAAGAGTGGATTCTACAGAAGAAAGTACCTCTGATTACTCAAAAGTCAAGGAACCCATGGCTGAAGTTCCTCCAATTCCACCTCCTCCACCTCCGGAAAGACTCCTGGGTGACTATGGAGGTGCAAATGCACAGGGTGGTAGACTGACATTGTTAACCAACCGGTGAATGTGACGAATTTTCAACTACATCCTAGCACGATCAATCAGTTGGAAAGAAAACCTTTCACCGGAAAGAATAATGAAGATGCCAACAAACATCTGCAAAGGTTTCTGACCATGAGCACCACCTTGAAAATTGATGGTCATACTGATGAAGCAAAAATATTAAGAATGTTCTCGTTCACTTTAGTTGAAGACGCGGAAGAATGGTTCTATTCTCTCCCTGCCGGTAGTATCACTTACTGGGAGGAGATGGAAACTGCATTCTTAAATGAGTACTTTCCAACATCAGTATTCCTGAGAAAAAGGTATGAAATTCTTAATTTCAAACAGAAGGATGTTGAATCAGTGGGAGACACTTACAAAAGATTCAAAAGGATATTAGTCGCGTGTCCCACTCACAATATGGATCAGACCGAACAAATTCAGATGTTCGTTAATGGGCTGAAAATAAAAACAAAACAATTGATTGATACAGCAGCCGATGGCTCAACAAATTTCTCAACAACCACTGGTATCAAGAGGATTATTGAAGCAATAGCTTCCAATGAGCATCTAGAGCTATATGACAGATGTACCAGTCAGCCAGACGGGGTAATTGATATAAAATTAGAGACAAATAAAATCTGTCTAGAAGACACTATTGCTGCCGAAGTGGACAAAAGCTGAAAGCTATGAATATAGGTACTCAACAGATAGCGCAGGTTCAACCAACTCAGGCGAGCACTTGTGAAATCTGTAATGGACCTCATCACACGGTCTATTGCTTTGCGACTCCCCAACAAATCGAAGAGATCAAATTCTTGAAGCAGAATAATCCCAACTCTAACACGTACAACCCAGGTTGGAAGAATCATCCAAACTTCTCCTGGAAAGATCAGAGAGGGAATGTTCCGCAACAAGGTACATGGCAATATCAGACTCAGTATCAGCAACAACAACAACAACAACAACAACAGGCACCTAAAAAGGCTGAATGGGAGATTGTCATTGAAAAGTTAGCAGCCTACAACATACAGTTTCAAGAAGAAACAAGGACTAATCAGAAAAACACCACAACCTCCATCAAAAATCTTGAAGTTCAAATGGAACAGATAGCACAACAGTTAGCTTCAAACTCTCAAGCCCCGGGCACCCTACCTAGTGGTACGGTGACAAATCCACGGGAACATAACACGGTTAACGCTATCACAACCCGAAGTGGAAAGTTAATAGAGGAAAATGATATAGAAAAAGATGGATTGATAGAGGTGGATTTAGAAATCAAGGAAACAAAAGTCCAAGATGAAGAAGCAATACCACCTCCTTTCAAGGAGAAGGAGAAGGTTCCTAAACCCATAATCAAACTCCCTTACCCTCCACGACAGAAAAAGAAAAATCAACATGAGAAAATTTTTGAGAAGTTTCTGGAGATGTTCAAAAAACTCGAAATCAATATCCCTTTTTCTGAAGCATTGGAACAAATGCCAATATACGCCAAGTTCATGAAAGACATAATTTCCAAGAAGCATTCCACTGATACGAAACCGATCATCCTGACTGAAACATGCAGTGTTATTCTCCAAGGCATGAAAATCCCAGTGAAAAAGAAAGACAGGGGATCGGTTACTATTCCTTGCACTATTGGTGATAGAAAATTCAAGAAGGCTCTGTTTGACTTAGGAGCAAGTGTAAGCTTGATGCCACTGTCCATCTATAAGAAATTAGGCATCGGTTCTGTTCAAGACACTCGAATGACCCTTCAGTTTGTGGATCGCTCTGTTAGGCGACCCTATGGTATTGTGGAAGATGTTCTTGTAGAAATTGACAAGTTTGTTTTTCCAGTCGACTTCGTCATTCTGGAAATGCCGGAGGATGAGGAGATTCCTCTCATATTGGGAAGACCTTTCTTTGAAATAGGACGTTGTATGATAGATATTAAGGAAGGAACTATGACCCTCAAGGTATATAATGAAGAGTTAAAGATAAATGTGAGGAATACAATGCAATACAAAGATGATATCGGCACAAGCAACACTATAGAGATAATCGACCAAGTAATTGCTCAAGAAAATGACCAACATAGACCCCGGTCAACACTAAACCGGGTCTTAAGCTTATCCATTTTTGAAAGTAATGAAGATGAAGAAGAATCTGAGGTGCTTGATCTGATGGAAAAACAACCTGAATGGATTAGATCTAGACCACACCGGTGGGAAGATCTAAGACCACCACCATCCGATGTCACTGAAGAATAAAAAAAAGGGGTGAATCTGAAGCAGTTGCCAACAAATCTGAAGTATGTATTTCTAGACACTGAAGAAAAATGTCCAGCTATCATTAATGCTAGTCTACAAATTGTCCAAGAGGCAGAACTCATTTAAGTGCTAAAAAATACAAGGGTGCAATCGGATGGGAAATTGAGGACTTAAAAGGTATAAGCCCTACTGTTTGCATGCACAAGATCTTAATGGAAGATGACCACAAACCGGTAGTGCAACCACAACGAAGACTTAACCCAGCCATGAAAGAAGTGGTGCGCAAAGAAGTTGTAAAACTCTTGGATGCGGGCCTAATCTACCCTATCTCCGATAGCTCTTGGGTAAGTCCAGTCCATGTGGTACCAAAAAAAGGGGGCACAATGATAATAAAGAATGAAAAGAATGAGTTGATTCCAACCCGCACTGTTACAGGTTGGAGAGTGTGCATCGATTACAGAAGGCTAAACGTGGCAACAAGGAAGGATCACTTCCCGTTACCATTCATTGATCAAATGCTGGAAAGGTTAGCAGGACACGATTACTATTGTTTCCTAGACGGTTATTCGGGGTACAACCAGATTGCGGTTGCCCTTGAAGACCAAGAGAAGACTGCATTCACATGTGTAACACCTCAAAATTTGCCCTCCTCTCTTGGGACTAGCTTAGCATATTGCATTTCATTTTGTGGAATAAACAAGTCATCCTCCTAAGTCTTCCTCAGAAGATAGAGAGGTTGAGAGATTCAAGCTTGAGGGTCTTGTTGAATTGATCAATCATCTGAGGGTTGCTCTTCAATTAGGGTTTTATTGGTTCCTCAAGGAGGTTGAGTATTATCTTGGTTGAAAGGGTATGTCACCATCATCATGGTCTTATCATCCTCAAGGGTTCATTGTGCCTGATCATGTTCTTTAGGATTAGGGTTTTGACCTCTGGTCAACCCTAATCAATGGCATTCTCCCAACCAGGGATTCTCAAGGAGATGAGGTCTTTATTGAGATGGAGATCATCATATTGATTTTATTGAGCTTGTACAAGCTAGGGTTTCATTTTGGAGCCATTTCATCAAGTGGTTGAGGCTCAAAATCATCTGTGCGTGTTCAAGTCATCTGTCAACCATAAAAGTCAACAGAAAGTCAACTGTGGGCTAGGAGGTGGAGAAATGAGTTTCAAAATCCCATTCATGTTAAAAGGGGTTTCATTTGTCATTACAAGTGCATATCTTGAAGAATTTGAGGCCAGATCAAAACTTTCCAAAAATGGAAAGTGACCTATAATTGAAAGTTTCCAAAAATGGAAAGTTTTTGGTTCAAATTCAACTTGATCTTGCATCATCAAAAAAGCTTCAAATGAAATTTTGTCCAACATGAAATTTGAAGATCTCTCTCTCCCATTTCCAAAAAGTCCAAGATCATGAATTTATGATGAATGGTTGAGGAGATATGATCAAATCATTGCCAAGTGTGCTTGAAACTTCAAAAGGGCATATCTTTTGACTCATAACTCCAAATTGAGTGGTTCTTTTTGCAAAATTCTTCTCATGACATGAACTTTACAAATCATTCATCACATGATCATATGCATATTCATGATTATTTTGGAGGGAAAATGGCAAATTTGAAATTGGTGCATCATGGGAACTTTTTACCATTGCCATTGTGTTTGAAAAATGATTTTAAGTGAATTTGGCCATGCGCATGGTACCGTTCACGTTTGGAATTGCCATGCACCACAAAAATTGTCATTTTTGGTCACACACCCTATCTTCGCTAATCTCAACTAAACCTTGCCTAAATACAATTTGGATGTGATTAGTGGAGCATATATATACATAATCATAACAGAATTGAGGAGGATTCTAGATCTAGATCTCAAAATTCTTTTTCCCTCCATTTTTTCTCCAAATCAAAGCTTCAATTTCTTCCACATAGTGCATTGATTTTCTTCCATATTCTTGTTCACTGACCTTCATTTAGTGTAGATCAAGCATTGGTTTGGAAGATTCGAGCAGAATTTGTGCATAATCCAAGGAAGAACATGAAGATGGAAATTGTTATTTAATCAAGATCTAGTTCATCTCAAGTCTCAATTTCAACTTCAGGCTTCATAACAAGGTTGCTAGAGCTGATCTACATGCTTACCAAGCCTTGAATACACCACTACCATTGTTGGATCTTCAAGAGGTCAAAATTTCGAACCTCTTAATTCATGATGTTATGTGCATATTATTGTAGATCTTTCCGCGCTGAAAATTCTAATCTAAATTTCATAAAAAACGGACAAATATTGAGAGAGTTATGAGAGATTAAAGTTTGGTGTTCATAAGTGTTCTTGATCGATTCTTGAAATATATGATGAATTAGAGAAAAATATTAGTGGATTCGTGATCTACACGTCAAGACGAGTCCAACCATATATAATTTCGCTAATTCTGAAGAAAAAAAATCGTGTACTGTTCACCACCGTCTTCATGAAGAAGACGGTGGTTTCCGCCGCTAGCGTCCGCTAGTGGCCGTCGCTGGTCCGTCGCTAGTTTTTGGCTAGGGCTTTGAATGAAACGACGTAGTTTTGGCCAGCGAAGTTCCCCTCGCTTCGATTCCGGCTGGGAGCATTTTCCATTTTATTCAATTCTTTTCATTATTTCATGTTCTTTTTCAATTTTTATTTCATTTTTTCCATGATCTTCAAAAAATCATAACTAATTGTAAAATCATCCAATCAATTCCATGTTTTTTTCTACTTGATCCTTGAAATATCTAGAGTTTTATGGTTTTGATTTTATGATTTTTCCATTTCTGGATTTTGAATTGTGGATGATTATGTGGACATGTATGCTTTTGTGACATTGCCTTGTTCTTTCCATTGTGAAATGCTTGATATTGATCCAATTGCCATGAAATTTTGCATGATTGTTCCTAACATGTTGATGGATGTTTGAGGCTTGATTGTGCATTTTTCTCATTTGCCATTTCTGTTTTATGCACATGTTTGTATGGTGTGACAATTTGTGTCACACTATTGGATGTCCTATTTGATCATTTTCATTTCCATATCAATTGATCTCTTCTGTTTACAATTTTTGGTATGCTAATTGTGTTTGATGTGGTGAATTCTCATGAAAATGTCCAGAATTGTTTGAGCCATTTTTGATTTAATATGCATTTTCTCATCTTGTATGTCCATTTGAATGCATTGAATTTGTCTTTGACTTCTCTTGCTTATTACATGCCCTTGCTTAGTGATTTTGATTTGGTCCTTTTTAGGACATATTCATGATTGTTTAAAGATGATTCATGTTGAGTTTTAGATTCTGTTTTGAATTTTTTTCTTCACTTTTGACCCTAGGCTTTGCCTTAGGGGTTTGTTCTCACAATTTGAGTTGTGCATTTCAGGTTTCAAAGCAATTAGCCACATTGGTTGATATGATCTCATCACTTGAGATATAAGTTATTTTGGTTGACTAACTTTTCTGTTTTGTAGGTCTTGTGGATGGTGAATCAATTTAGTTTGCTTGCACCTTAGGCCTTGCACCATTGTTGTCTGATGTTTGGTTGTTTGACTGTTGTTGATTGTTTGATTTGTCTGAATGTAAATATTGTCTGGTTTAGCTTTTCTTACAGGTACTTTAGCCGCTTTAACTCATTATTTGAGTTGCTTTGCTTGGCTTGTGGTTGGCATACCACTTAGGTATTTTCCTTGATCTCCATGTAGTCTGGAAGACCTGTCATGTTACTTTGGCAGGCACCTGTCTGAAGCCCTCCTTAAGAGGCCATGTTTTTGCTTGTTTACCTTTGTGCCATGTACATTTAAAGACCTCCTAAGTGAAGAGGCATTGGCAGATAAAAGGGATGTGTAATCCATCCCCTGCTACTCAGTTGTGTCATTCATCTTGCTCACACCATGTGTTGACGCACTTTGAATAAGAACCCAAAATCTTGTTGTGTCAAGTCATGTGGAATAGAGTCCCACATTCTGGACTCCCACATATTCTTTGATTCAAGCTCACCCAGGCCTGGGTTAAGAGCTATGAAGCATAACCCTCATCTCCATTTCATCTGCTCACCCTAACTCTCAATGTTAGAGGTTAAGAGCCTGACCACCCTTCCAGTATTTGGCTTGTTTGTCAAGGTCGATATGACCCCTTGACTAAAGCCCGACCTTGCTTGAGCCCCTTGGTTGTGTATAGTGTGTGCTATTTGCTTTTGATGTTTATCTGCTTAGCTTCTCATCTCCTTTCTGTAGGAGTCGTATGATCAACTTTTGAGGAAGTTGACGTACGTAGAGATAGACTTGAGTTGACTCACTGCCTGTGTGAGTCAAACTCTTGTTAGAAACCTCAACCTAGGACTATTGTGGATTGCATGATAACTATTAGGCTCAAGTCAGTCTCCCTTTTAGTTTGTCATTTCCCAGTCTCTGGTTAGGATAGAAATTTCTCCCCTGTTAAGGGGAACTACGTCGCCCTGATCCTCATACCAGATGAGGTACGTAGGCAGGAGATCGTGTGAGATCTCTCTGGGCGCCCTTTTCTTTTTTTTGAGTGTGTTTTGCTTGACAGCTATCAGGCTCGAGTTCCCGACTCCCTGTTAGTCTGTGTGTTCACCCTTTTTCTTTTTCAACCCTTTGGCGTTGTGTGTTAGGAGATGGATGTAAGCCCAGCGATTGGCATTCCGTTTCCTGCTGTTGTTGTCTGTTTGTGGAGTCTGATGTAAGCCCAGCGATTGGCATTCGGTTTCCTGTGTGCGTTTGTTTGTTTTGTTTAGAGTCTGATGTAAGTCTAGCGATTGGCATTTGGTTTCCTGTGTGCGTTTGTTTGTTTTGTTTGGAGTCTGATGTAATTCCAGCGATTGGCATTTGGTTTCCTGTTCGTGTTTCTTTTGTTTGGAGTCGGACGTAAGACCAGCCATTGGCAGTCTGTTTCCATTTGCGAGTTTCTTTTGACGTCTCAGCGTCTTTGCGTGTGTTTTGTTTCGGCGTGCATTAGCCGAACTACGGTAGCTCTGATTCTCGTTCCAGATGAGATACGTAGGCATAGGATGCGATATCCTAGCGAGCCCGTTCCCCTCTTCTTCCATCTGTGTTTTTATTCCAGTGTGTGTGCATTCTTTGAGTAGTTTTCTTCAGCAACCTTTTTCTATTCTTTTGAGCGTGGATCCCGTCGAGTACGACGGACGTGAGGGGGTGCTAATACCTTCCCCTTGCGTAACCGACTCCCGATCCTTGTAATCTCCGGTCGTAAGACCATTTCCTTTCCAGGTTTACTTCGAGTGTTTCCTTTCCCTCCTTTGGGATAAATAACGCACGGTGGCGGCTCTGTTTGTTTTGTTTTTTTCCGCCGGTTGTTTTTCGCGGATACGACAACATGCCCCTATGGTATTTTCGCTTATAGAAGAATTCCATTTGGCTTGTGCAACGCACCGGCCACCTTTCAAAGGTGTATGACTTCTATTTTTGTTGACATCCTTGAAAAGCACATGGAAGTACTTATGGATGACTTTTTAGTATTCGGTTCTTCATTTGATAATTGTTTGACTAACCTGTCACTTGTGTTAGAAAGATGCCAGCAAACAAATTTGATCATGAATTGGGAAAAATGTCACTTCATGGTCCGGGAACGAATAGTCTTGGGGCACAAGATCTCCAACAAAGGTATCGAAGTGGATATAGAAAAAGTGGAGGTAATAGAAAATTTACCACCACCGGTGAATGAAAAAGGCATCTGAAGCTTCTTAGGACATGTGGGTTTCTACCGCAGGTTCATAAAAGATTTCTCCAAGATTGCCAAACCGCTGACTAGTCTGTTGGTAAAAGATACCCCGTTCTTATTTGACAAAGAATGCAGGAAAGCCTTTGAGACCTTGAAGAAGGAGCTGGTGTCAGCGCCCATAGTTATTGCCCCATATTGGTCCCTTCCTTTTGAGATAATGTGTGATGCAAGTGATAACGCAGTAGGGGCAGTACTAGGGCAACGCAAGGAGAAGCTCTTGCATGTGATCTATTATGCAAGCCATGTACTCAACCCTGCTCAAATTAACTATGCAACCACAGAAAAAGAACTTCTGGCGGTGGTATACACGTTTGATAAATTCATATCCTATCTGCTGGGATCAAAGGTAATCGTATATACTGACCATGCTGCTTTAAAATATCTTTTTGCTAAACAGGAATCAAAGCCAAGGCTGCTGCGATGGATCCTACTACTACAAGAATTCGACCTAGAAATCAGAGACAAAAAGGGTAGTGAAAACACTATTACTGATCACTTGTCTCGGATGACTCCGATCCAAGAAACAGAAGAAACGCACCCCATCATAGATGAGTTCACAGACGAACGTATTCTAGCCATTACGCATATCCCATGGTTCGCCGATTACGCAAACTTTATGGTAGGTGGACTGATACCTGATGACTTTGACTGTAACAGACGAAAAAAGTTTTTGCATGATTGCAGGTTCTATGTATGGGATGATCCATTCCCTTACAAAAAGGGATTAGATGGCCTAGTCAGGAGATGTGTTCCAGAGGAAGAGCAGAGGGACATTTTAAAAGCATGTCATAACTCAGAATATGGAGGACATTTTAGCGGAGACAGAACTGCAGCCAAAGTCCTCCAGTCTGGATTGTACTGGCCCACATTGTTCAAAGATGCACACGTAGTGGTAAAAGAGTGCGATAGATGTCAGAGAACAGGCAACATATCCAAAAGAAATCAGATGCCTCAGAATGCCATGTTAGAAGTCGAACTGTTCGATGTGGGGGGGATAGATTTTATGGGACCCTTCCCACCTTCCTTTGGGAAGCAATACATTCTGGTTGCGAGCAGTTGCACTGCCCACGAATGATGCAAAGGTGGTAATCAATTTCCTCAAGAATTGTATCTTCGCACGGTTTGGGGTACCAAGAGCACTGATTAGTGACGAAGGTACCCACTTCCTAAATAAATTGATGGAAAACCTATTGCGTAAATGCAATGTCAAGCATAGAATCGCCACACCATATCACCCCCAGACTAGTGGACAGGTTGAGGTATCCAATCGGCAGATCAAGCAAATCCTAGAAAAAACTATCAGTGCCTTAAGAAAGGATTGGTCAATCAAGCTCGATGACGCACTCTAGGCATACCGAACAGCGTTCAAAACACCAATAGGTATGTTCCCGTATCAGTTATTCTATGGTAAAGCTTGTCACCTACCACTCGAACTTGAGCATAGGGCATTTTGGGCTACCAAATTCCTCAACTATGATCTTGCCAAAGCGGGTAAATCTCTGATCCTCCAATTACAAGAGCTGGAAGAGTTCAGGAATCGAGCGTATGAGAATGCCAAGATATACAAAGAGCAAACCAAAACCTGGCATGACAGGCGCATTCAGAAGAAAGACCTTCAGGAAGGACAACTGGTGTTATTATTCAACTCAAGGTTGAAACTCTTCCCAGGGAAACTAAGGTCTCGATGGTCGGGACCCTTTGAGATACAAAAAGTATTTGCGCTTGGAGTCGTTGAACTAAGAAATCCAGCGAACAGAGACACGTTCAAGGAGAATGGGCAGAGAGTTAAACCTTACATACAAGACCAGGAGGGTGGTCCTATAGAAAAAATTTGTCTCACCTAAGCAGACGGAGAACCGTCGAGCCATGCGACGTTAAACGAAGCGCTTCGTGGGAGGCAACCCACGCTTTTTATTTTTAATCAGTTGTGTGTGTCTGTAGGTTTATACAGGAGCTCTACAAGGAGGGAACATCTCATAGCCAGAGGAACCAGTAGTTGAACTGACAAGAAAACCAAAAAACGGCCAAAAGGACAGCATGACACGGCCACCCGTGTCAGCTGACACGGGCCATGTCAGGAGAGGAAAAATGTATGGAGGATTTTGGAAAACAGTGGCCTGACACGGCCACCCGTGTCAGGAGCACTGTAAGAAATTGGATTTTTGGATTTTGTAAACAGTGGCCTGACACGGGCGGCCGTGTCAGCTGACACGGCCCGTGTCAGGAGCACTGTAAGAAATTTCTGGAACATGGTAAAATAGTAGCCTGACACAGCCACCCGTGTCAGGCAGGCGGAAATTTTGATTTTTTTTTGAAATTTTTGATTTTTCGTGGGGTCCACCCACTTAATCCACTCTTAACCACACCTTTTCCCCAATTACCTCATCATTATCTGATTTTCATCCCACACATCATTACTCTCTCTCATCATTCTTCATCTCCTTCTGTCACACTCTGTCAACTTCCATTAAACCTCACTAACCTCACCACACAAAACCTTCCATAACCCCAATTTCCACTCACCTATCGCCAAAACACCCTTCACAAATATTACTCCACTCGTTGTCCCGGTCCTAACCACGGTTTCAGATTTTCCTAACTCAAAAGTTTAGAATATTTCTATTTTTTTGCAGGTCCAAAATGCCCCCGCGGAGAATCCTCACCGGAAAGCAACAACTTGCAGAGATGGCGAAGTCACGGAAGCGCCCGAGTCGGAATCCTAATCCATACAACATCGTGTTTGACAATCCGGAACAAGAAAGGCGATACCAAATTCATCGGAAGCGCAAACTCACGCTGACAAGGTATATGTGTGAGCATACTCTGAACGCTCTAGGGCTGAAAATTGAGGTAAACCGAATGTTCCATGTTTTGGGAATGCTCGAGTTTATCAGTTTGGAAGCGCCGACCTACGAGCGAATTACTCTCGAGTTCCTCAGCATGTTGGAATTCCAGCTGGAAAAACGGTGGATTGACACAACCAGGTATTATTTCGACACCTTACGTTTCCGGTTGTTTAACAATTATCATGAATTGTCTGTTGAGGAGTTAGTTGCAATACTCCGACTCCCTCTAAACGGATCTGGAGCGGTCCCAGACGGGTTCTCACCTAAGGATTTCTGAATCGCCATCACCGGGAGGACGGATTACTCCTCCAAAGGTGTGAAAGCCTCGGGCATCCAAAATCCATGTTTCAGGTACGCCCAAAAAGGTTTAGCCTATACCCTGTTTGGAAGAGGCGATAACACTCGGGTAGCTACTCAAAGAGAGCTATTCTTTATGTACTCGATGGCTCAAACCAAAACCATCAATGTAGCTGCCTTTGCAGCAGACTACCTGGGCAGAGTCGGCCGAGCAAACTCCGGAGGCATATCCGTAGGGGGAATGATCACCCAAACTGCATTGCATTTCAGGTATCAAGTAGTTTTACTCGAGGACACGCCAATTGTAGGTAACACAAAAATTGACATGTCTGCTCTAATTTCCCAAGGTATGATTGTTGTTGCCCCTACTTACTATTCCGTACTCATCCATAAGAGGTTTATCATTGCTCTTCCGGATCCGGACAAAGTTGCTATTACTGACTGTGCTAATTGGTTGTATGTGAGCGCCGATCCCGATGTGGATGAAGGCCACAAAACTGACCATTTTACTGCAGGTGGGCATTTTGTGGATGACCAGGCAGAAGGAACAGAAATAGAAGAAGAAGATCCTCAAGCACCTCTTGAGCAGTTTGTCCCACAACATCAGGAACCCACCCAGCAGGCGGCGAGTTCATCATCTTGGTCAACTGACCAATAGAGTTAGGTACAGACCGAGATATGTGACTTGAGGACTGAACAACAACGACAAGGAATCGAGCAAGCTCGTCAGGGAGCGATGTTGGATGAGATGAGCAGCATGATGCGATAGTTGATGTTGCATTTCCCACAACCACCTCCTCAGTAGGACCCTGTGAGTACCCTCCTCCACGCTTGTTCAAAAACATTGTGGACAATGTTGAGTTCAAGTGTGGGGGAGATTTTATGTCTTTTATTAGTATTTGGTTATTGTGTTATTTTTTTTTACTTTTATGTTTGTATTCTAGATTTAATTTGTCTGTTGAAGGTACATTATGCTGCAAGTGTGTCAAGTCTGTGTTGACAGGTTGGAAAAAGTAATGATCACGATTGAGAGTGGATGAAAGGATCACACCATTCACCATGGCTTGTTGTGAAGAATCTCCCCAGAAAGTGACACTGCTGAAAGTAAAGATCGGACGCAACGTATACAGCTTAACCGACACGAGTATCCTGCACATTCCAAAGTAAGAAAGAAATCACACCAAATTAATGAGCACTGTGGATCCTATCAAAGCTGAACCAAACCAAGTGAGTCATAAAAAGCCAAACAGATTGATCATCATGAGCGTTATTCAGGTTTGTCTTTATCACTCTAAATTTGCGTAGACTCTCTGAGACTGTCACTGCATGATACACACACTGAGGCACGTTGTTTGTAATTAACCCCGGGCCTTTCTAGCCATCTCGAATAATTATATCCCTCGTTAACCCCCTTTGAGCCTATATCCATTTTTTTGTTTGAACACCATAAATGTAACCATTGGCCAAAACACTTCCTCACCCTGTTCAAAATCATGATAATGCATTCAAAGCTGTGTTGAAAAGCTAAGTTTCGGGTAAAAACCCCAAAAGCTCTCAAAGCCCAAGAAAGTGCAAAAACAAGAGAAAAATAAAAAATGATGAATCGAGAAAAAGAAAGAAAAATAAAAATTCGACAACTCGAAGATTCAAAAGAAAGAAGCACGGAAAAGGGTAGTCGGTGAAAAAGAAATAAGAAAAGAAAACCGAGGAAATAAAAGAAACAAGCACAGGATGTAACATCGACTCTGAACCAAAAGCCTCTTGTTTTCCTTTTTTAATCCATACCCTAACCCAAGCCAAGCTACAACCCGAAAGACCTCAAAAGTGTGTCTGTTATGTGTAGGTCATGAGAAAAAAGAGACTATTCAAACTTGTGAGTGATATTGCATACTTTGAATTATGAGTGTAAACAGCTTACCCCGAGAGAATTGGTGAGAATGTGATATAAGCTGACAGGTGAAATGGTGCTTTGAAGTGGAAGTGTGAATAATGACTTATGAGGATAGGCAGGACTTGTGGAAGGAAAAGGGAAGACGTTAGCGAATGATCTCAGCAGTGGTGGAAAACATGAAGAATTCTGGGGAGTGATCATGAAACATTACTTGGGACAAGCAATGAGCTAAGTTTGGGGTTGTGATCAGTCACCATTTACATTGAATTTTCATTACTTATCCGACGCAAAACAGAGGCATTTGACACGATGTGCAAGCATTCATGGTACATTTCGAGTTAGTTTTACTTCCGTCATTTTATTTACGCATTTTTTATCTTTGTTATGTTTTACCTTTTATTATCATGATTTTATGCGTGGGATAACTGTGTTTTTGTCCGACAGATCCAGGTAGAGGAACCGAAGAACTCAGAACAAGACAGTGCGAGATTCTGGCACGCAAAGGAGCAGAAAACCCCGGTATAGGAGGCCTGACACGGCCACCTATGTCACCTGACACGGGCCGTGTCAGGGCAAGGGAAGACAAGTGAAGAAAACAGTAGCCTGACACGGCAACCCGTGTCAGCTGACACGGCCACCCGTGTCAGGCAGAGCCTTAAACCGTGTCACCCCTGCCATGGGCGTGTCAACTTAAACAGTAGGCTGACATGGCCACCAGTGTCAACTGACATGCACCGTGTCAGCCCAAGCCCAAAATTTCCAGTTTTCTCGGGCTTTTCATTCGTCGGGATTTTTAGAGACATCTTTGGACCTGTCCAACTGCTGCTGGGAATTTTCACTATAAAAAGAGGTCTTTTGCCAAAGGAGAAATCATCTTGGAATACGGCAAAACACAGTATTATGAAGCAATCAAGTATTATAGAGATCAAGACATTCGGAGAGCTGGAGATATTCATGAGCGGGAGCGATTGAAGATCAAAGTCATCCAATTACTTGTAATGTGTAATTTTTATCTTGAATTTGTTTTAAACAATATGAGTAGCTAAACCCCCCAATGCTAGGGCGGTGTCCCTGATTTAGAATTGTAATGAATTTGAGTTTACATTTGCATTTATAATATTGTTTTTACGGTAACCTTTTGATGTGTTTATTGCTTTCTCTTTTGGACCAATTGAGATTGATTTGTGGTTATCAATTAGGCTGGACCGCCATTGATAAGGTTTTCATAAGGTTACTCTACAGTATATATCACCTAGGACTAGGGATACCCTGTACGAACCAGAGTATTCTTGATATTATACAGCTTAACTTCACCCTAATTGGCTATGGACATAGGAATTAGGGTAGATTGATTAAAGGTTTTCTCACCAAGGACTTGGGAGAAAATACCCTTGAGAACTGGTAGTAATTGATATTTGTTGATGCAATAGTGACTCAGAGTTATTACAGGGATAAATCATACACCTTCCTTGACATTGTTCCTTTTTCTCTATAAACCCTTACTTTCATATTTCTTTACCTTTACTTTTATTATTATATTGTTACACTCAAAAACCAAATTAACACTTTTTGTTTAATTGAATGATAATTTAAACTCAATATTAACGTGCAGTCCTTGTGATCGACATTCGGGGAATTTCCCCATTATTACTATAAAAGGCAAAATAGTACACTTGTTATTTTCCCGATCACTCTCTTTCATTACTTTGAGGCTTCCTAGACTTTTTCCAGATATATTGATCATATAAGAAATTTAATCTTGAGTCTCTTTTTAGTTATGAGGCATGAGATGTATCTCTAGTTAGGTCACCAACATAAGCGAGTCAAAATTTATTTCCACTTACTTTAATCATCATTGTTGTCATGAAAAGTTCAAATGGATCTTCTACGGGATTATCATCATTGTGAGCATTAGATTATCACAGATAGTTGTACTTTTATGCACATTGATATACGTCTTTCAATTTTTATAGAAATATCCATGAATTCCCAAAGGATGGATGTCTAGTTCCCCTTAATTAGGTTGCTTGTAGATGAATTTTCCCCAACAATGTGGACCATGTGATCCACTATATTTTGTTATGTGTAAATGAACATCTTAATTATTCAATCTTTTTGTGCTTAATGCTTTCCTTTTTCTATGACATTGGTATAATCAATCTACGAAGCAATGAGAACATATGTATATTTGCATAGAAAAATCAAGTAAGATTGTGGTGCTTGTTTATGATTGATGGAGATATGATATATTCAGTCGGGAGATTAGATACTTTACGTACGGTAAAGTTTCTTGCAAGTTTGTCCGGGTTATTAGGGTAATGGATATAACCAAGATGGTAATGTCGTGATGAAATCGTTCATATCTATTTTGTAAGATAGCCACGACTTAAGAGGAATAATAAAGGTTCAAGCAAGGACTAAACATTGGAAAGTGACAAAATATTCAAAGGCATGACATAATTTTCTCTCTCATTGAATATTTCAATTCTTATTTTAGTATAGTTAGTTTTATAATCATTACACAATCAACCCAATCACGCTCTGCGAGACCTACATTTTACAATTATTTCTTCCGTAACCTAATAACATGTATAATTGATTTTGTGATTACAATATTTTAGGGTTATTAATATTCAATTACCACTTACAAATTTCTGTTGACACAAAATACTATGCATTAATTTTAACCTTAATAGAGGGAACTGGCACAATGTTTGACTTATGAGGAGAAAAATTGAAATTCAAAATGTTCATGTCCTAACGAAACACTTTTCACATACCAAGAGATTTCTAAAACATCGCAAAATTTATATAATATTACAAAAATAATTGTGTTCCATTTTATATAAAAGATAAATTTTGACAACAAATAAATATTTTGTGTGTTTTTTTATTATATCAACTTAAATATAAAAGCTATCATGCAAATAGAAAAAAGAGTAGAACAAAGAAATAAATATGTAGAAACAATATTCATAGGATCAAATGGTTCCTTGAATTCTCTTATACTTGATAATTATAATAATAATAAAAAAAAATAATAATAATAATAAAGCGTTGCAAGACAATATTATGTATAATATAAAATTCTTACAAATTACAACCATAAAACATGGGGGTATAGACGATTTCTTATGTATTCATACCTCCAATTGGAACAATACTTCTTTCATAAATTATTGTCCTACCTTCAAATCCATGTCCTACATTACCGAGGTCCTCAACCATATTAGTGTTTACATTAAAACAAACTAATTTTCCAGTATGCTCTATCAAGAATATATATCCATTCTTTCCAACTCCAATAGGATGCTCAATGTAAGGAAAAGGCCAAACTGTATAGAATTTAATCCATGATTCTATCACCCCAACTTCACCCAAAATTGATATGTGAAAAATATCATCACTTGGGTAGTTCTTAATGTGATTTGATATTAAAGCAATGCAACCATTTAATACTACTAAGTCTTTCCAATAAAGTATAGATCTAAATTTTTTATCATCGGGTATGGGTGTTATATGGAATACCTCATTACTTAGGTCAAATGATAGTAGGTATTCCTCATCATAATTTTCATTATCATAGCCTTCTTCACCCCACCAGTGACACATTCCGTCAATACACAACGCTTGATCTATATAATTATTAGGGACATCAGAGTCAAGTTTCTTCCAAGAGTTACTTTGAAGACTATATATCTCCCAAAAGAGTTGGTAATATATATCTTCAAATGGAAAATCCTCAATGTCACTTTCACTATCGCTATTTGGATTATACATTATTTGTCGAATCACCTTGTAGTCCTCTCTAACAGAATCATAACCAAAACCATATCGAGTAATTTCAATATCCATATACGGTACAGACTCACGAAAGCTAGTAGGAATAACCTTGAATTCTTGGGTAGCAGGGTTCCATAATACAAGTCTTGTACTTGTCTGGGAGTAACTGATTAGACAGAGAACCCCATCAATGCTACGAGATCCCAAAATTTCAAATTCAAGGTCATCCATTTGAAATGGATTTGGCCAATTTAATTTGATATTATTCTCAAATTGCTCATCTGATAGAGAATATAACACATCAATCGAAGTCGTTTTATGATGTAGGTGTAGGAGAAGAGATGTATAATCATAGTAAGAATGATTATAGAGGTTTTTGCAGAACAAGCTCATGAAATAAGAGTTTTGAAATAAGACGGTCCATGATTTACAAACACATTCAAAACGCTTCAAAGTTTTTACAGATAATTTTGAAATTATGGAGAAAGAAAGATCAGTAGGTATGTCAATACTAACCTTCTTAATTCCCACAGCTAAATTGTGTTCCATCTCTAGAGACTTCAGAGTTTTGTTTTCCATTGTAATCATCTTTGTTTTCAGATCTAAGAAAACTTAGTCCAATTTATTTACACTTTTTAGAGAGAGAAAACGACTACATTCATTGAACTTATAAGATGATTTTACTATTTATTAATTAACTTTTTTAAAATACAAATGCTACCTTAATTGTTAAGCAACTCAAAATATATCTTTTTACTAGATATGTTTGCGTGATTAAGAAGAAACTCAAAAGATATTTCATTTAGTGTGTTTTAATTAAATTATATGCCAATTTTTTTTAAAGATATATTATAATAATTGATAAGAAATTCAAAAAAAAAAATTTAATTTAATTTTCTTTAAACACAAATTTTTAAATTGCCAAAAGTACCTTTTAATATAGGTATGTATAACTTGATGTCTCAACTCGTTTGACACTCTAAGATCACTATTTGTTGTGTTATAATTTCAAAGGGACTCTCCTAGGGTGATTCCTTTAGAGTGCCCTAGAAGAGACGGAGATAGAATGTCGCCCAAAGGGAGGTATCGCCTCTTCCCATGGTTTTCCTGTCGCCCCGTCATTGGAAACATTGGATAAAATATTTCTTAGGTAGAGAGGAAGTTAGGGTGATGAGCTGACCCACGTCTCCATTAGAAATAGGGATTCAACGGTCCACAATTCATTGAGTGGACAATGACCCTTTCCAAGAAAACTCTAGGTCCAAAGGGCCTATTTAAATACTTTTCCCTCCCAGGGGAGAGGATATATCATTCTTTTAATCTACAAGAGCATAACACTTACTAAGGTCTTAACACATGACCGAGGAAAACCATATGTTTGTTGCCAAGCATCATCGGTCATCTACATAGCCTCTCACCTCATGTGAAAAGGACTCCAAAACTACCTCAAAGCATCTCCGTACATGGCTTCTCTTTGTTGTGGGAAAACCCTAACCACCATATCATGTTATAAACCTACTAAGGCCTCTAAGTCTCCATACCCTTATAGGGGGAATACACACACCTATCTTTCCACTGCTATATATAAAGCGGTTCTAAACCTAAGAAGGCAACGAAGCAGTGCAAAATACTGTCTAAATTAGGGTTTCATGTTTGTGCTTTATGTGAGCCATTCGAGTATCTCCTCGATACTTGAATTGGACCTGGTTTTTTGAGTTGTAACTAACAATCCCTCTAAAGCTTTTAAGTAAGAGTGGATTGTGTTTCTCAGTTGTAAGTTATTGTAAGGTTGAATGGAAGTGAGAAGGGTCTCATATCTATGAGTATCTTAGATAGAAACATCCACGGGTAGAGATTAGGTGAGAAGTCTGTAAAACTCGAGGTTGTTCAGGACTTCAAACTAATTCTATGATAATGGATTTCTTTCTTGGATTGGTAACGCCCAGATGTAGGTGACATTTCACCGAACTGGGTTAACAACTGATTATGTTATGTCTTGTCATATAGTTATTTAAATCCTAATATTTTTTTGTGATGTGATAATGTGTTGACCCTGGTGTCGTGACATCGTGTATGACATGCGGGATCTGCTTACCAGAATTTCCATTGGTATCAAAGCAGGCATCCTACTCTATTTCTGGGTGATCCCAGGCCACTAGATGAATTAGATATTTCAAGAATACTCATGTGAAAATCATGAATATTCTCATCATCTTTCATCTTTAGATTCTCAAATCTGGTAGTGAGAAGCTAAAGTATGGACATTTTCACTTTGGATGTGCCTTCATGAGTAGTTCTAAGGATCTCCCAAGCTTCTTTAGCTACAATACAAGTATTTATGAACATGAATATATTTTTGCCAACCCCATTGAATAGGGAATTCAAAGCTTTAGAGTTTCCAAGAGCCAGTTCATATTCTTCCTTATACCAGTCCTCTTCATGCTTCAGATCAGTAGTAGCCTTCCCATCTTTGTCATTCACTATAGGATGTTCTCATCCCTTGATGACATATTTCCATGTCTTGTTATCCATAGATTTTAAGAATGTCACCATCCTTGCCTTCCAATAGTCATAGTTGGATCCATCTAAGATGGTGGGTCTGTTGATAAATCCTCCTTCCTTGTCCATGGGTATGACATTCAGGATCTGCTTACTAGAATTTCCATTGGTATCAAAGCAGGCATCCTGCTCTATTTCTGGGTGAGATTTGGGGAAGATACTTTCTGATCCCGTGGACAGGGAAGGAGGATTTATCAACAGACCCACCATCTTAGATGAATCCAACTATGACTATTGGAAGGAAAGGATGGTGACATTCTTAAAATCCATGGATAACAAGACATGGAAATCTATCATCAAGGGATGAGAGCATCCTGTAGTGAATGACAAAGATGGGAAGGCTACTACTAATCTGAAGCATGAAGAGGACTGGTCTAAGGAAGAATATGAATTGGCTCTTGGAAACTCCAAAGCTTTGAATTCCCTATTCAATGGGGTTGGCAAAAATATATTCATGTTCATAAATACTTGTATTGTAGCTAAAGAAGCTTGGGAGATCCTTAGAACTACTCATGAAGGCACATCCAAAGTGAAAATGTCCATACTTTAGCTTCTCACTACCAGATTTGAGAATCTAAAGATGAAAGATGATGAGAATATTCATGAGTTTCACATGAGTATTCTTGAAATAGCTAATTCATCTAGTGGCATGGGATCACCCCAAAATAGAGCAGGATGCCTGCTTTGATACCAATGGAAATTCTGGTAAGCAGATCCTGAATGTCATACACGATGTCACGACACCAGGGTCAACACATTATCACACCACAAAAAATATTAGGATTCAAATAACTATATGACAAGACATAACATAATCAGTTGTTAACCCAGTTCAGTGAAATGTCATCTACATCTGGGCACTACCAATCTAGGAAAGAAATCCATTATCACAGAATTAGTTTGAAGCCCTGAACAACCTCGGGTTTTATAGACTTCTCACCTAATCTCTACCCGTGGATGTTTCTATCTAAGACACTCATAGATATGAGACCCTTCTCACTTCCATTCAACCTTACAACAACTTACAACTGAGAAACACAATCCACTCTTACTTAAAAGCTTCAGAGGGATTGTTAGTTACAACTTAATAAACCAGGTTCAATTCAAGTATCGAGGAGATACTCGAATGGCTCACACAAAGCACACACATGAAACCCTAATTTAGACAGTATTTTGCACTGCTTCGTTGCCTTCTTAGGTTTAGAACCGCTTTATATATAGCAGTGGAAAGATAGCTGTGTATATTCCCCCTATAAGGATAGGGAGACTTAAAGGCCTTAGTAGGTTTATAACATGATATGGTGGTTAGGGTTTGCCTACAACAAAGAGAAGCCATGTACGGAGATACTTTGAGGTAGTTTTGGAGTCCTTTTCACATGAGGTGAGAGGCTATGTAGATGACCGATGATGTTTGGCAACAAACATATGGTTTTCCTCAGTCATGTGTTAAGACCTTAGTAAGTGTTATGCTCTTGTAGACGTGGGTCATTGTCCACTCAATGAATGGTGGACCATTGAATCCCTATTTCTAATGGAGACGTGGGTCAGCTCATCACCCTAACTTCCTCTCTGCCCAAGAAATATTGTATCCAATGTTTCTAATGACGGGGCGATAGGAAAACCATGGGAATAGGCGATACCTCCCTTTGGGCAACATTTTATCTCCGTCTCTTCTAGGGCCCTCTAAAGGCATCGTCCTAGGAGAGTCCCTTTGAAATTATAACACAACAAATAGTAATCTTAGAGTGTCAAACGAGTTGAGACATCAAGTGATACATACCTATATTAAAAGGTACTTTTGGCAATTTAAAAATTTGTGTTTAAAGAAAATTAAATTAAATTTTTTTTTTGAATTTCTTCTCAATTATTATAATATATCTTAAAAAAAATGGCATATAATTTAATTAAAACACACTAAATGAAATATCTTTTGAGTTTCTTCTTAATCACGTAAACATATCTAGTAAAAAGATATATTTTGAGTTGCTTAACAATTAAGGTAGCATTTGTATTTTAAAAAATTTAATTAATAAATAGTAAAATCATCTTATAAGTTCAATGAATGTAGTCGTTTTCTCTCTCTAAAAAGTGTAAATAAATTGGACTAAGTTTTCTTAGATCTGAAAACAAAGATGATTACAATGGAAAACAAAACTCTGAAGTCTCTAGAGATGGAACACAATTTAACTGTGGGAATTAAGAAGGTTAGTATTGACATACCTACTGATCTTTCTTTCTCCATAATTTCAAAATTATTTGTAAAAACTTTGAAGCGTTTTGAATGTGTTTGTAAATCATGGACCGTCTTATTTCAAAACTCTTATTTCATGAGCTTGTTCTGCAAAAACCTCTATACTCATTCTTACTATGATTATACATCTCTTCTTCTACACCTACATCATAAAACGACTTCGATTGATGTGTTATATTCTCTATCAGATGAGCAATTTGAGAATAATATCAAATTAAATTGGCCAAATCCATTTCAAATGGATGACCTTGAATTTGAAATTTTGGGATCTCGTAGCATTAATGGGGTTCTCTGTCTAATCAGTTACTCCCAGACAAGTACAAGACTTGTATTATGGAACCCTGCTACCCAAGAATTCAAGGTTATTCCTACTAGCTTTCGTGAGTCTGTACCGTATATGGATATTGAAATTACTCGATATGGTTTTGGTTATGATTCTGTTAGAGAGGACTACAAGGTGATTCGACAAATAATGTATAATCCAAATAGCGATAGTGAAAGTGACATTGAGGATTTTCTATTTGAAGATATATATTACCAACTCTTTTGGTAGATATATAGTCTACAAAGTAACTCTTGGAAGAAACTTGACTCTGATGTCCCTAATAATTATATAGATCAAGCGTTATGTATTGACGGAATGTGTCACTGGTGGGGTGAAGAAGGTTGTGATAATGAAAATTATGATGAGGAATACCTACTATCATTTGACCTAAGTAATGAGGTATTCCATATAACACCCATACCCGATGATAAAAAATTTAGATCTATACTTTATTGGAAAGACTTAGTAGTATTAAATGGTTGCATTGCTTTAATATCAAATCACATTAAGAACTACCCAAGTGATGATATTTTTCACATATCAATTTTGGGTGAAGTTGGGGTGAAAGAATCATGGATTAAATTCTATACAGTTTGGCCTTTTCCTTACATTGAGCATCCTATTGGAGTTGGAAAGAATGGATATATATTCTTGATAGAGCATACTGGAAAATTAGTTTGTTTTAATGTAAACACTAATATGGTTGAGGACCTCGGTAATGTAGGACATGGATTTGAAGGTAGGACAATAATTTATGAAAGAAGTATTGTTCCAATTGGAGGTATGAATACATAAAAAATCGTCTATACCCCCATGTTTTATGGTTGTAATTTGTAAGAATTTTATATTATACATAATATTGTCTTGCAACGCTTTATTATTATTATTATTATTATTATTATTATTATTTTTATTATTATTATAATTATCAAGTATAAGAGAATTCAAGGAACCATTTGATCCTATGAATATTGTTTCTACATATTTATTTCTTTGTTCTACTCTTTTTTCTATTTGCATGATAGCTTTTATATTTAAGTTGATATAATAAAAAAACCCACAAAATATTTATTTGTTGTCAAAATTTATCTTTTATATAAAATGGAACACAATTATTTTTGTAATATTATATAAATTTTGCGATGTTTTAGAAATCTCTTGGTATGTGGAAAGTGTTTCGTTAGGACATGAACATTTTGAATTTCAATTTTTCTCCTCATAAGTCAAACATTGTGCCAGTTCCCTCTATTAAGGTTAAAATTAATGCATAGTATTTTGTGTCAACAGAAATTTGTAAGTGGTAATTGAATATTAATAACCCTAAAATATTGTAATCACAAAATCAATTATACATGTTATTAGGTTACGGAAGAAATAATTGTAAAATGTAGGTCTCGCATAGCGTGATTGGGTTGATTGTGTAATGATTATAAAACTAACTATACTAAAATAAGAATTGAAATATTCAATGAGAGAGAAAATTATGTCATGCCTTTGAATATTTTGTCACTTTCCTATGTTTAGTCCTTGCTTGAACCTTTATTATTCCTCTTAAGTCGTGGTTATCTTACAAAATAGATATGAACGATTTCATCACGACATTACCATCTTGGTTATATCCATTACCCTAATAACCCGGACAAACTTGCAAGAAACTTTACCATACGTAAAATATCTAATGTCCCGACTGAATATATCATATCTCCAGCAATCATAAACAAGCACCACAATCTTACTTGATTTTTTTATGCAAATATACATATGTTCTCATTGCTTTGTAGATTGATTATACCAATGTCATAGAAAAAGGAAAGCACTAAGCACAAAAAGATTGAATAATTAAGATGTTCATTTACACATAACAAAATGTAGTGGATCACATGGTTCACATTGTTGGGGAAAATTCATCTAAAATGAACCTAATTAAGGGGAACTAGACATCCATCCTTTGGGGATTCATGGATATTTTTATAAAAAGTGAAAGACGTATATCAATATGCGTAAAAGTACAACTATCTGTGATAATCTAATGCTCACAATGATGATAATCCCGTAGAAGATCCATTTGAAATTTTCATGACAACAATGATGGTTAAAGTAAGTGGAAATAAATTTTGACTCTCTTATGATGGTGACCTAACTAGAGATATATCTCATGCCTCATAACCAAAAGGAGACTCAAGATTAAATTTCTTATATGATCAATGTATCTGGAAAAAGTCTAGGAAGCCTCAAAGTAATGAAAGAGAGGAAGTGTGAAAGATTACCAGGATGTGTCTATCCGAGTCACTAGATTTTTGTAAAAGTAAGGAAGTAACTTCTAAGTTCTAAGGAAACTCATGCACATTCAAAATATGTTTCAAATGTTTTTATCTTGAAAATTATTTTCTAGGTCAAGCCAAGTGACTAAGAAGGTGTCCAATCTCTTTCTAACATTTTTTTAACTAACCAATCTATCGTACCCCAAATTTTGACCACCCTTACCCAGAGTAGTTGCAAGTCAACATTAGTAACCTGAAAAGTCAAAGGAGACCTTTTTGACTTTTCAGATCATTAATAGGCTAATGAGGTCGTAAGGGATTGTTGGTCTCTCCTCTAGAATTAATTAGGGCCTTTTGTTCTTTGAATAATTATGGTATCAATTAGGTTTTCTAATAAAAATTACTTAATCTTTGTTTATATCGAATAGTTATATTATTTATTAGATTAATTATTTAAACATAAGTTAATAACTTATATTGGTTTTTATTTAATCAGATCAATAAAATAATTTAAGTATAATCATTTAACTTATGATTAAGTTTGGATTATTAGACTAATTATTTTATTAGGTGTTAATAGGATAAGATGATTAACTAACTTATTAATTTGATGCTTATTATATTAGGGATTTAGAATTGTTTGGCTTCTTTTTATTTTCGGTTTGTTTTTGTTAGAGTTGGGCCTGGCCCAAACTGGGCTTTATGAACTAGGTCATTGGATGACTCATGGGTCAACTGGGTCAAACCCATAATCCAACCAGTGAAACGAATTAGGTGTGTCCCGGGTCCACCCCCATTCACCTAATTCCCAGAAACCCCAATCTGCGTATAATCAGAAGCATAAATGGTTTAGAACTT
The DNA here is from genome assembly GCF_024323335.1 of Lathyrus oleraceus. NCBI lineage: Eukaryota > Viridiplantae > Streptophyta > Magnoliopsida > Fabales > Fabaceae > Lathyrus > Lathyrus oleraceus. Next base: position 526,531,461 of record NC_066581.1, read on the forward strand.
GCATTTTGCATACAATCAGAAGCAGAAATGGATTCAAACTTAATCAGAACTAGAAATGTATTCAAACTTAATCAAAAGAATAAATGGATTCAAACTTGAATTTTTGAAAATTAATCAAAACCTTCTAATTTCATACCAGTCATAATAATTCACAACTGGATCATGACCAAATACATTACAGATTTCGGTTACAATTTGGAAACCCTAATCTATTTCTAACTCAAATCATATTATAATCAAATCGGATTCTAAAATTCCTAAAATAAATCAATCTAACTTAATTCTAAACCTAAAATCTAATATATATAAATACATAGAATTTTGATTGAGAAAGGACCCCGAATATGCTGCTGCTATAGCCCAAATCCTCACGAAAGCTCCAAGTTCCTTGATACTTAGGGTTTTACACCGAAACCCTAAGCATCCGAGCTTAGCTTCCAGTAGTACCTCGTAGAGAAAGAAGGAAGAATAATGGGTTAGGGATCAATCTGAACAAAAAAAAAAGGGAATAACATAAGCATTTTACCTTTTACCGAAAGCTTATTCCTCGTTGTAGCGGTAAATTCATGATCATCAAACTATGGATAAGCTTAACGTTAATAAAACCAGAGTGGCCACCACGCTTTTATTGTTTCCAAAGGAAAAGGGAAAAGTAAGAATAAAACCCAAAGATAAGAAGTTTTCAAATCAAAACTAATAAAATGCAAGAGATTACATGTAAGGGGGTTGGTTACATAGAGGGAAGGTGTTAGCACCCAAAGTGCCTTAGGTACTCCTAGGGATCCCTTTTTTATATGTGCATATGTTTTTGGTATAAAATATGATTGATAAAAATAGAGTGTGGGGATGAGAAAAAGAATTCATTGATTATATTTTTGTGTTTGACAATACCTTCGGTCTTATGTCTACATACCAACATAAAAATGAGGGATCAAAACCCCGTAGTTCGTGGTAAAAATTTCAAAGAAGTTGGTGAATTGATTTTAACACAATTTTAATAAGAAAAGGGCACAGAAGGGCAAAAAAAATTAATGACTTTGTTAGTTATTTTTGTCTTTTGAAATTTAAGTCAATCTAGTTACGTTTACTCACAAGTTTGATTTAAGAAAAGAAGTTCAAAAATTCAATGGCATAAGGCCAAAGTTTCTAGTCATTAAAACATGTCTAAGTTTGAAATCACAAGCAAAGAAAAGTTTTTGAAAAGAGGGATATATTTGAAATTAAAGAAGGTGGAAGGAGATGAAGAGACTACCCTAAGCAAAATTTAAAAGTTAAGAGTTGAAAAGATATGACCAATAGGATGCAATCCAACAGACAAGAATGTCATATAGAAACCCATTTTTCTTTGGACTTTAATCAAGCAACAAGCAATAAGTAATGAGCAATATCCAGACATCATGAAGATCAAGGCATCAAATAAAGATAGCCACATCCAAACAGGCACTCTAATATATAACAGTCTTCAAATTTTTTCTAATGTATCACATGATATATTCCTTGATTAACTCATAACAAAACATCAATCATAGACAATGATAACAAAACAACAATTAAGCAGAAAGACAGAGTAACAGATGAATCAATGACACTTAAAGTCTTGCATCAGATGAAGGCACACTTCAAGATAGATCAATCTCAAATGTTGGCATTGTCCAAGTTCTTTAGCATAGGGAATGATGCCTAATTCTAAGTTCAAAAGTTCAGATCAAGTCTCAATAGTCCACCAAATGTTTTTTAGGATTTTTCTTGTTATTAAATGTTTTAAGGTCCTAAGACCACAAATAAAAAAAACAAGCAAACCAATATACAATCACAAGGTATGGCTCAAATGAGCAAAGTGAAAATGGCTTGAAACATAAACAAGTTGCATGAAATGTAAATGGCAATGAATGATAGAGGTGCTGAAATTTAAATTACATAAAGTAAATGACTTGAAAGCAAGGGAATATTAATAAGAGTTAGTCAATGGTTAGTCAAATGTTAGTGTTGAGTCCTTATTGATTAAGTCATTCTTTTGAGAACACTCAACCATTCATTCACAAGTATGAATCCTTAAAACAAGACATCTTCCATGAGAAGGGCTCCAACTTGGATAATTCAACAAGTATGCCACTAGCTCTCATGAAAGGAAAAAAGGTCAAGTTTCCACACAATGCCATGAAGAATGAGATACTTACAATCTCACTTACTAGAATGTTAAGCCTTATTGATCAAATTTAGCTCTATGTTAAGCAATCATTATTGGACTTATGCAGAAGTCACAACTATCTGAGGCCGGGAAATAAAATATAGGTGTTAATTTATGTTAGAGATTTGGTACAAAGAACCAAACTCCTAAAATATACCACACACTAAAAGAAAATGGGAGGGACCTATCTCAGTCAGACTTGTATTGATTCATCTGACACAAGTTTATTGATGAATCAATTAGAATTTAGACATAAAGAGATTTCATTGGTCAATGAGGGAATGAGGAAGAATAGGGATGAATGTGAAGAGGGAGGGGAAAATAGAAACATAAATTGATCATGAGAGGAATTTCATTTGATCAATACCATCCATTCATTTTGGGAGATGAAACGTACATTTCATCAATCCCCTAAATCCAATGGTTTTGATCAAAAAAAGTCAAATGAACCATGACCAATGCCCAAACAGAAAGTCAAACATCACAAGACCATAAAAATCGCTCAACATAATTTTTAAACATTTAATCAATTTAGAAATGAATTAAATGCATTTTAATTATGACAAAATCTCAAATCCCTACGAAACACCAAATAAATGGCCAAGGGATTTATCCTAGGTCAAACAAGGTCAAAGGACCTTAGATAAAAAATTTCACAACTTTAAACAGTCGGAAGTATTTTAAAACAATTAAAAATATGCACAAAAACATTTAATTCATGATAAATACCAAAATTAATACAAAAAATAATTTTAATTCAAAATATGGAAGAGAAAAATATTTAAAGATTTTTGGTGAGAGTCCCATATTTTTTGAATTAAAAATGGATTTATTATGAATTAAATAAAATAAGTGGATTAAATGAAAATTCAGAAAATACAAAAAAACAAGGGTCATCAGATCTCCCTCATTAATTGAGGTGGCAGATCTGATGTCCAAGCGCGCACTTCCATCATGTTCTACAGTCAACGCGTATACACACATGGTAATCAGGAATGAGGGCCAGGATTAAAATGTGGACGTGAGATAAGATGGTTCAGGTCATGCCAACAAACCACCGGAGCCCTAGCTCCGATCATCTTCTTTGGTGGACCTCACCTGACCGGTCTAACACAAACCACCATAAAAATGAAAAGTAAGGACATGATTTTAAATGAAAAATGCTCAGAAGAAAGAATCTGACCTCCATTACTTCTAATTCCAAGTATATTGAAATATACATGGATTTTAAATTTGAGGTTCATGATCTGAGTTTCTTCGATTTGACCTTAAAGCAACTCAATCTTGTTGTCTACATTGGTAGGACTTCAGCCAACAAAAAACCAAAGAGAATGGTGAAGAATTGAGGGAGAATCAGAGGCTCAAAGTTTCTAAAAAATCACCTTCGAGTAGCTTGAATCTTGCTTGATTTTTCTTCCAATTGGCCTTGGCTCGACTCTAGAAGCTTGTAGGAAGTGAAATGGATCAGAGAGAGGCTTGAATTTTGGAGTTTCAATCTTAAAACAAAAGGAGAATTGATACTCGATTTCAAGTGAAATCTTCAAGTTTAACCTTTAATGGAGGCTAGGGAGGAAATGGTTCAAAGCTTGGGCAAGCAGGGATCCTCTTTCTGATCATAATTGCCATGTATTTATAGGGTATCAAGTTGCTTTTCACACACCTTGAAATTTTTCCAAATTTAGCAACTTTGGTGCATGGATGCATGGGCATTAATTTGAGCCCAATTCATGATGAACTCTTGCTCCAATTTGTGCACATTGAGTACTGAAACCATAACATGCAAGCATGCAATAGAAAATGGTTATTTGAATTCAAATTTTGTCAAAACAAACCTATAAAAGGAACCATGCGCAAGTCCCTCAATATTGGTCCAAATAAGGAGATCTTGGACTTATTAGAAAGGTGACATCAAGGGGAACAACTTTGATGTTGAACACTTTTCCATTTGGAGCTTGGATCATGTTACATTTTGAATTTGAAGTTTGAGAAATCAAACATATTTGAAAATTTTCTAAGTACCAAGTCAAATGACCACTTCTTCCACCTTGAATAACTTTTACTATGAGCTTCAAATGGAAAAAGTTCCTTCAGAAACGTTGTAGCTATTTCATCCCTCTTTAATTTGGTCACAAATTTGACATCATTTGGATTTGGCATGATGAAGTTATGCATTTTAGAAGTTGAGGAAAATTGCTTGTTCAATGATGATGGCCCAAAATGACTTATAATGTTTCCTCTTGGCACATGCCGTTGCAAGTTGAATTTGAAGTTTCTCAACGAATAAAAGTTGGAGAAGACATCTTGAAATTGATCATGAAACTTGGATATAAACAAAGATTAAGTGATTTGTATTAGATATAAACTTAATTAATGAGGGAGATCAGATGGCTATCCTTTTTTGAATTTCTGAATATTTTATTTAATTGCTTATTTTTAATTAATTCATATAAATTTCATTTTTAATCCAAAAAATATGGGATTTTCACCAAAAGTTTTGAAATATTTTCCTCTTTCATTTTCTGAATTAAAATTAATTTTTGGATTAATTTTGACATTTTTTATAATTTAATTGTTTTTGTGCATATTTTTAATTGTTTAAAAATACTTCTGACTTTTCAAAAGTGATGAAATTTTTTGTCTAAGGTCCTTTGACCTTCATTGACCTAGGATAAATCTCATGGCCATTTATTTGGTGTTTTGAACAGGTTTTAGGTTTTTGATCAAACATAATTTAATTTAAATGCATTTTAATTTGATATTTAATTGATTAATTGTGTAGAAATTGTGTTGAGCCATTTTTATTGACTTGTGAAGTTTGAATATGTGTTTGGGCCTTGATCAAGGTTGATTTGACTTTTCTTGGATTAAAAACATTGGATTTAGGGGATTGATGAAATGTACATTTCATCTCCCAAAATGAATGAACGAATTTAATTTGATAAAATTCCTCCCATGACCAATTTGTGTTTGTCTCATCTCCCCTCTCTCTTCAAATTCAATCCCATTATTTCTCATCCCTTCCATTTACCAATGACATCTCAATATCCTAAGGCTAATTGGTTCATCAATAACTTATGTTAGATGAACCAATACAAGTATGGATGAGATTAGGTTCATCCTTTGATCATTTTCTTTTTTTGAGTGTGGTATGTTTTAGGAGTATGGTTCATTATACCATATCTCTAACATGCATTAGAACCTAAATTTCGATTGCCCTACCTCAGATATTTGAGACTTCTATATAAGTCCAATTACGATTGCTTAACATAGCACTAAATTTTGACCCAAAAGGCATAGCATTCTAGTAAGTGGGATTGTAAGTCTCCCCCTTTCATGGTATTATGTGGAAACTTGACCTTTTATCCTTCCTTTGAAAGATGTCTTGGTTCAAGACTCCATGCTTGTGAATAAAGGGTTGAGTGTTCTCCAAAGAATGACTTAATCAATTGAAAAGTAAAACTTCACTAACATCTAATCAACTAACATTTGCTAACTTTTATTTTTATTGCTTTTAAGTTTAAGTCATTTACTTTATTTCATTTAAATTCAAGTCATTTCACCATTCCATTTTCCATTTACATATCATTTAACTTGTTTATGCTTGTGTCGTTTTCACTTTGCTCATTTGAGCCATATATTGTGATTGTATATATTTGTTTTTGTATCTTGTTTGTGTTTGTGGTCTTAGGACCCCAAAATACCTAATAAACAACAAAAACCCTAAAAATGTTTGTGTGGACTGTTGGATTTGATCTGAGCTTTGGACTTAGAATTAGGCAACATTCCCTATGCAAAAGGACTTGGCCAATGCCAACATTTCTGAAACCAGGTTATTGTGATTTGAACATTCATCTGATGCAAGTATATGAGATCCACTTTAGTTCATCTACTACATGGTCTTGATGCAAATGTTACTTTGAACCTGTGTCTAATGCCTTATTCTAAGCCATTCAAGAAGTATGTCATATGATACATGGGAAGATTAAGAAGAAGACTGTGAAGTTGCTAGCTTGGATGTGGGCATCTTTATTTGATGCATTGGTATTCATCTTGCTACTTGTTTATTGATATTGCTTGATTCTAAAGTCCAAAGGAAAAGTGGGTTTCTATATGACATTCTTGTCTATTGGATTGCATCCCATTGGTCAGATTTTTTTCAACCCTTAACTTTTAAATTTTTGCTTAGGATTTGTCTCTTCATCTCCTCCTATTTCTCAAATTTCAAATCTCTCCCCCCTTTTAAAATCTTCTTTGCTTGTGATTTCTAAACTTAGACTTTATTGCAAATTAGAAACCTTGGCCTTATGCCATTACATTTTTAAACTCCTTTCTTAATCAAACTTGTAAATGAACTTAACCATATTTGACTTAAAATTTCAAAAAAAAAGACAAAAAGAACTAACACTCATTCAAACTCTTTTAGGCCCTTTGTGCCTCTTTTAACTTTAAATTTTTGTTAAAATCAATCCACTCACTTTGAAATTGATACCACGAACTACAAGGTTTTGATCCCTCATTTTTATGTTGGTACGTAGGCACAAGTCCGAAGGTCTTGTAAAACACAAAAATATAATCAATGAATTCTTTTCTCATCCCCACGCTCTCTTTATTGCAAACATCTTTTATACCAAAAACACATACGCACATAAAAAAGGGCTCCCTAGGAGTACCTAGGACACTTTGGGTGCTAACACCTTCCCTCTGTGTAACCAACCCCCTTACTTGTAATCTCTGGCATTTTATTAGTTTTGATTTGGAAACTTCTAATATTTGGGTTTTGTTCGTACTTTTCCCTTTTCCTTTAGAAACAATAAAAGCGTGGTGGCGACTCTGGTTTTATTGACGTTAATTTTATCTACAGCTTAATGGTCATGAATTTACCACTACACAAAATCTCAAAATTATCATTATAAAAATTCAATTCTATTTAGCTGAAAAAATGAATAAGAGTAGAAACAATTGGATAAAAAGCTAAACTTTATTTAATAGAATGGTAGTTTGTAAATGACAAGACTCCACAGATCTTTACAAAAGTCAAAAAATGATGATTTACATGGAAAATGGCTACATTGAATACAATGATCACTAATCCTTTTACCAACTTCAGTATCCACTGTGCTCTTGGCTTCGGTTGAGGATGATGAATCAGAGTTGACTGACTTGCTCAAAAGTTCTCTCATGAATGGAGATCAACCGAATGTTGTCACTTGCCAGGATCCCTAATTTTTTCCTAGATTGCCGCAAGGTGGGGTATTCAATCTACCGGGATAAATTTTCTGTTTTATGTCTCTAATTTTTGCCTGGATCGCCCTTTCGGGTTTTCAATCCACCGAGACATTCATTTTTGCCTAAGCCGCGCTTTCGGGTTTTCAACTTAGCGAGTTGTTCTTTTCTTTTTAGGCAAAGTATTTCTCGATTGCATCAGCATTCACAAGACACGTGAACTCTTTACCATCCATAGTTGTAAGAATCAAAGCACCGCCTAAAACGACTCTCTTAACAATATATGGGCCTTCGTAATTACGAGTCCATTTGCCTCTAGCATCTGGTTTGAAAGATAGCACTTTCTTGAGCACAAGGTCACCTTCTCTGAATACACGAGGCTTGACCTTTTTATCAAAAGCTTTCTTCATTCTCTGCTAGTACAGCTGACCATGGCACATGGCAGTCAACCTCCTCTCTTCAATTAAATTCAGCTGATCATATCTAGTCTGACACCACTTAGCTTCAGTCAACATGGCTTCCATCAAGACATGCAATGATGGGATCTCAACATTGGGAGCATAACTTCCATGCCATAAACAAGTGAGAAAGGGGTTGCCCCTGTTGAAGTGCGGATGGATGTAGATACCCATGTAAAGCAAACAGGAGCATCTCATGCCAATCTTTGTTGGTTACAACCATCTTTCTGGATGATTCTCTTAATGTTCTTATTCGCAACTTCAACAACCCTATTCATCTTAGGTCTGTAGGGAGAAGAATTATGATGTGCAATATTGAAGTCCTTGCAAAGAGTTTCCACCATATTATTTTTGATGTTTGATCCATTGTCAGTAATAATCTTGCTTGGCACACCATAACGGCATATAATCTGATTCTTGGTAAACCTCACAACAATTTGCTTGGTTACGTTCGTATACAATGCCGCTTCAACCCACTTTGTGAATTAGTCAATAACCACTAGAATGAAATGATGTACGTTTAAAGCTTTGGTCTCAATCATACCAATGATATCAATTCCCCACATGGAGAAGGGCCATGGAGAGGAAATAACATTTAATAGTGTCGGAGGAACATGAATTTTATCTGCATATATCTGACACTTGTGGCATTTCTTCACAAACTTGCAACAGTCAGATTCCATTGTCATCCAATAGTAACCTTCTCTCAACATCTTCTTTTCCATGGCATGTCCATTGGAATGGGTACCAAAGGAACCTTCATGGACTTCAGTCATCAACAAGTCTGCTTCGTGTCTATCCACGCATCTGAGCAAAACCATATCTAAGTTTCTCTTGTACAACACATCACCATTCAGGTAAAAGTTGCCAGCTAATCTCCTTAAAGTCTTCTTATCTTTCAAATATGCCCCAGGCGGGTAAATCTGACTATGGAGGAAACACTTGATATCAAAATACCACGGCTTTTCATCTTTAGATTCTTCAACAACAAACACATGGGCTGGCCTATCAAGACGTATCACAGTCAAATTGGGAACTTCATTCCAAAATTTCACCATGATCATTGAAGCCAACGTTGCAAGAGCATCTGCCATCCGGTTTTCATCTCGAGAGATATGATGAAACTCAACCTTTGTAAAGAAAGTTGAAATCCTCCTCGCATAATCTCTGTACGATATCAAACCGGGTTGATTTGTCTCCCATTCACCTTTGATCTGATTCACAACCAAAGCTGAATCTCCATAGACATCAAGATACTTGATTTTGAGATCAATGGCCTCTTCAAGCCCCATAATGCAAGCTTCATACTTAGCCATGTTATTCGTACACTTGAAAGTCAATCTAGTTGTAAACGGAAAATGAGTGCCTTGAGGAGTAATAACCACTACCCCAATGCCATTACCATACTGATTAACGACTCCATCAAATACCATGCCCCAATAAGAACCAGGTTGTGGCCCTTCTTCAAGCAATGGTTCGTTGCAATCTTTAATTTTTACACGATCTCTTCGTCAGGAAAATCATAGTGTACTAACTGATAATCTTCAATTGGTTGGTGAGCCAAGTGGTCATCCAAGACACTACCTTTGATAGATTTTTGAGATCGGTATTCAATATCATACTCGGATAACAACATCTGCCAACGGGAAATCCTCCCAGTTAAAGTAGGCTTCTCAAAAATTTACTTGATTGGATCCATTTTGGATATCTACCAAGTAGTATGATTCAACATATACTGACGCAGATGCTTAGCAGCCCAAGCCAATGCACAACAAGTTTTTTCAAGCATAGAATACCGAGTCTCAGTCGGTGAACTTCTTACTGAGGTAGTAAATTGCATATTCTTTCTTTCCATTTTTGTCTTGCTGACCAACAACATAACCCATACTTTCATCAAGCACAGTCAAATGTATGATTAACGATCTTCCTTCAATAGGCTGAGACAGAATCAGAGGCTCAAGCAGATTCTCTTTCATACTGTCAAAAGCTTTCTAGAAATCCTCGGTCCAATCACAAGACTGATCTTTTCGAAGAAGCTTGAATATAGGCGCACACGTGGCAGTCATATGCGATATAAATCTTGAGATGTAATTCAAGCGGCCGAGAAAACCCCTGACTTGCTTCTCAGTTTTGGGCGCATGCATCTCTTGTATTGCTTTGACCTTGGCAGGATCAACTTCAATACCCTTCTCATTAATAATAAAGCCCAACAACTTACCAGAACGAAAACCAAATGTACATTTATTGGGATTCAAGCGGAGTTTGTACTTCCTCAAACGCTGAAATAGCTTCAATAAATGCTCAATATGTTCTTCTTCATCACTTGATTTAGCAATCATATCATCAACATAAACCTCTATCTCTTTATGCATCATACCATGAAAAAGTGTGGTCATTGCTCTTTGGTATGTTGCGCCAGCATTCTTTAAACCAAAAGGCATCACTCTATAACAGAATGTTCCCTAGGGCGTAATGAATGTGGTCTTCTCCATATCTTCATGTGCCATCTTGATTTGATTATAACCAGAACATCCGTCCATAAATGAAAAGACTTTGAATTTAGTTGTATTGTCTACCAACATATCAATGTGTGGCATAGGGAAATCATCTTTCAGACTAGCTTTGTTCAAATCTATGTAATCAACACACATACGGACTTTTCCATCCTTCTTCGGAACATGCACAATATTGGCCACCCACTGTGGATATTCGGAGGTAACAAGAAAACCAACATCAATATGCTTTTGCACTTCTTCTTTGATCTTTACTGCCATATCAGGAAGAGTCCTCCTCAACTTCTGCTTGACTGGCGGGCACTCTGGCTTCAACGACAATTTATGTTCCACAATCTCAGAATCCAAACCAGGCATGTCTTGATAGGACCAAGCAAACACATCTAAATACTCTCGAAGAAGATCAATCAACCCCTTCTTAAGTTCTGGACATATCTGAGACCCAATCTTGACTTCCTTTACATCATCTGCGGAACCCAAGTTGACTAGCTCAATCTGCTCTTCGAATGGATGAATGACTTTTTTCCTCATGCTCAAGTAGACGAGATAATTCATCAGATACTTCTTCATTGGTCTCTTCCTCAGCTTCAAACACAGGGAAATCAAAGTTTGGAGAGGGAGTAGGATCATTATATTCAATGGGTTTGGGAACCAACCTGCATAATGATTTGATATTTTGATTTTAGAGAAGTGAGTTGTGACCAAATATTATGCAGATGGACAATTATTATTTATTTATCTATGTTTATTTGTGATTACCATTTTCAGAAAGGCAAAAAGTAAAAATGAAACATCATAGATGTGGATGAATAGAATTGAATTTTATTAATGATAATTGAAAATGCCTAATAATGTTCACTTCTCCCTTAGGCATCGGAGAAGGATTTTTCTCAAAACATGAAAACAAATTACTTAGAGCGGTGAATAATAATAGGAATATCAACAACAATCCAATTATTGCAAGTCTCGCCATGCGTCACAAAGTTGGTGCAGTCTTCGTCTTCATCACCCCCAACCACAGCAGTTGAGTGTTGTTCATTACCATGAATGAACCCTCCACTACAGAAACTCGGTTGCACATCTTCAGCTTTGACATTGAATGGCCCTTGTTGAAATCCCAATTCGGCCCTATTCTTGTTCTCGTCAACTTCTACCATGCGGCCCGACTGATCAGTGAAGCCAACCTCAATAGCTTTCTGAACATCCTTGAAAGAAGACATGGGTGCCCCAACATTCTTCACTTCAGCAATGGACAAGGCTTGGAACGGAGTCCCAACCTCCTCCTCAACTTCAACATAAGTAAAGGATGTCAGATGGCTCACTAAAAGTGCCTTCTCTACACCGAGAACAACAAGCTTGCCATTCTTCACGAATTTAAGCTTCTGGTGCAGAGTAGATGTCACAACTCCAGCTTCATGAATCCATGGCTTTCCCAATAAACAGCTATAGGCAGGATGGATATCCATTACTTGAAAATTAATTTGAAAATCACTCGGACCTATCTTTACTGGAAGGTCCACTTCTCCAATGATGGCTTTGCGAGAACCATCAAACGCTTTGACAATCATGCTATTATACCTCATAGGAGTTCCTTGATAGGAGATTCTAGATAGAGTTGATTTTAGGAGTACATTCAAGGAAGAAATGGTATCAACTAATACATTAGACATCGCATTCTCCTTGTAGTTCATAGAAATATGTAGTGCCAGATTATGATTCCTACCTTCCTCATGAAGCTCTTCATCACAAAAGCTCAAGTTACTGCAAGAAGTAATGTTAGCCACAATATGGTCAAACTGATCCACAATAACATCGTGCTCAACGTAGGCTTGTTCCAACATTTTCTACAATGCTTCTCTGTGCACTTCAAAATTCATCAACAGAAACAACAATGAAATTTTTGACGGAGTTTGGAGCAGTTGTTCCACCACATTAAACTCACTCCTCTTAATCAATCTTAATACCTCATCATCATTAGGCTTAAGCTTGCTGGATTCATCGGATTGACATACTAGAGCACTAACTGGATTCACCACAGGCACATCCACCTTCTTACTGACTGCAACCTCTTCTACCTCCTTCGGAAAGACCAGACCGAAGACACGAACACTACGGGTCACCTTTGCGATATCAGTTATATTTACCACAGAATTTGCCATAGACAACGACACCTATTGACCATTATCCACCATGGTGGCATTATACTGATAGGGAACAACTTTATCGGATGCATACGAGATAGGGCCCGCTAACCTTATTACCAATGGTGATACCGATCTATTGACGTTGTTACTACTGCTGCTATCAAATTGAGTTACTACCCGCTCAGGTGTCTTGAACACTAGCACTATCACATTGACATAATCTATATCCCTTGACTGGAAAATTTCGATAAGCTCTTCATCCATCAACCTCTGAATACCCCTCTTGCCAATGACACATCCTCGAGGGTTCACACTGCATATCACGCAACCATCAAAGTCATGCTAACAATCACTAACCAAACAGATATATCTATGAATTGCAACCAAAGTCTGTCTGACATGGCGAACAACATAAACTTTATACTCTTCAGGACAACCATCTACCATGTTGACTGAAGCATTACCATGAGCAGGAAACGGAGTGGCTTTCACATTCGGTTCACGGTCCTCAAAGGACACCATCCCACTCTTTACAAGCTTATGTACCTCATATTTCAATGGGTAGCATTTTTAAATGTCGTGGCCAGAAGCTCCCTTGTGAAAGGCACAACGGAGTTCAGGTTTATACCACCATGGAAGTGGCTCTGGAATTTGAGGTGGATTTCTGGGTTGAAGTAGGTTCTTGAGAACCAAGGATGGATATAGTTTGGAATACGACATAGGAATAGGGTCAAAAGAGACCTTCTTCCTCTCGAAGTTCTGTTGTTGATTATTGTTGTTGTTGTAATTGGTTCTTTGTTGCGATCGTTATTGACGTTGTTGTTGCTGAATTGGAATAGGTTGATTATTGGAATTATTGGAAAACACTGGAATTACTGATGAGACTTGATGTTGATGCTGACGTGGTTAAGGATTTCTTCTGACATGAGGCCTCTTCTGTCTCCCCACAGATACTGAGTTGGTTTCCCCTTCCTTCCTTTTGGCAAAAACCACTCTCATACTTCTTACTGGATGATACTTCTTCCTTAGACAGATGTCCTTCACGGAATCCCTCTTCTAACCTTATCCCCATGTTTACCATCTCGATAAAGTCACTGGGGGAACTGGCAATCATACGTTCGTAATAAAACGAACCCATGGTCTTTAAGAAAATCTTCGTCATTTCATTCTCTTCCAATGGAGGATTAATCTGAGAAGCAAGTTCCTTCGATCTTTGAGCATATTCTTTAAATGTCTCTTTATCTTTCTAAGACGTAGACCTCAGTTGGTCTCTATCAGGCTCCATATCAACATTGTACTTGTATTGCTTCACAACAGCTTCATCCAAATTGTTGAACGTGCAAACACTTGCACTGTCTAGCCTCATATACCATCTTAGAGCAGTACCAGTCGAACTATCTTGAAAGTAGTGAATCAGCAACTGATCATTATCAGTTTGAGTTGACATTTTCCTGGCGTACATAACAAGGTGACTAAGTGGACAAGTATTTCCCTTATACTTTTCAAAGTCAGGGACTTTGAACTTCATCCGGATCTTCACATTTGGTTCCAAGCAGAGTTCATCAGCACTCTTATCAAACAAGTATTTTCCTCTCAAAGTTTGTAACTTCTTGTGCAACTCAAGGAACTGATCCTTCATTTCATCAATCTTCTCATAAACATCTGGGCCCTCAGATGACTCAAAATGGTAAATGGTGTCCTCAACATGAGGCAAGGTATGAACAACTGGAGGTGGTGCATACATGACCGGGCAAGATGCCGACATAGAAGCAAAGGTGGATTCAAACCCTTCAGGCATGAAATTAGGTAGCATCCCCCACGGGAATCCATCAAGTATTGACGAACCGGATTGAGTGGCAGCAATAGGAATGGTCGAGGTAGCAACCTCGGAGATTACAGTCCTCTGGGGAGGAGTTGCAGGAGTTGGTGAAGATTGATTTTGCGCAGCAAGAATAGACTCCATCATTGAAGTCAATCGGGAAATCTCATCCTTCAGCTCTCTGTTCTCTTGATCCAAATTCTCCATAATTCTGGGTTGATTGGCACGAGTGTTGTATCGGTGAGTCAGCTTGGCTGAAGCGCAGAAGAATAACCGATAAGACATCTGGCAGAAGAAAGCCTGCTATACAAATGATGCAAGAAATGCAATGTTTTTTATTGTTTTAATTTCAAGGAACATGTCATTTCATTTGCAAACATATCATAATAATAATAATAACAATTTGATTGATCAAAAAATCTCTTTTATTCATAAAATTTGGAAGGATTACACAGAGTACAATTTCAGAAACTAAAGTACAAATATAAGAGAAAAGGAAACTAATCATCCTAACGATCCCTTAGCAAACGTGTTAGACGATCTGGCTGTAGGTCCGTACTTCCTTCGGATGTGTCGGATCTCAGACTCGAAAGATGTCTTCATCTGAGCCTTCTCAAGGACTAGCTGATCAACAATCTTCTTCCAAGCACCAGAAGGCTGAGGCATACCAGAGGAAGGTGGATCCTCTAGATCTCTCTGTCTCTTCACCGCTCGATCTTCAAGAAGTTCAATAAGCACATCCTTGTCCTTTGACTCAAGCTGCAACTCCTCATGATTTTGGCTCAAAGCATGGAACCGCTCTTCCCACATATCTCTCTCTTGCTTCATCTTAATGAGTGAGTCTTCCAACTCATCTAGATATTGGTTAGGGAGATTTGATGGCTCAGCCACAACCAAGGACGTAGGTCTCTCACAAGCATACGACATCTTCAACTCCAAAGCTCTCTTCTTTACCCAAATAGTGTAAGCTTCCAAAGCTACACATACTCTCGGACCAAGCTCGGATCTTCCTTTCTTATGCACATTATGCCAAGCATGTATCATCTTCTGCTTTAAATGTTGGGGATCTTTACCCTCTTTATAGAACAGACCTTCTAATTGAGTATTATTAGGCTTTTCTCTCAAGGGGAACCGAAGTTGACCACGAGCCAAAGCAGGGTTGTAGTTAATTCCTCCTTGTGTACCAATGAGGGGCACATTAGAGAATTCACCATAACTGTCAATAATATCCACACTACTCAATGCAGAATCATACCAAACAATATCATCATTAGTGAGAGCCATAAGTCTCTGAGACCACCGTAGACATTGCTCGTTCTCCATAAAAGTAGGCGTCTGAGGCAAGTGCTAAATAAACCACTTGTACAGGAGAGGAACACAATACACAATAGTCCTACCACCTTTAGAATTACTCAAATTCAAAGAGAAATACATATCACCAACAAAGTAGGCACAATATTTCCAATCAAGAAGATTCTAATGGAATTAACATCAACGAAACTGTCAATGTTAGGGAACAAATCTAAACCATAGATGAGCAACACAAAGATGGCTTCAAAAGTGTCCACACTATCGACTTGAGAAAAGACAGTATCTTTCCCTATGAGAAACTCAGAAGTCAATCCAAACATTCCTCATTTCTTCACCCAATGAGCCTTAATCTCATACTTCTTCAGATGAAGAGCTTCAGCTATGATATGAGATCTGGGAATCTTCTCCAATCCACTAAAAGGCACCTTGTCAGCAATATGTATTCCCAAGGGGTGGGCATACTCCTATAACGTAGGCATACGATAATAATCGGGAAAACTGAACCAACACACTCAAGAGTCCTTCAACCACATCAGTAGATAGAGCATATAAAAGCTTCCTTTGACGTTGCTTGAAGTCCAAGGGATCTAACACAAAGGATGGCAACTTCCTTAGCTCTTTCAAATCAGGACATCTGAAACTGTTCTTCTTAGTGTTCCTTCCTCCACAGTCCATGGTCTGAAAATATTTGCAAATAAGACCTTAGTTCCTTGAAAAAAAATGTGTGATGAATGTCATGATGCGCATGGATGCATGAATGCAACAATTACAAATAAGGGATCACACACAAGGCAAACAAACAAAGGTCAATGGATGAATCAAGTCACTGTCAAGATCAATCATCCATTTTGGTGGATTATGGTTTTCACCTTATCAACACCCAAGTTCCACTGATATTGACAAGAATTGATTGGATCAACCAAGAATCAAAGGATTTGTTGTGAGTCACGAGCATGGAGTCGGGTTAAGAACCATCCCAAAGGAGTGTACTAAGGAAAAAAAACATAAATATCATGTTCTAAAAAGTTCCCAGAGTCTTAATTCCATCTATCGAATATTACAGGTCACGATGACTGAGTCGTCAACCCATAATATTCTCAAGAGAAACTCTTCTGAGTGTAGTATCGTGTAACAACTATTATCAAGTCTATACCTGAACAGTCTCCGCCCAACATCCTAAATAGGCTAAGTTGGATTAAATGTTCTACAATCCTCATCTTCTCGGACCCCAAATCAGAGAAAGTAGTTCCTAACCACAAATAACTTGTGTGACATCAATAGCTCCAAAAAGTGTCTCCACTGAGTAGACGGGTCTCAAGCTAACTTGTTAAGGATTACTCCACACAAGTTGAACATGACTATACCATCCTCCTATCTTAATTGCACTCAAGTTCGGGTTAGAACTTACCTCACCACTCTGAGATAACCAAGCACAACAAGCATATTATATCACACAAACTAGTATACAAACATCAAATATACAAATATGTACACATAAATAAAAATTAGGCTAAACCCACTGAGGACTACTCCCCAGCAGAGTCGCCACTTAATTTCTGTAGCGGTAAATTCATGACCATGAAGCTATGGATAAACTTAACGTCAATAAAACCAGAGTCGCCATCGCGCTTTTATTGTTTCCAAAGGAAAAGGGAAAAGTAAGAACAAAACCCAAAGATAAGAAGCTTTCAAATCAAAACTAATAAAATGCCAGAGATTACAGGTAAGGAGGTTGGTTACACAGAGGGAAGGTGTTAGAACCCAAAGTGTCCTAGGTACTCCTAGGGAGCCCTTTTTTTATGTGTGTATGCGTTTTTGTATAAATATGTTTGAAAAAATAGAGTGTGGGGATGAGAAAAGAATTCATTAATCATATTTTTGTATTTGACAAGACCTTCAGACTTGTGCCTACGTACCAACATAAAAATCAGGGATCCAAACCTCGTAGTTCGTGGTATCAATTTCAAAATGAGTGGATTGTTTTTAACAAAAGTTTAAGTTTAAAAGAGGCACAAAGGGCCCAAAAGTTTTAATGAGTGTGAGTTCTTTTTGTCTTTTGAAATGTTTAGTCAATATGATTAGATTCATTTACAAGTTTGATTTAAGAAAAGAGTTTTAAAAATGCAATGGCATAAGTCCAAAGTTTCTAATTTGAAATAAGGTCTAAGTTTTGAAATCACAAACAAAGAATTTTTTTTGAAAAGGGGGAGAGATTTTGAAATTTAATAAATGGGAGGAGATGAAGAGACTAATCCTAAGCATAAAATTAAAAGTTAAGAGTTGAAAAGATCTGACCAATGGGATGCAATCTAACAGACAAGAATATCATATAGAAAACCCACTTTCCTCTTGGACTTTGAATCAAGCAATAATCATCAAGAAATTAGTAATATGAAGAGAAAGGCATAAAATAAAGATGACCACATCCAAGCAAGCAGATCCATAGTTGACAGTCTTCCCATGTATCAGATGAAATACTTCTTGATTTTTGCTCAGAATAAGGTGTGGTATGAGACCAAAATAACAGTTGCATCAAGACCATGTAGTGAATGAATTCAAGTGGATCCTAATACTTACATCATATGAATGTTCAAATCACAATAATCTGGTTTCAGAAATGTTGGCATTGGCCAAGTCCTTTTGCTCAAGGAATGTTGCCTAATTCCAAGTCCAAAGCTCAGATCAAACCCAACAGTCCACACAAACATTTTTTAAGGTTTTTTGTTGTTTATTAAGTATTTTAAGGTCCTAAGACCGTAAACACAAACAAAATACACAAACCAATATATACAATCACAATATATGGCTCAAATGAGTAAAGTTAAAAATGACATAAACATAAACAAATAAAAATGTTATGTAAATGACAAATGAATGGTGAATGACTTGAATTTTAAATTGCATAAAGTAAATGACTTGAATTTAAGAGCAATATTAATAAAAGTTAGTCAAATGTTAGTTGATTAGATGTTAGTGATGTTTTGCTTTTCAATTGATTAAGTCATTCTTTCGAGAACACTCAACCATCTATTCACAGGCATGGATCCTTGAACCAAGACATCTTCCAAATTAAGGAAAAAATGCCAAGTTTCCACATAATACCATGAAAGATGGGATACTTACAATCTCACTTACAAGAATGCTATTCCTTTAGGGTCAAATTTAGCTCTATGTTAAGCAATCGTAATTGGACTTATGTAGAAGTCACAACTATCTGAGGTCGGGCAATAACAATTTAGGTGCTAATGCATGTTAGAGATTTGGTATAATAGACCAAACTCCTAAAACATGCCACACACTAAAAGAAAATATCAAAAGGATAAACCTATCTCATCCATACTTGTATTGGTTCATCTAACACAAGGTTATTGATGAACCAATTAGCCTTAGGATATTGAGATTTCATTGGCCAATGAAAGGGATGGGAGATGGGAGAAACACAAATTGATCATGGGAGGAATTTTATCAAATTAAAATCATTCATTCATTTTGGGAGATGAAATGTACATTTCATCATTCCCTTAAATCCAATGATTTTAACTTAACAAAAGTCAAATACCCTTGACCAATGCCCAAGCACATACTCAAACATCACAAGTCAATAAAATTGGCTCAACATAATTTCAATACAATTAATCAATAAAAAACAAAATAAAAATGCATTTAAATTAAATTAAATTTGGTCAAAACCTAAAACCTCTTCAAAACACCAAATAAATGGCCAAGAGATTTATCCTAGGTCAAACAAGGTCAAAGGACCTTAGACAAAAAAAATTCATGATTTTTGAAAAGTCAGAAGTATTTTTAAACAATTAAAAATATGCACACAAAAATTAATTCATGAAAAATATAAAATATAATCCAAAAAATAATTTTAATTCAGAAAATGAAAGAGGAAAATATATAAATGTTTTTGGTGAAAGTCCCATATTTTTGGGATTAAAAATGAAATTAATATGAATTAAACAAAATAACACAATTAAATGGAAAATCAGAAAATATGGAAAATCAGAGGCCATCAGATCTCCCTCATTAATTGAGGTGGCAGATCTGATGGCCACGCGTGTCCAGTCCACCAAAGACCAAGTCAAACGCGTTACAGGAGTGGTAATCAAAACCAAAGGATGAGATTAAAATGTTTAAACAATATCTGATGGCTGAGAGGCGTGACAACACACCACCGGAGCTAGGACTCCGGTCTTCTTCTCCGGTGGACCTCACCGGACTGGTCCACCATCAACCATCACTAAAATAAAAAACAAGGACATGGATTCAAAGAAAAATGCCCAAGAGCTCGAATCTGGCCTCAATTTTCTCCAATTCCAAGTATATAAAAAGATACAGGGATTTGAATTTTGAGGATCATGAACTGAGTTGCTTCGATTTGACCTCAAAGCAACTCAATCTTCTTCCCTACATTGATAGGACTTCAGTCAACCAAAACTCACAAAGAATAATGGAGAATTGAGGGAGAATCGAAGAGATGAAAATTCTGAAAAATTACCTTCGAGGGAGCTTCAACCTCACTTGATCTTGATTCAAATTGTGCTTGGCTTTGTTTCAGAAGCTTGTAGGAAGTGATTAGGATCAAGAAATGGCCTGGACTTTTGGAGTTTCAATCTCAAAACAGAATGAGATTTGAAGCTCGATTTTCAAATGGAAACCTTCAAGATTATCCTTTAATGATGAGGGTTTGGATTGCAGGTTCAAAGCTTGTGCATGAGGTCCTCAATTTTGAGCAATGAGGGTTGTATTTATAGCCAACAAGATTCATTTCCACACACTTCCGAAAATTTCCAATTTTAGTAATTCACCTTGCATGATTGCATGGACGTGTGATACGCCCATCAAGTGATGTATTCAGGTCCAAAAATGAGTGAGAATCATGCTGAAATCATGTCATGTGGTCATGCATTTGTGTTTGAAATGTGGAAGTGAAAATCATCCAAATGGTACCTCATATTGCACTCATCTGCAAGTATTTCATTATTTAGCCAAATGAGATGATCTTGGAATTTTTTAAAAGGTAAGGTTAAGGGGAACAACTTTCATGTTGAACACTTTTTCATTTGAAGCTTAAATCATGATGAATTTTGAGGTGGAAGTTTGGGAAATCAAACAAATTTGAAATTTTCCAAGTCCCAAGTCAAATGTTCACTTCTTCCACCTTGAATAACGTTTTCTATGGACTTCAAATAAAAAACGTTCCTTCATCAAAGTTGTATCTTTTTCAAACATATTCAATTTGGTCACAAATTTGACCTCATTTGGATTTGTCTTGAAGGAGTTATGCATTTTAGAAGTTGAGGAAAATCACTTGTTCAATGGTATAGGCCCAAAATGACCTATAATGTTTCCTCTGGGCACATTCATTTGCAAGTTGAATTTGAACTCCCTCCAAACATAAAAGTTTAAGTAGACATCTAGAATTTGATCATGTAATTTTAATGGCTTTCATCTCATAATATTGAGCAAGTTATGGTCTTGAGAAGTTGACCTCCTAACTAGGGTTCAGACAAAATGACCTATAATCTTTCACCATAAAAGATGACTTTCCAAGCAAAAATAGCTCTTTACTTAAACATCAAAGTTGTTTGGAATTTCATTTTGAGTAACTTTCTCTTGAAATCATTTTCATATCACAAAAATTGTAGGAGATAGGGTCTAGGGAACCCCAGTTTTGACCAGTTGACTTTCTCTAGTCAACCACCATGAACCATCTTGCTAGCTTGATACTCTCTTGAATTTTGGGACTCATGGAGGATCATACATGTGTAGTATGATGTAATATGAAGTACCCCTTGAAATACTTGATCAAATGTTGAATAAACTTGTTGAAGAAGTCACACAAGATACCCAGATGAATTAGGGTTTCCAAGGCAAACAAACTCCAAACTCTTGATGATTTCTTGATCAAAATGTCATGTGAAGATCATGGGGATCCATATATGATTCCTAAAACCAATGTGAACCATTTCTTGATTGAACTCCTTGCATTGAGGGCCTCAAACCCTAGATGTGAGCTTGATAGAACATAGGTGAGCACACACACTACCTACAAAAGATTTAAACTATATATTGACATATTTTTGGTATTTTAGTTAGTAAATAATGAAAAACAAAGTATGATACAATCAAAAATGCTTGGTGCTCTCTCCCAATATAAACCCAATGAATGAGGGGTAAGGAGACTACCAAGGTGTGATCCCAATGCTAATGCATATGATGAGATAGCATGAGGGATATTAAGGTCAAAATTGGGGTCTTACAGATATAAGATTATTTCCTAAAAAGAAACATT
Organism: Lathyrus oleraceus; assembly: GCF_024323335.1. Lineage (NCBI taxonomy): Eukaryota > Viridiplantae > Streptophyta > Magnoliopsida > Fabales > Fabaceae > Lathyrus > Lathyrus oleraceus. The sequence goes on from NC_066581.1 coordinate 526,553,418, forward strand.
ATCCATAAGTGCTCTTTCTATCATCAACACTGTCGGCTCAATCTGCAGCACAATATTCTGTAAGCAAGGAGTTTTCATTATTAGAATACAACATTCCATTGTCACTAGTTCCATTGATATACTTCAGGATCCTTTTCACTTGAGTAATATAACTCATTTTGGGTTCAAACTAATATCTAGCACAAACTCCTACAACAAATGTCATGTTAGGTCTGTTAGCTGTAAGATACAATAGACTACCAATCATACTCCTATATAGACTTTGATCCACATTCACACCTTTTTCATCTTTAGTCAGTTTCAAGTGAGTTGGTGCAAGTGTCCTTTTATGACTAGCATTTTCCATGCCAAACTTGTTTACTATGCTCTTGGCATACTTTCTTTGTAATATGAAGATAATATCATCCATTTGTTTGACTTGGAGCCCAAGAAAGTATGTCAATTCACCAACAAGACTCATTTCCAATTCAAATTGCATCTTCCTGAAAAAGTGTTGTACCATCTGGTTCGACATCCATCCAAACACAATGTCATCAACATATATTTGAGCTATCATGACTTTACCATGCTCTTCTTTAACAAACAGTGTCTTTTCTATTCCTCCTTTCCTGTATCCATTGTTAACAAGGTACTCAGTGAGCCTTTCATACCAGCCCCTAGGTGCTTGCTTTAATCCATATAGAGCTTTCCTTAGTTTATAAACATGACATGGAAAGTTGGGATTTATGAACCCCTTGGGTGGTTCAACATAGACTTCTTCGTTTCATGTACTCGTTTAAGAAGGAACTTTTCACATCTATTTGAAATAGCTTGAACTTAAGTAGACAAGCTAGTCCTAACAATAGTCTTATTGACTCAGGGTGAGCAACATGGGAAAAGGTCTCATAAAAATCAACCCCTTCAATTTGAATGTATCCTTGAGCAACAATTTTGGGCTTGTTTCTGGTTACAATCCCTTTTTCATCAGATTTGTTCTTGTAGATCCATTTTGTGCCAATAACATTCATTCCTTTAGGCCTAGGAACTAAGCCCCATACTTCATTTCTTATAAACTGACCTAATTCTTATTGCATATCATGATCCAAAATTCATCAGTCAAGGCTTCCTTCACATTTTTAGGTTCAAACTTCGAAACAAAGCAAGCATTTGAAATCACATCTCTAGATCTAGTGGTGACCCCTTCATTAAGTTTTCCAATAATGAGATCTATTGGATCTTTCTGAATTCTGATGGAGGGACCTTTGTTGACTTAGTGGTTTTCTGGTTTAATGCCTCGTGATTCACTGTCTAACTCAATAACTTCCTCATTTTCAAATGTGTCAACCTGTTGAGATGATGTGCCAACATATTCCTCAACACCAGTCACTTTTTCTAAGATATTATCATCCACTACAACATTTATGGATTCCATCATGACTTTAGTTCTAGAATTAAAAACTCTAGAGGCTCTTCTGTTTGTAGAGTATCCCAGAAATATTCCTTCATCACTCTTGGGATCCATCTTTCTTCTTTGTTCACGATCATCCAGAATGTAGCATTTGATTCTAAATACACGGAAGTATTTGACAATGGGCTTCCTTCCTTTACATAGTTCATAAAGTGTAGCTGAGGTCCCAGTTCTTAAAGTGACTCTATTATGAATATAACAAGCAGTATTCATTGCTTTAGCCCAAAAGTGGTAGGGTAGATGCTTGGTATGAAGCATGAGTCTAGATGATTCTTGTAGAGTCATGTTCTTGCATTAAACAACACCATTTTGCTTAGGGGTTATAGGAGAGGAGAACTCATGACCAATACCTTCAGAGGAGCAAAATTCAGCAAATCTGCTATTTTTAAATCCTTCCCATGGTCACTTCGAATCCTGACAATTCCACTTTCCTTCTCTCTTTGAATCCTTTGACAGATATCTTTGAACACCTCAAAGACATGATTTTTATTTGATAAAGTTCACCCAAGCGAATCTTGAAAAATCGTCAACAACTACATATGTGTATCTTTTCCCTCTAAGGCTCTCAATCTGGATAGGCCCCATTAAGTCCATATGAAGTTCTGTAACTTTTGAAGTAGTCTGATGTTGTAACTTTGGATGTGACATCTTGGTTTGCTTCCCAATTTGACACTCACCACACATTTTACCTTCTTCAATCTTGATTCTTAGAATACCTCTGATGGTTTCTTTTGACACAAACTTTTTCATGCATTTCATATGTAGGTGTCCAAGTTTGTGGTGCCATAAGTTAACTTCGTCTTCTTTGGATATCATACATATGGAAGTTCAGTTAGTTTCTTTAGATGACCATAAGTAACAATTGTACTTAGACCTGACTCCCCTCATTAGAACTTCACTTTTCTCATTAGTGACTAAACACTATGGTTTTGTGAAGTTAACTTTAAGACCCTCATCACATAGTTGACTGTTACTAATCAAATTAGCAGTAAGACCTTTTACCAACATGACATTATCAAGACTTGGGAGTCATGTTCAGGATAGTCTTCCAACTCCTTTAATTTCACCCTTAGCCCCATCTCCAAACGTGACATAGCCGGTTGAGTATGAATTAATGTTTTCAAGGAACTTCTTGACACCTGTCATGTGTCTGGAACATCCACTGTTAAAATACTAGTCTTCTCGAGCTGAGGCTCTAAGAGAGGTATGAGCTACAAGACTAGTGTTTACAGACTTGGGTATCTACTCTTTCTTTTGATTAGCTCTGGGATGTGTTGGATACCTGGGATAACCATATAATTTGAAACAGAAGGGATTTATATGTCCATATTTTCCATAGTAATGACATCTCCAGCGTAATAACTTGCCTTTAGTTTGAGAGGCATGATGTTGAGCCAGAGGTTTAGACATTGCATGCTTAGACTCCCTCTTTGGAAGAACAAAGTTGGTCATAGAGCTTTATCCTTTTTTTTGTCCAGAGATTGACGTTTAAATACAATCCCTCTCAGATCTCCAACTCCTTTTCCAATATGCAAAACTTCATCTAACACATCAGATCCCTTGTTCAACATTCTTACAGTCTTTGTAATGTTGTCAAGTTTGAAGTCAACAATATCACCTCATTTTGAAGATCAGAGATGGTGAATTAAAATCCTTCTTTTTCATCCTACAATTGAGATATAATTTTCTTCTGTTTTTCTCCCAACTAACACGCTTATTCATTTATGATGCAAAGCTCTATATAGGATGTTGGTGTAAGCCCTAGAGGCCAATACTTTTGGTACTTGTATCGAATTATTTATTAATAATAAAAGGCATTTTCTTTATTATGGTTGATTAATAAAGTCCCTAGAATAGATAGTCCGTTTAATGTATTAAGTGTGACTTAATCATGAGAACACATTAAACATAAGGGCATTATTCTTAAAGTATCCGTAGTCGAGCTTTAATGTGAAGTGGGATAACATTAAAGCATTAAGACTATTATGTTTGTAGACTGATGATCACATCTCATGGATCATGGATAAAGAGTTATCAAGTCTTAAACATAGGTATGAATATTAGGAGTAATATTTATACCGGATTGACCCGCTATGAGAATACTATATAGAAAGTTATGCAAAGTGTCATAAGTTATTCTCATGGTGATAATAGTGTATACCACTCTTCGACCTGAAACCACTATGGATCCTAGATGTAGAGTCGAGTGCTTTGTTGCTGATCCAACGTTGTCCGTAACTGGATAACCATAAAGACAGTTGATGGGTACTCCACAAACCATGCTGAGGGACATGAGTGTCCTAGATGGAATTTGCCCATCCTGCGTAACAGGATAAATGTTTATGGGCCCAATATTGAACTGGACAAGGGTGATACGGTCTATACCTTGTGTTCAATATAGGCATAAGGGCAAAGGGGTAATTATACACATAATTATTATCACAGGAGGTTTTGTCAGATCACATGACATTTTCGTGACTTAGGTAGCAGTGATGTGTTGCTAGATACTGCTCACTGTTTATTATGTTAAATGCGTGATTTAATATAATTGCCAACGTCGCGAAAACCTATAGGGTCACACACAAAGGACGGATTGATGAGAGATAGAATAATTAAGGAACATCGTAAGGTACGGTGTACTTAAGTAGAATACGAAACATGGTAATGTACCAAATACTTAAGTGATTTTGGCATATTATAAGATATGCGCCAAAATGCACTTAAGTGGGCTTTTTGGCTTGAAGCCCGCACAAGTGGTTCTATAAATAAAACCCCTTGGGTAGAAGCATTGTAACTCACTGAGACAGAAAGCACAACTGAAGATTTGGAATTTCGTATCTCTCTCTCACTCAAAACCTTCATTCATAACAGCTAGCACTGTGATTGAAGGAATCCGTTCGTGTGGACTGAGTAGAGACGTTGTCATCGTTCAACGTTTGTGATCGCCCCGTGGATCTGTATCAAAGGTTTTGATCATTATCAGAGATCTGCACCAAAGGTTTGAATCGCCACAAGAGGTAACGATTCTATCACTGATCATCCCATTCGTACGGATCACTAAATGGAGAAATTTTTAAATTCCGCTGCGCCTTGTATGGCAATTCTCCAACAGTGGTATCAGAGCCACTTACGAAACCATGAATTTGATATTTGTTTTTGTTCTGTAATAATATGATTAAAGACAGAATGAATCAAAGGTTAAATTGAGATCGATCAAGTTACATATATGTGATATATGTAATCCTGATGCAAAATACATTATATATGATATAGTGTTCTTGTTTCGTTCATTCAAACCCTCAATGATTGTTTTCCTTTGAGCGATCAATGGTCGTTTGCTTCTTGATCCGACATTAGTATGGTGAAGCAATGACGTGTTGATCAATCATACTGAATTAACAATCGAGATGAGTTTGACGGTCTGAAATTGGTGCATCAGGGTTAGTGACGACACAAGGGTTATGTTGTCAGAGAGTTATGCGATTGGAGTTTGACTGCACAAGAGTTGTTCTTTCTAAACACTTTTTCGAACAGTGTTAATCGGTTAACGCATAGGGTTAACCGGTTAACGAGAAACTGAATACAGCCTTCTAAACATTTTTGGAACAGTGTTAACCGGTTAACGCATATGGTTAACCGGTTAACGGAATGCGAAATAAAAATTTTGACATTTTCAAACAGTGTTAACCGGTTAACGTATTTGGTTAACCGGTTAACGCAAGGCGGAAAACAGTTTTCCAAGACATTTTCAAACAGTGTTAACCGGTTAACGCATATGGTTAACCGGTTAACGCATATGGTTAACCGGTTAACGCAAGGCAGAAAAGAATTTTCTAAAAGTTTTCAAACAGTGTTAACCGGTTAACGCATATGGTTAATCGGTTAACGCAAGGAAAAATTCACCCGTTCGGCTAGAAAAAGTGCTTTGAAGTATCAAGTGTTGATACGAAAAACGACGTCAATTTTAAATGAATTGTTCATTAAAATTTTCGAGCAGGGGCGCTGCCCCTTCGACACCGCAAGGGGCGCTGCCCCCTTGACCCCTGTCCGCTTAACGGTCAGCGGAACCACCGTCCGCTGACCGGGCAGCGGAACACTTGTTCCCGCTGACCGGGCAGCGGAACACTTGTTCCCGCTGTCCGGGCAGCGGACCCCCGGCTAACTCTGCGTAGTGTGATCGGTCATCGAAATTTAATTTGATTTTAATTAATTAAAGGAATTAATAATGATAATAAAAGTGTTTATTATTATCTTGTGGTGATCGGTTATGGCCTTAGCTTTCCTTTATTTTGCTTTGGATTTTAAAATACGACCTGCGTGTCGTGCCTCTCTCTTAATCTCCCAAATGTAACTTATTTTCTCATCTCACTCCCTCGTATGTAAAAAGAGTTTCTTTTATGTAATGTAATGACATGAAGAAAACAAAGAAGTTAGTGCCAAAGGAGGACAACCTTGAAGATCTTGCTTGGAGAAGCTTAGATCGTTGTAGGTTAGCTTAGGTTCTCTCATTGGCTTGGGAGAACAATTGCGCTAGGGGCCATAACTGTTTCATTTTGTCTGTATGTATGTTGATGCATGTGAATGTATGTTGATGCATGTGAGAGACGGTTTATATGATAAACAAGTCGGTGAGATCAGAAAAATTGCAATTCCCTCAAAATAAATATTAAGTTTTAAGCTTTCCAAGTTTTAACACTCATCAAGACTAGTATCGAATAATGTAGGTTTCGCCTACGCGAGGTGCATGTTCTATATTAGTAAGGTGCGATGGGATAATTGTAATATCCAACTGTTAAAACAATGGGTCAAACTTAACTAAACAAATTATAATAAGATTATATATATGTTTAGAAGCAAGAGTTGGGAATGATCCATATGATGGATTAGAATAAGGAGTTTTTCACCCAACTGAAATTTTCGAGAGTTGTATGAGATACAATTGGAAGGAGTTCCTACCTAAATAACCTAGTTTTGTGTAATCCGCCTACGCGGACTTAAAACGAAGTGAAATATGGATCTCGACCCACTAGAAAATCTTCCAACGGGATTTTCCGAATCAGATGATGAGGGTCATTTGTTTTGAGTAAAATAGTGGGAGCATATTTAATTAAAGGCCTAATTGAATATGTCAATGATACTTATATTTTCATTAATCCTTATGTAGATTACCATGACAGCAAACACCTCTAACAACATCTTGCGATCAATCCTTGATAAGGAAAAATTGTCTGGGACAATTTTTTTGGATTGGCACCGAAACCTGAGGATTGTCCTCAAACATGATAAAAAGTTGTATGTCTTGGAGACACCTGTTCCTGAAGAGGAACCTCCTAGTTCTGCACCTAAGGCAAAAAGAGATGCTTATAAGAAGCATGTTGATGATGCCAATGAAACTGCTTGTCTCATGCTAGCTACCATGAACTCAGAATTGCAAAAGCAACATGAGAACATGTCAGCGTTCGATATGATCGAACACCTGAAGTTGCTCTATCAAGAGCAAGCAAGGCATGAGAGGTTTGAAGTTTCAAAAGCCCTTTTTCAAAGCAAGTTATCTGAGGAAGCCCCTGTAGGTCCCCATGTACTCAAGATGATTGGGTATGTGGAAAACCTTGAGATATTGGGTTTTCCCCTCGAAAAGGAACTTGCAACTGATTTGATCTTGCAATCGTTGCCAGATAACTTCAGTCAATTTATCCTAAATTTCAATATGATTGATATGGACAAATCTCTTCCTGAACTGCTCGCCATGTTAAGAACTGCCGAGCGGAATCTGAAGTCAAAAGGGAAGTCCATTCTGATGATCGGAAATGGAAAGAGACAGAACAAAAGGCCCACTAAGTAGAGTGATAAGGGGAAGGGCAAGGAAGTTGCCAATCCCAGACCCACTGCTGCTTTTAAGCCTAATGGAGGCATAGCAAAAGAAGGCACCTGCTTCCATTGCGGTAAGACCGGACACTGGAAGAGGAACTGCCCAAAGTACTTGGAAGATAAGAAGAATGGAGTAGAGACTTCAACTTCAGGTATTTTTGTTATTAATTTATCTACTTCTGCATCATTGGTATTAGATACTGGATGCAGTTCTCACATTTGTACAAATGTGCAGGAACTAAAAAGGAGTAGAGATTTGGAAAAAGGTGAAGTCGACCTACGAGTTGGCTATGGAGCAAAGGTTGCTGCTTTAGCCGTAGGAACTTTTGTATTGAGTTTACCTAGTGGTTTAATAATTCAGTTAGAGAACTGTTATTATGTACCTGCAATTAGCAGGAATATTATTTCCATTGCTTGTTTAGACAAGTTTGGTTTTTCATTTATAATAAAGAACAATTGTTGCTCAATTTATTTGAATGATATATTCTATGCTACTGCATAAATGAACAATGGACTATATGTCCTTGATCTTGAAATGCCTATTGTAACACCTCAAAATTTGCCCTCCTCTCTTGTGACTAGCTTAACATGTTGCATTTCATCTTTAGGGCATTAGTCATTGCATATTGCATATCATGTGGAAACATTGAGCAAGTCATCCTCCTAAGCCTTGTTCAGAAGATAAAGAGGTTAAAAGATGCAAGCCTGAGGGTCTCATGAATTGATCACTAGCCATCTGAGGGTTTGTGCTTCAATTAGGGTTTTTGGTTCCTCAAGGAGGTTGGTCATTATCTTGGTTGAAGTGGTACATCACCATCATCATGGTCTTATCATCACCAAGAGGTTCATTATTCCTGATCATGTGCCTTGGGATTAGGGTTTTGACCTCTAGTCAACCCTAATCAAGTGAAATTGTACCAATCAGGGTTTTGCAAGGAGATGAGGTCTTCATTGAGATGGGGATCATCACATGGTTTTATTGAGCTTGTGTAAGCTAGGGTTTCATTTTTGAGCCATTTCATCAAGAGATTGGGGCTCAAATTCATCTGTGCATGACCAAGTCATCTATCAACTGAAAGAGTCAACTAAAAGTCAACTGTTGGATTTGGAGGTGGGAAGTGGTTAGAAATACTTCATTCATGTTCAAACAAGTCTCATTTGACATTTCAAACATCAACATTGAAGGAAATAAAGTCAGGACAAAACTTTCCAAAAATAGAAAGTGACTTGTAATTTGAAATTGCCAAAAATGGAAAGGTTTTCTCCTCAAGATTACATCATCAAGAAAGTTTCAAATGAAATTTTGTTGAACATGAAAGTTGTAGATCTTGTTCTCCCATTTCCAAAAAGCCCAAGATCATGAATTTCTCATTTGTGGTTGAAGAGATATGGTCAAATCTTGGTCAAATGAACATGGAACTTCAAAAGAGCATAACTTTCAAACCATAAGTCCAAATCATGTGGCTCTTTTTGCAACATTCTTGTTATGACCTCTAGTTTCCAAAATTGGCATTACATGACATGCATTCCATTCACATAATTATTTGGAAATTCAATGCATTTTGGAGGGAAAAAATGGAATTCAAAATTGGTGAATCATTTGCACATTCTACCACTTCCATTGGTCTTGAAACATTATTTTGAGTGAAATCAAGGCCAAAAACATGCACTATTCACATGCATCCCATGCATAAGGGTGAAATCCCAATTTTTGCAAAACACCTCCAAATTAACCATTTTTCATTAGCATTTGATTAGAACTTAATTAATCATGATTAGTGAAGCATATATAACACAAATCATAACAGAATTTTCACATTTTCCAATTCTAGATCTAGAAATTCTCAAAGTCTCTCAAAATTCTCTCTCATTTTTTCTCCAAATTTCTTCACATCTCATGCATTTTTCTTGATCAATTCATCATCTAGCATCATTATGGATCAAGATTGAAGCAGGAACCAAGCCAATTCGTGCAGTTTGGAAGCATACATGAAGCTTGTTCATCAATGGTGAATTTCAAATTCTGTTGAATCAAGGCCAATTGAACATCAAGACCTCTTCCAATCAACTCCACAAGCTTGCTGGAGGAAGATCTAAGCATTGCACGGTCTGGAAAACGCAAATTCAAGAACTGCTCTTCAAGAGGTCATAAATTTGTGTCTCTTATTTCTTGAAATTGTTATGTGAATCTTGTAGATCTTGAAATGCTTGTGATTCTGAGCTTCGAACCATGTAAATCCATGCATTATTGAACAAGTTATGTTGATTTAAAGTTTCATGTGCAAAAATTAAGTTGATCGATTCTCATGATTTAGGATGTTTTAAGCTTAATTAATGGTGGATTCTTGATGTACTATGAGTGATCTACATGTACATATGTTCAATTTGGAAAACTGGAAAAAATGTTCATGCTGTTCTTGAAGCCATTATTGTTCATGCGTGTCGTGTTTGAGAAGATGAAGTGCAGGTCCTAAGGCAACGGTTTTGGTTTTAAGCATGCTACAGAAATCCGTTGCCAAAAGTTTCAGAAAACCGTTGCCTTTGCTCTTAGGGTTACGCGTTATTGGCTGCATGGGATCTCCATGCAGCGCGCCTCTTTTAATTCAAAAACCTACATGGTTCGAATCCTGGCCAAAGCAACTTTTCAAAATGCCATTTCATTTTCACCTTAATCCCATGCCATGTTCATGTACATTGTTCATGCATTTTTTTATTTATTTCTCACTTCATAAATTTATAATAAATAGAAAATTGATCCAAAGAATATGTGGTTTTTTTTGTTATGTCACATTTTGTGTCTAGACTTTTATGGATATTATTTTGTAAATTGTGCTTGGCTGAATAATTTTTTGCCCTAGGGTTCTTGTACATGTGTGCATTTTTGACATTGCCTTGGTTCATCAATTGTGAAATGCTCAATTCTTATCCAATGCTCATGAAATTTTACATGCTTAAACTAGACATCTTTCTGGACATTTTGGTGTTGAGTTTGCATTTTTATCAATTGCCATTACTGAGTTATGATTTTCCTAAGTTAGGTGTGACAATTTATGTCACACCTTGTGATGTTCATCTTGATTGATCAAATTGCCTTTCCAAATAAACTCCAATTGATGTGATTTTTTGTATGATGCTTCTTATGGATGTTGTGACTGATCATGATGTTTTGTGGAATTTTTGGATTCATTTCTGATTTGTTTGAGATTTTTCTTTCTGGATGATCATTTGTGCACTTTTGAAGAGTCTTGAACTTCAATGATTTGTGAAATGCTGGTTGTGTATCCTATGAATGTGAAACTTTGCACATTGATTCTAGACATATTAAAGTTTATTGTGGCTTTGGTTTGAAGTATTTACCATTTGTCATTTATGTTTTAGGCTTGTGCTAAGTTGATGTAGCAAGTTGTGCCCTATTTGAGCTTGTTTTGGTTGCCTTGCCTTATGGAATTTGATTGCCATTCTTACACTTGTCCAAATGCCTTGATTTTTGGTGTGTTGATAATGTTGTGTGTTCTTTTTAGCCATAATTTTTCTTGAGATTTATTGAATCATTTTTGAATTAATGTGCATTTGTTCATTCTATTGCCTCAATGTGCTTTCAACTGGCATGCCTTGCCATGATTGATTTGTGAAATGAATTTGGTTGATGCTATTGACATGAGACCTTTTGGATTATGTTCTTAATTGATTGAGGTTGATTCATGTCAATTTTCATGTTCTGTTTTGAATTTTTTCTCCCTCTTTGACCCTAGGCCTTGACCTAGTGGTTTGTCTCATCTTTGAGCTTTGATTTCAGGTTGAACATCCAGGGTATATGGTTCATGATGCAACCTCACTTGAGCATTTGGTGCTTGCTTTTGACTACTAACATTGTGTGTTTTGTAGGGTTGTTAACTCATTTGAGTTTGACTTGTGGCTTATGCCTTTGTTTATTGGGTTTGACTGTTGATATAGATGTTGTCTGTTTGTCTGTACAGTTTAACTGATTTGTGTGATGTTTCAACAGGTACATAAGTTGCTTAAGTTCAATTTGAACTTGCTTTTGCTTGGTTGCTTAACCACATAGGTATAACTCTCTGACTTCATGTAGTCTGGAAGACCTGTCCTGTTACTTGGGCAGGCACCTGTCTGAAGTCCTCCTTAAGAGGCAATGCTTGTGTTTGTTTACTTTTGTGCCAAGCAGGAAAAGACCTCTATGAGGAAATTGGCAGATAAAAGAGATGTGCAATCCATCTCCTGCTATTCAGTGTGTCATCCCTTTGCTCACATTACATGTTGATGCATTGTGGATATTAACCCAAGATCTTTGTTGAGTCAGTCACATGTGGAGAAGAGTTCCAACTTTCTGAACTCCCACACTTTCATTTGTCTGAAGCTCTCCCAGGCCAGGGATAAGAGTTGTGAGGTCTTACCCTCACTTCCCATTTCATCTGCTTCACCCTAACTCTCAATGTTAGGGTTAAGAGCTAACTACACCCGATTCCAGTTGGCTTGTGTTTCACAGCCTAACCTTGTGTGAGCCCACTTTGTTTGTATATAGTGTGTGCTAATTGTGTGTATGTTTGCTTTGCTTGTGCTGTTTAGGATAGCTTGCTGCTTGTGCAAGTTAGATAGAAACCTCAACCTAGGACCATGGTGGATTACATGATAACTATTAGGCTCGAGTCAGTCTCCCTTTTAGTTTATCATTTCCCAGTCTCTGGTTAGGAGAAAGTTTCTCCCCTGTTAAGGGGAACTACATCGCCCTGATCCTCATACCAGATGAGGTACGTAGGCAGGAGATCGTACGAGATCTCTCTGGGCACCCTTTTTTTTCTTTTTGTGTGTGTTTGCTTGACAGTTACTAGGCTCGAGTGCCAGACTCCTTGGTAACTTGTTGTTTGTTATCCTTCTTGTGTGTGTTAGGAGATGGATATAAGACCAGCGATTGGCATTCCGTATCCTATTGTTGTGTGCTTGGAGTCCGACGTAAGTCCAGCGATTGGCAGTTGGTTTCCAGTGGGGGTTTGTTTGGTTCGGAGTCTGATGTAAGTCCAGCGATTGGCATTCGGTTTCCATGTTTGCCTGTTTGTGTGTTTGTCTTGACGTCTCAACGTCTGTGCGTGTGTTTTGTTTCGGCGTGCGTGAGCCGAACTACGGTAGCTCTGATTCTCATTCCAGATGAGATACGTAGGCATAGGATGCGATATCCTAGCGAGCCCTTTCCTCTTATTCCACCTGTTTGTTTCCAGTGTGTGTGTGTATTTTTTCGAGCAGTGTTTAGCAACCTTATTCTTCCTTTTGAGCGTGGATCCCGTCGAGTACGACGGATGCGTAGGGGTGCTAATACCTTCCCTTCGCATAACCGACTCCCGATATCATCTCTCTTTGGTCGCGAGACCATGTCTTTTCCAGGTTTACTTCGAGCATTTCCTTTCCCTCTTTTGGGATAAAGAATGCACGGTGGCGGCTCTGTTTGTTTTGTTTTAGCCCGTCGGTTGTTTTTCGCGGATGCGACAGCTGGCGACTCTGCTGGGGACATAGAAGTTGACCTCTTGCTGGTCCATCTTCCCTAAGCGAGTCTCTCCTAGCGTTCTCTAGGATGGTTTAGGTTGCTTGTGTTGCTCTATTTATTGCATTTATGATTATTATGTTGTGTATATATTTGCATAAATGTTTGCATGCATCATACTATCATTGTGTTGTCTTCTGTACAGGTTGGTTCCTCTGTTTGGGGTGGGTGTTCTGAGTGGGGCTAAAACTCAGGCCCGAGTATACACCTAGGATTAGTGTGGTCTCACGTTCCTCACATGTTGGTTGGGCATGTTGTTGCGACGTGACATACCACAAGCCGGACGAGGTTCATCTGAGAGAGCTCTTCCATTGTGGAGTATTCCACTTTGGTCTAGTTACCTCTTTTGAGCTATTGACTTCGGTGATCGTTCTTTCCCGGATCTTTGGTTTAGACGATCTTACGAGAGCTGCAACGGCACACCCGAAAGGGCAAACCCGTTGAGTATCTTTGCCCGATTGTCGAGACCATTATCCGCCTTAGGATAACTTGATTAGAATTTACCTGTGAGGGGAGGGTTGATTCTTACAGATGCATGTTCTGATGGTGACTTTGATGGTGACTATTGGTTCAGCCGTTGATCAGAGTCCTGTTTATAAGTCGGATTTATGGTTTTATTTCCGAGACGCCGGAGTTCTATCCGTGGTATTTATCAGTGGGGATCCATTTATTTCAGGATTCTCCGGGCTGCTTCCGAGGGTCTTATGGTTATCTGTTCAGAGAATCTCTGGTGGTGATGATGATGGTGTATTCTTCAGTTCCGTTTATTTCGGAACCCAAGTCGGATTTATGATTGCTCAGTATCTCAGATGAGTGTGATCAGTTCAGAGGCCGTAACTCAGTGCAACAGACGATCAGATGACTTGGAGGATGGCACTATGCATTGCATCCATTCATCAGCATCATTCACATTTTGCATTTATCTGCATCTAACTCATGTTTATCCATATGCAGGGACATTTTCGATTGAGATCCTGGTTGAGAGACTTCTTTGCTCAGATATGAGGCCCGGTTTGAAGGATGATGTTGTCTATAGTTTCTTCGACCCAGAGATCAGCGTGCTGAGATATATGATAGCATTGATTATACCCGACCATGTGGGGTTGTTCCGTGAGACGTATGGGGGTATTCTGAAGACGGTTTTCAGGCTCACTGACAGGGATAGAAGCGCCGTCCATACTTTTCTCCAGTTCTATGACCCGGGCTTGAGGTGTTTCGTCTTCCCGGATTACTTATTGGGGCCTTTGATGGAGGACTATGCTGGTATCTTGGGCATTCAGATCAGAAATCAGGTTCTTTCTATGCTACTAAGGAAGAACCTGATATTGGTGGGATATACCGTGTTCTTTATTTGAGTCCAGAGGTGATTAAAGGAGGTCTGAAAGAGAAGGAAAAGTTACCCGGTTTTCATCTGAGTTTCCTAGAGGCTAAGGCCAAGGAGCATGTTGTTTTGGGTGATTGGAAAGTTGTCTGTGCTTTGATTGCTGTGAGCATTTATGGTATCATGCTATTCCCTAACCATAAGAACTTTGTGGATATTAATGTCGTCCGTTTGTTTGTTCAGAGGAATCCTATTCCTACTCTGGTTGGAGATGTCTATTACTCGGTCCATAATCGGAATGAGAAGAGGCGTGGGGGATTGATTAGGTGTTGTGCTCAGCTATTATACAAATGGTTTATGGGATATTTGCCTTCCAGGGGTGCTTTTGTTCTCCTTGACCATACTGTCAATTGGGCGACCAAGTTGATGGGTTTGCGGTTGTGGGAGTTTTCCCAATGTGCCTCTTATAGGGGTTCAGGGTTGCATTAATTATAACCTGACACTTCTTAAGAGACAAATGGGATTCGCTATGGAGGTTCCTCCTCTCAAGAGTGAGATTCAGGAAACTTTGTACTTCCCGGTTGAGGGCAATCAGGCCAGGTTGGGGCAAGTATCTGATGCATGGCGCAGTATTCAAAGGAAAGGCAAGTTTTCTTGGGGTAGAGCTAATAACAGGTCTTTTCCTCCGTTTGATGACTGACTCAGCAAGAGAGTGGAGCTCACTTGTCTACCATTTCCTGTGGTTGATCCTTGGTATCCGTTGATTGAGGAATCCCTTTCTTCCGTCAGTATGGAAGAATTCCTAGAGATGAAAAGAGAGAGAGATCAGCTGCAGGTAGAGAAGACTGAATTGGAGATGAGTGTTGCTCGAATTCAGATGGCTAATCAAGAGATCAAAGGGAGAATGGAAGACCAGGATAAGAGGCATGCTCTTGTGGTGAAGCGCTTTGAGATGGATACCGTTTACTATGGCAAGGTCAGCCAAGCTTTAGAGTCATCCATAAGGGAGCACGACATCACCAAGGAGAGGTTGGCCAGAGCTTCGAAGGTCATTGAAGATGAGAAGAGGAGGCAAATCCTTGTGAGGGATCAAAGGGAAGACAGAGTCAGAGTCCTTATTGCTGAGTGGGAGGCAAAGCTGAAGATTAAGGAAACAGAGAAGGTAAAGATCATTGCTGAGAGAGATCATTATATCGCCGAGAGAGATCATTATCAGGCTGAGAGAGATCACTACTTCAGACATATGAAGATTCACCAGAAGGAGATAGGGAGATTGCAGCAGGAGAACACTGAGCTTAGGTTCGCGGTGAAATTTACCAAGATGGTAGATGATGCGGAGCCGTCTGTGGGGCCTTCTTCAGTATAGTCTTTTGTTGTCATTTGTGTGGATTACCGTCAAGTCTGTTGACGGAATTCATTTGCTTGTATGTTCTTTCTGATTCTGGAGAATTGTATTTGATTTGTATCAGCTTGACGTATGACTATTGCACTTATTGTGCACTTTTGATATGCAGTGGTTATTTTTCATTCAGTGATCGATCTTCAAGCCTTATTTGCTTTCCTGTATGCACACACATGGCACTCACACAGCACACACATGGTTGGGTGGTATTTTGCTAAATCATATATCTCTGATCTGTATGATGAACTCATTTGATGAATGTCAGAATACTGCCGCCGGATTATTATCTGTCTGATGAAGCCGGGATCGAAAGACAGAGTGTTCCTCATGTGGATAGATATTGCATTCATGCATGATCATAATAACTTGTTTTTTATTTTGCAGGTGTCCGTTGCTAACGTGCTTGATTGTTTCAGGAATCATTGCTCGTGCGCGTAGAGTCATTCCTTTGCATTCAACACGTCCACACAGATATTTCACCAGACATAATACACCTAGGCTGATGGATCTACCCAATACAGATGTCCTCGAGCTGAAAGAGAAGATGAATGAACTGATTAACATCATGCAAGGTTTCGCTGTGGGCCAGAAAGCACTGGCTGATAAAGTAGAAAAGCTCGAGCGGGCTTCAACTGCCAACAGTGGTGTCAATCTGGATGGTGTCTCTAACCATGGCTTGGGTGGTTCTAGGGACGGTGGAAAGAGGACAACTGTGGGTGTGGTGACCAACAATGCCGGTGGTTTTGGCGCTGCCACAGGTGGTGGACCCGGTCAGATGGGCAATAATATGAAGGATAGTTTGTTTCCTCCTTTCTTCGGGGCTGAGGATGATAGAGAGGAAGACAGAGAAGCAGATCAATTCTCCATGCTGAATGAGCCGTTCGGTCAATATGGTGTCCAACCACCAAACAAAGAGATTCAGTTGCTGGCAGAGAAGATCAGGGCTCTGGAAAGCCATGCTACTTCGGGGTTTGTTAACATGTCGAATATGGGGCTGGTTGAGGGGATTGTAATCCCACAGAAGTTCAAAGCGCCTGCGTTTGACAGATATAATGGGAGTTCTTGCCCGGAAACTCATCTTCAAGCTTTTGTCCGCAAGATTTCTGCATATACGATGGATCAGAAGCTGTGGATGTACTTCTTCCAGGACAGTTTATCCGGAGGATCCCTGGAATGGTACACCAAGCTGAAGTCTGCTGACATCAAGAGCTGGTAGGATCTTGGCGATGCATTCTTTAAACAGTATCAGTTCAACGCTGATATGGCTCCTAGTCGTACCCAGCTGCAGGGTATGTCTCAGAAGCCTAATGAGGGGTTTAAAGAGTATGCGCAAAGATGGAGGGAGTTGGCTGCCAGAGTGCAACCTCCATTGGTGGATAGGGAGATGTCAGATCTGTTTATGGGTACCCTGCAGGGGACATTTGCTGAAAGGATGGTTGGATGCCCGGTTACTAATTTTGCAGATATTGTGGTGGCCGGAGAGAGAATAGAAAGTTGGTTGAAGCTGGGGAAAATCCAGGGTGGTAATGCTTCGTCGTCTGGATCGAAGAAGCCCTTTGGAAACGGTCAGAGGAAGAAAGAGGGTGACACCGGCGCTGTGTATACCCAAAGAGGACCGAGTAGGGATCGTTACTACCAGCACACTACTGCGGTAACTATTCCTGCTAATAATCAGCCTGCACAACAACCACAGCAACAACCGCAACAACAAAGACAGCCATTTCAGCAGAGACCGCAAAGGGCTGGGTATCAGGTGAGAGGAAGAATGAATGATTGTCAGTTTGATAGGCCACCTGTGACCTATTCTTTCTTGTTGAAGAAGCTGAAGGATTTGGGGTTGGTACAACTGAGAACTCTGGCTCCTTTGAGACCTGATCAGAGGCCAGCCAGTTTTGATGAAAACGCCAAATGTGAATACCACTCGGGTGCACCTGGACACAATGTAGAAAACTGCAAAGCTTTTAAGCATATGGTCCAGGACTTGGTGGATTCTAAAGCTATCAACTTTGCTCCATCTCCTAACGTGAATGCTAATCCCATGCCCGCGCATGGTCAAATGGGGGTGAATGCAATCTCTAATGAGGGCAGAATTGGGCTGTTGAGTGTTGATCAGTTGAAGACTCCCTTGGCTGAGGTCAAGCGCCAGTTGTTGAGGAATGGGGTCTTCCCGGGCTGTGATAATGGTTGTGTTGCATGCATTGTTGCTCCTGATGGGTGTATATCATTGAGGGAGGCTGTCCAGAGGCTGATGGAGGAGGGAAGCCTCAGGTTCGAGAAGGCCGATTTGGTGAAGGAAGATGTCTCCACCATAACTATCTATTTCGATCCGGTTGATTTGTCAACGCTTGCCGATGCGGCTCCAGTTACTATCACGGTACCTGGGCCAATTCCTTATGACAAAGATGATGTCGTGCCGTGGCATTATGGTGGGGAGGTGTATTGTAATGGGAGAGATTGGAGGACCAAACTGCAAGCGAAACCACCGTTTCAAAGGTGGATAATGCCGGACCCAGTGGTTTCACTCGTAGTAGGAGATTGTTTGCTCCTGATGCGTTGAGGGGTGGAGAAGGAGAAAAAGAAAAGAAAGAAAAGGCCGAGGCTTTAGCCAGGGCAAGAGGAAAACAAGTAATCAATGAAGGTACTCCAGTGGTGACATCGGCACCTGGTGGGTCGGAGAAAGAACTTGATGATGAAGCGGAAGAATTCCTGAGAATCATCAAGAAGTCTGAGTACAAACTTGTTGACCATCTGCAGCAAACCCCATCCAAGATTTCGATCTTGTCCTTATTGCTGAGCTCCGAGGGGCATAGAGAGGCTTTGCTGAAAATCCTGAAGAAAGCATATGTTCCTCAGGAGATCACTATCAATCAGTTAGAGACGGTGGTGTCGAATGTCAATGCCAGTCATGGGCTGGGTTTCACCGATATGGATTTAACTGTGGATGGGCGTAATCATAATCGGGCTTTACACATCGTAATGGAATGTAAAGGAGCCGTGCTTTCGCATGTGTTGGTTGATACCGGCTCCTCTTTAAATGTGTTGCCAAAGAAAGCCCTGGCAAAGCTGAACTGTGAAGGATTGATCCTGACGCCCACTAACCTGATAGTGAGGGCTTTTGACGGTTCGAAGCGGGTTGTGTTCGGGGAAGTGGAGCTCCCGGTGAAGATCGGACCCGAGGTGTTCAAGTCAGTATTTTATGTCATGGATATTCAGCCGGCATACAGTTGCCTGTTGGGTCGCCCATGGATTCATGCTGTTGGGGCAGTGACTTCGACTTTGCACCAGAAGCTGAAGTATATCTGGGACGGGCAGGTCGTCACCGTTTGCGGAGAGGAGGATATCTTCGTCAGCCACTTGTCATCGTTCAAATACGTTGAAATGGACGGTGAGATATGGGAAACGCCCAGTCAAGCATTCGAAACCGTCAAGGTGGAGAATGCTCTTTTTGCTAAAGATGAGGAGAAGTCGTCCATTTCTTCGTATAAGCAGGCTGCTGAGGTGGTGAAGAGTGGAGAGGCTCCTGGTTGGGGGGAGATGATGGACATCTCCGCCAAGAAAGATCGATTCGGAGTTGGTTACCAGCCGGGCCGAGGCTCGTCAGGACAAGGTAGAGGACGTCGTCCGTCATTCACATTCACCAGTGCTGGAATGCTGGATCCAGATCACATCTGTATGGTGGATGGGGAAGTTGACAGTGACTGCGAGATGGATCGATGGATAAAGTCGTGCGCGCCAGGGATGGGAGTCCAGAACTGGAAGGCTGAAAAGATCATCACTGTCACTCTACTTGAAGAGTAATATTTTTCTGTTTTCAATTTTATTTGCATGGAAGCCATACGTTTTGCCCGAAACGTAATGGTTCATTGTAAGGGCCACCTCATGTCATCTTGCAACTTTCTGCATCAATGATAAATGGATATTTTTCAATTAAAAGCGGTGTTCCCTGTTTTTCATTTATTTTTGCAGTTTTAAAAACAAAAACAAAAATGGCAATGTTTTCATTTTTCTTTTCAATTTGTCTCGCTCCGGTTCTAAAGCAATGCATGAATCAACATTCATGCAGATGCGATTTCTCTCCGGATCTCGTTGATAACAATCCTGTTACACCCTCATATGACTTCGACAATCCGATCTATCATGCCGAAGAAGAAGGCGAAGAAGATTGTGAACTTCCAGAGGAATTAGCCAGATTGTTGAAACAAGAGGAGAAGGTGATTCAGCCGCACGAGGAGCAAGTTGAGATTGTGAATCTGGGTACCGATGAGGTCAGAAAAGAAGTGAAAATCGGGGCCTCTTTGGAGAAAAGTGTTAAGAGCAGAATTGTAGCATTGTTGAAAGAGTATGTCGACATCTTTGCCTGGTCTTATCAAGATATGCCAGGGTTGGATACTGATATCGTTGTGCACAAGCTACCGTTGAGAGCAGATTGTCCTCCAGTGAAGCAGAAGTTGCACAGAACTCGACCCGAGATGGCCATGAAAATTAAAAAGGAAGTGCAGAAGCAGTGGGATGCTGGTTTCCTTGCTGTCACTAACTATCCGCCTTGGGTCGCAAACATTGTGCCGGTCCCGAAGAAAGATGGGAAGGTGAGAATGTGTGTGGACTACCGGGATCTGAACAGAGCTAGCCCGAAGGATGATTTCCCATTACCTCACATTGATGTGTTGGTAGATAATACAGCTCAATTCTTGGTGTTTTCCTTCATGGATGGCTTTTCTGGCTATAATCAAATCAAAATATCGCCAGATGATATGGAGAAAACAACGTTCATCACACCGTGGGGCACTTTCTGTTATAAGGTGATGCCATTCGGTCTCAAGAACGCCGGTGCTACTTATCAGAGGGCTATGGTGACTTTGTTTCATGATATGATTCATCATGAAATTGAATGCTATGTTGATGACATGATAGCAAAGTCCCAAACAGAAGAGAGGCATTTGGTAGATCTGGCCAAGTTGTTTGACCGGCTGAGACAGTTCAGACTGAGGTTGAATCCGAACAAGTGCACTTTCGGAGTGCGGTCCGGTAAATTGCTGGGGTTCATTGTAAGTGAGAAAGGAATCGAGGTTGATCCTGCTAAGGTAAAAGCAATAAGAGAAATTCCTGAACCGAGAACAGAGAAAGAGGTTCGTGGGTTCTTAGGTAGATTGAACTACATTTCACGGTTCATATCTCATCTAACTGCCACGTGTGAACCGATATTCAAATTGTTGAGAAAAGATCAAACGGTCAGGTGGAATAATGATTGCCAAGCGGCATTTGAAAAGATAAAAGAATATTTGCAGGAACCTCCGATTCTTATGCCTCCTGTGGAGGGACGACCGTTAATTCTGTACTTGACGGTCCTCGAGGGGTCTATGGGGTGTGTATTGGGGCAGCATGACGAGTCTGGTCGAAAAGAGCATGCCATATACTACCTTAGCAAAAAGTTTACCGACTGTGAAACAAGATATTCACTGCTCGAGAAAACTTGATGTGCTTTGGTCTGGGCTGCTCGCAGACTGAGGCAGTATATGCTGGTTCATACCACTTTATTGATTTCCAAGATGGATCCAATCAAGTATATTTTTGAGAAGCCAGCATTGACCGGACGGGTTGCGAGATGGCAAATGATTTTGACTGAATACGATATCCAGTATACCTCTCAGAAAGCAATCAAGGGGAGTGTATTGTCTGATTACCTCGCCCAGCAACCTATTGAGGATTATCAACCGATGAAGTTTGAATTTCCTGATGAGGACATCATGTTTCTCAAATCGAAAGATTGCGAGGAACCAATCCCGGAGGAGGGGCCTGACCCTGAGTCCGAATGGATTCTGATGTTTGATGGGGCCGTTAACGTGAATGGTAGCGGTGCTGGTGTTGTTTTGGTTACGCCGAAAGGATCCCACATTCCTTTCGCTGCCCGGCTAACGTTTGAGTGCACCAACAACGTGGCTGAATACGAAGCTTGTATCTTGGGGATTGAAGAGGCGATTGATTTGAGGATCAAGAACCTGGTTATATATGGAGATTCAGCTTTGGTTGTGAATCAAGTTAACGGAAAATGGTATACACATCAGTCTCATTTAGTTCCATACCGGGATTATACGAGGAGATTGTTGACGTTTCTCACCAAGGTGAAAATGCATCATGTGCCGAGAGAAGAGAATCCGTTGGCAGATGCTTTGGCTACTCTGGCTGCCTTGATTAAGGTGCAGTGGTGGAATCAGTTGCCCAGTGTTGAGGTGGGCCGTCTGGATAGACCGGCTTATGTGTTTGTTGTTGATACAGCGCCTGATGATGAGAAGCCGTGGTATTACGATATCAAGCGCTATCTGGAAACTCAAGAGTATCCTGAGGGAGCATCCAAGAAGGATCGAAAGACTCTGCGGAGGTTGGCCATGGTGTTCTACTTGAATAAGGATGGGGTTTTGTACAAGAGGAATTTTGATTGGGTCTTGCTCAGATGTGTTGATGATAAAGAAGCAAGCCAATTGATGAAAGAGGTTCACGAGGGGTCGTTCGGTACCCATGCCAGTGGGAATGCAATGGTGAAGAAGTTGCTAAGAGCAGGTTATTATTGGATGACAATGGAGGCCCAATGTTTCAATTTCGTGCGGAAGTGTCATAAATGCCAAATTTATGCTGACAAGGTGCACGTGCCTCCAAATCCGTTGAGTTTGATGTCGTCTCCATGGCCGTTTGCTATGTGGGGCATTGATATGATTGGGAAGATTGAGCCTACGGCTTCGAATGGGCACCGGTTCATATTAGTGGCTATTGATTACTTCACCAAGTGGGTGGAAGCAGCCTCTTATACGAACGTGACAAAGTAGGTCGTTGCCAGATTTCTCAAAAGAGACATCATTTGCAGATATGGGGTTCCCGAGAGAATCATTACTGATAATGGTTCTAATTTGAACAATAAGATGGTGGCAGAGCTGTGCCGGGAATTCAAGATCGAGCATCACAATTCTTCTCCTTACCGTCCGAAGATGAATGGGGCGGTTGAGGCAGCCAATAAGAATATAAAGAAGATTGTGCAGAAGATGGTGGTGACCTATAAAGACTGGCATGAGATGTTGCCGTTTGCATTGCATGGGTACCGAACTTCGGTGCGCACATCTATTGGGGCAACGCCTTTCTCTTTGGTATATGGAATGGAAGCCGTGCTACCGGTTGAGGTTCAAATTCCCTCTTTGAGAGTCCTGATGGACGTGAAGTTGCAAGAGGCGGAATGGGTAAGGACTCGATACGAAGAGTTGAGCCTGATTGAGGAAAAGAGGCTGGCAGCCATCTGTCATGGGCAGTTGTATCAGCAAAGGATGAAGCGTGCTTTTGACCGAAAGGTACGACCTCGTGTGTATCACGTAGGTGATATGGTGTTGAAAAGGATCCTTCCTCCTCAAAACGATCGAAGGGGCAAGTGGACACCTAATTATGAAGGTCCATTCGTGGTCAAGAAGGTTTTCTCTGGCGGAGCCTTGTTGTTAACGACTATGGATGGCGAGGATTTTCCATCCCCTGTGAATGCGGACGCAGTTAAAAAATACTTCGTATAAAGAGACCCGCTGGACGAAAAGAATAAAATAGTCCAGGCAAAAATGGGCATCCCGGCGAACCAAAGAAAAAAAAAGAAGAAAGGTTCGGGCAAAAATTAGGGATAAAAATGAAAAATGTACACCCGGCAAGTCGAAAACCTGAAAAGGCGACTTGGGCAAAAAAGGGTATCCCGGTGGACTGAAAACCCGAAAGGGCGGTCCAGGCAAAAGAGGGATTGAAACGAACAACTGCGTCTGGCATGATCGTTTGCGCTTTGGTTAAGGCACATGGATAATCCCCGACAGGGATCAATCGGAAGCGTCTTGTTCAGAAGGCAGAAAGCACGGAGAGTCTGAGGACATATGGGGTGTAACCGAGTTGGAACTCGATGAGATCGCGGGTTCACGTTGCCATTAGGATAGATTTTTCCTTTTGTGCGCAATTACCTCTTTTCAGGAATTGCTTCCTGTGTATTGCTCAGTTATGAGCCACACTTTTTCCAATCAATAAAATGCATATTCAGTCAAATAATTTTGTTTTTTGTTTTCATTACCGCTTTGATTGCAAAAACATCCAATTGTTTGTGATAAAGAATCTTGCATTTTTAAGACATACAGGTCCCTTCCAATGCATGTTTATAAGATTGAAAATTTGAAATCTTATTCGGAAGGTTGAGTGACTCAAGTGTTGAAATCTTGACACGCTTGGGGCACGGTTTTATCTAACGATCTCTTTTGCAGGTACTGTTAGATATTTTCACTCACTTGCAGGTTGTGATGTGGAAGCTTTTGACGAAAGATCCCCGTGGAGTCCAATCAGGGACGGAAGAATTGAAGAATGGTGATAAGACGACGAGAGATGTACGATGATCCTGGATATTAATCAAGAAGACTCTTCAAAGTCTGAAGATTGGAAAGTTGTACCAATCTAAGGAATTCGCTCTTCGTGGAGTATGAAGCAGTCGAGAATACAAGGTGATGAATCAGAAAAGTCCAGACGAGTTTGGGAGTTCTCAAAATTGGTAAGTTGACATTGGATTTGGATGGTGAATGCCATGGTTCGACGAGTCGACGGGTGTTCTGCTCCAGAATTTCCTGGTTTCCCCAAGCAGAGTGGGGATTGTTACCTCCTCGGCAGATTCAAGGTCTGTCTTCCCTAGCAGGGTCGGGATGGTTATCCCCCCCAGCGGGTTTGAGATCGGTGTTTCCTCAGCAGCCAGGCCTGAAGGTTGATATTTCCCAGTGGAGGTATCTATTGGTATTGGTTTCTCCAAGCAGAGTCGGGATTGTTATATCCCCAGCGAGTCAAAGATTGTTGGTTTCCCCACAGAGCGCGTTGGTGTTTCTTTCCCCAGCGAAGTCCCCAAGCGGACCAGGTGCAGAGGAGGTTGTTCCTGGTGAGGGTGGCCTATTTCCCAGCAGCAGTGTTATTCCCCAGCAGGGTGGAGATTGGAGTGTTGGCGAGTTCCTCGGCAGAGTGCCTCAAGCTCCCCAGAGGAGTCCCTTGAGGGGGATACTTTTTATGCATTCATCATGTAGATAAGCATAGCATATTGCATAATAAACCGCGTAGCATTTCCATGATTATGGAGCATTACGCTGAAAAGGTCATGCATCATTATTGCAAGCATAAGCTAGTCTCAAGCCGTGGTTACCGTTTGAGATTTGGTTTTGCCAGTGGGTGAAGATGCTACTCAAACCATGGTTATAGTTTGAGGAGTGGTTTTGCTAGTTGGAAAATCAGCAGCATTGCAAGCATCAGTTACTCGAGTCGTGGTTACCGCTTGAGATTTGGTTTCGCCGGATGGTGAAGATGTTACTCTGAGGAGTTTAGCATCGTGATTTTGAATCAACAATATTCCCCAGTAGTGCGATACTGGAGGAAATTTCTGTCAAGCGAGATAGAATTTGGAGATGTTGCTCTGAGGAGTTTAGCATCATGACGTCAGGTTAGCAATGTTCCCCAGTAGTACGATACTGGAGGAAACTTTTCCGTCGGGCGGAGATGGAAATAAAATCAAAGGACGTTACGCGATCAGCGTGAAAATACAGTTCAATCGGAGAAAAGGAAATGTTGCGGCATTTTCTGGAGAGCGGGGTTCAAATGGAGAAAAGGAAGTGTTGAGACATTTTCTGGAGAGCGGGGTTCAAATGGAGATTGGAGTTGAAGATTATATCCGGGATGAGGTCCTCAGGATTATCTTTTGTTCATGTGTCACCTTAGACTTTGGCTGAGGTCAACAGAGGTCGTTATGGGTGTCTTCTGAGGAAGAGATGCACATGTTACCTTCCTTTTGTGAAGGTGTACCCTCTGATATGTCGCCATCAGAGTGGTGTTTTGGTGTTATTTCCGACGTTGCCAGCGGAATTATCACAAGTTTCTGGAGAGCGGGGTTCAAATGGAGAAAAGGAAGTGTTGAGGCATTTTCTGGAGAACGGGGTCCAAATGGAGAAGGGGAGACACGGGGTGTTTTCTGGAGAACGGGGTTCACAATGGCGATCACGAGTTATCGTCAGGCGACTAGGGGTTCGAATGGAGATCGGGGTTCATTATTTAGCAAACCAGACTACTATGAAGTTGTCGGGGTTCAACTGCGGTGATCCGGGATCATTCGCGCAAAAGAAAGTATTTGTCCGGGGTTCAAGAAAAGAAAACAAAAAGAGGAAATCATCATAAAGTTCCGGGGTTCAAGAAAAGTAAAAAAATAATAATAATCCTCAGCGGATGTGGTGTTTAGGCCATGGTGATTCTTGTGTTACCATTTATTTTGGTATGCAGGTCAGCATTTCTGTTTCGGTGTTCAGGCCGACTTTCTCCGTCCCAGACGGGTTCTTCTTTCGAGATTGCTTCTTTGCCGACTCCGACAGGCATTGTTAATTATTTCCCATCAGAGTACAAATTGTTCGTCTGTTCTTGGTATTCAATCACTCTTCACCCTGATCATCTGAAAGCCGAGGCTATTCATATCGACAGGTTCACAGTGGATTGAATAGGGGCAGCTGTAACACCTCAAAATTTGCCCTCCTCTCTTGGGACTAGCTTAACATGTTGCATTTCATCTTTAGGGCATTAGTAATTGCATATTGCATATCATGTGGAAACATTGAGTAAGTCATCCTCCTAAGCCTTGTTCAGAAGATAAAGAGGTTAAAAGATGCAAGCCTGAGGGTCTCATGAATTGATCACTAGCCATCTGAGGGTTTGTGCTTCAATTAGGGTTTTTGGTTCCTCAAGGAGGTTGGTCATTATCTTGGTTGAAGTGGTACATCACCATCATCATGGTCTTATCATCACCAAGAGGTTCATTATTCCTGATCATGTGCCTTGGGATTAGGGTTTTGACCTCTGGTCAACCCTAATCAAGTGAAATTGTACCAATCAGGGTTTTGCAAAGAGATGAGGTCTTCATTGAGATGGGGATCATCACATGGTTTTATTGAGCTTGTGTAAGCTAGGGTTTCATTTTTGAGCCATTTCATCAAGAGATTGGGGCTCAAATTCATCTGTGCATGACCAAGTCATCTATCAACTGAAAAAGTCAACCAAAAGTCAACTGTTGGATTTGGAGGTGGGAAGTGGTTAGAAATACTTCATTCATGTTCAAACAAGTCTCATTTGACATTTCAAACATCAACATTGAAGGAAATAAAGTCAGGACAAAACTTTCCAAAAATAGAAAGTGACTTGTAATTTGAAATTGCCAAAAATGGAAAGGTTTTCTCCTCAAGATTACATCATCAAGAAAGTTTCAAATGAAATTTTGTTGAACATGAAAGTTGTAGATCTTGTTCTCCCATTTCCAAAAAGCCCAAGATCATGAATTTCTCATTTATGGTTGAAGAGATATGGTCAAATCTTGGTCAAATGAACATGGAACTTCAAAGGAGCATAACTTTCAAACCATGAGTCCAAATCATGTGGCTCTTTTTGCAACATTCTTGTTATGACCTCTAGTTTCCAAAATTGGCATTACATGACATGCATTCCATTCACATAATTATTTGGAAATTCAATGCATTTTGGAGGGAAAAAATGGAATTCAAAATTGGTGAATCATTTGCACATTCTACCACTTCCATTGGTCTTAAAACATTATTTTGAGTGAAATCAAGGCCAAAAACGTGCACTATTCACATTCGTCCCATGCATAAGGGTGAAATCCCAATTTTTGCAAAACACCTCCAAATTAACCATTTTTCATTAGCATTTGATTAGAACTTAATTAATCATGATTAGTGAAGCATATATAACACAAATCATAACAGAATTTTCACATTTTCCAATTCTAGATCTAGAAATTCTCAAAGTCTCTCAAAATTCTCTCTCATTTTTTCTCCAAATTTCTTCACATCTCATGCATTTTTCTTGATCAATTCATCATCTAGCATCATTATGGATCAAGATTGAAGCAGGAACCAAGCCAATTCGTGCAGTTTGGAAGCATACATGAAGCTTGTTCATCAATGGTGAATTTCAAATTTTGTTGAATCAAGGCCAATTGAACATCAAGACCTCTTCCAATCAACTCCACAAGCTTGCTGGAGGAAGATCTAAGCATTGCACGGCCTGGAAAACGCGAATTCAAGAACTGCTCTTCAAGAGGTAATAAATTCGTGTCTCTTATTTCTTGAAATTGTTATGTGAATCTTGTAGATCTTGAAATGCTTGTGATTCTGAGCTTTGAACCATGTAAATCCATGCATTATTGGACAAGTTATGTTGATTTAAAGTTTCATGTGCAAAACTTAAGTTGATCGATTCTCATGATTTAGGATGTTTTAAGCTTAATTAATGGTGGATTTTTGATGTACTATGAGTGATCTATATGTACATATGTTCAATTTGGAAAACTGGAAAAAATGTTCATGCTGTTCTTGAAGCCATTACTGTTCATGCGTGTCGCGTTTGAGAAGATGAAGTGCAGGTCCTAAGGCAACGGTTTTGGTTTTAAGCATGCTACAGAAATCCGTTGCCAAAAGTTTCAGAAAACCGTTGCCTTTGCTCTTAGGGTTACGCGCTATTGGCTGCATGGGATCTCCATGCAGCGCGCCTCTTTTAATTCAAAAACCTACATGGTTCGAATCCTGGCCAAAGCAACTTTTCAAAATGCCATTTCATTTTCACCTTAATCCCATGCCATGTTCATGTACATTGTTCATGCATTTTTTATTTTTTTTTCTCACTTCATAAATTCATAATAAATAGAAAATTGATCAAAAAAATACGTGGTTTTTTTTGTTATGTCACATTTTGTGTCTAGACTTTTATGGATATTAATTTGTAAATTGTGCTTGGCTGAATAATTTTTTGCCCTAGGGTTCTTGTACATGTGTGCATTTTTGAGATTGCCTTGGTTCATCAATTGTGAAATGCTCAATTCTTATCCAATGCTCATGAAATTTTACATGCTTAAACTAGATATCTTGCTGGACATTTTGGTGTTGAGTTTTCATTTTTATCAATTGCCATTACTGAGTTATGATTTTTCTAAGTTAGGTGTGACAATTTGTGTCACACCTTGTGATGTTCATCTTGATTGATCAAATTGCCTTGCCAAATAAACTCCAATTGATGTGATTTTTTGTATGATGCTTCTTATGGATGTTGTGACTGATCATAATGTTTTGTGGAATTTTTGGATTCATTTCGGATTTGTTTGAGATTTTTCTTTCTGGATGATCATTTGTGCACTTTTGAATAGTCTTGAACTTCAATGATTTGTGAAATGCTGGTTGTGTATCCTATGAATGTGAAACTTTGCACATTGATTCTAGACATGTTGAAGTTTATTGTGGCTTTGGTTTGAAGTCTTTACCATTTGTCATTTCTGTTTTAGACTTGTGCTAAGTTGATGTAGCAAGTTGTGCCCTATTTGAGCTTGTTTTGGTTACCTTGCCTTATGGAATTTGATTGCCATGCTTACACTTTTCCAAATGTCTTGATTTTTGGTGTGTTGATCATGTTTTGTGTTCTGTTTAGCCATAATTTTTCTTGAGATTTAATTAATCATTTTTGAATTAATGTGCATTTGTTCATTCTATTGCCTCAATGTGCTTTCAACTGGCATGCCTTGCCATGATTGATTTGTGAAATGAATTTGGTTGATGCTATTGACATGAGACCTTTTGGATTATGTTCTTAATTGATTAAGGTTGATTCATGTCAATTTTCATGTTCTGTTTTGAATGTTTTCTCCCTCTTTGACCCTAGGCCTTGACCTAGTGGTTTGTCTCATCTTTGAGCTTTGATTTCAGGTTGAACATCCAGGGTATATGGTTCATGATGCAACCTCACTTGAGCATTTGGTGCTTGCTTTTTACTACTAACATTGTGTGTTTTGTAGGGTTGTTAACTCATTTGAGTTTGACTTGTGGCTTATGCCTTTGTTTATTGGGTTTGACTGTTGATATAGATGTTGTCTGTTTGTCTGTACAGTTTAACTGATTTGTGTGATGTTTCAACAGGTACATAAGTTGCTTAAGTTCAATTTGAACTTGCTTTTGCTTGGTTGCTTAACCACATAGGTATAACTCTCTGACTTCATGTAGTCTAGAAGACCTGTCCTGTTACTTGGGCAGGCACCTGTCTGAAGTCCTCCTTAAGAGGCAATACTTGTGTTTGTTTACTTTTGTGCCAAGCAGGAAAAGACCTCTATGAGGCAATTGGCAGATAAAAGAGATGTGCAATCCATCTCCTGCTATTCAGTGTGTCATCCCTTTGCTCACATTACATGTTGATGCATTGTGGATATTAACCCAAGATCTTTGTTGAGTCAGTCACATGTGGAGAAGAGTTCCAACTTTCTGAACTCCCACACTTTCATTTGTCTGAAGCTCTCCCAGGCCAGGGATAAGAGCTGTGAGGTCTTACCCTCACTTCCCATTTCATCTGCTTCACCCTAACTCTCAATGTTAGGGTTAAGAGCTAACTACACCCGATTCCAGTTGGCTTGTGTTTCACAGCCTAACCTTGTGTGAGCCCACTTTGTTTGTATATAGTGTGTGCTAATTGTGTGTATGTTTGCTTTGCTTGTGCTGTTTAGGATAGCTTGCTGCTTGTGCAAGTTAGATAGAAACCTCAACCTAGGACCATGGTGGATTACATGATAACTATAGGCTCGAGTCAGTCTCCCTTTTAGTTTGTCATTTCCCAGTCTCTGGTTAGGAGAAAGTTTCTCCCCTGTTAAGGGGAACTACATCGCCCTGATCCTCATACCAGATGAGGTACGTAGGCAGGAGATCGTACGAGATCTCTCCGGGCACCCTTTTTTTTTCTTTTTGTGTGTGTTTGCTTGACAGTTACTAGGCTCGAGTGCCAGACTCCTTGGTAACTTGTTGTTTGTTATCCTTCTTGTGTGTGTTAGGAGATGGATATAAGACCAGCGATTGGCATTCCGTATCCTATTGTTGTGTGCTTGGAGTCCGACGTAAGTCCAGCGATTGGCAGTTGGTTTCCAGTGGGGGTTTGTTTGGTTCGGAGTCTGATGTAAGTCCAGCGATTGGCATTCGGTTTCCATGTTTGCCTGTTTGTGTGTTTGTCTTGACGTCTCAGCGTCTGTGCGTGTGTTTTGTTTCGGCGTGCGTGAGCCGAACTACGGTAGCTCTGATTCTCATTCCAGATGAGATACGTAGACATAGGATGCGATATCCTAGCGAGCCATTTCCTCTTATTCCACCTGTTTGTTTCCAGTGTGTGTGTGTATTCTTTCGAGCAGTGTTTAGTAACCTTATTCTTCCTTTTGAGCGTGGATCCAGTCGAGTACGACGGATGCGTAGGGGTGCTAATACCTTCCCTTCGCATAACCGACTCCCGATCCCATCTCTCTTTGGTCGCGAGACCATGTCTTTTCCAGGTTTACTTCGAGCGTTTCCTTTCCCTCTTTTGGGATAAATAACGCACGGTGGCGGCTCTGTTTGTTTTGTTTTAGCCCGTCGGTTGTTTTTCGCGGATGCGACACCTATTAATAACATTAATACAAAAGGGTGAAACCTAACAAGTTAAAACCAACTAGGTAAGAATATTAAAACTCTTCGATCAGATCGAAGTGGTGAGTATTTAATCCTAGAGTTTGATGACCATCCGAAAGAGTGTGGGATCCTATCCCAACTTACTCCTCCTGGCACACCCCAATGGAAGGGTGTATCCGAGAGAAGAAATTGAACCCTGTTGGACATGGTCCGATCCATGATGAGTCACACCAATCTTCCAAACTCCTTTTGAGGACATACACCATTGACATCAGCTTACACACTTAACCGTGTTCCTGAAATTCTAGTTATCAGACTTTGGATGTCACACTGGTTGTTATGACATCCAATTCTGCACTGACAGGGATTATGCAGAACTTAACAGTAAGTGCAGTAAATAACACAAGTAATTGTTCACCCAGTTCAGTCCAACATGACCTACGTCTGGGGGCTACCAAGCCAGGGAGGAAATCCACTATTAGTAGTATCAATTCAAAGCTAAACTCACCCGTTTACAACTTATCACTTAATCCCTACCCAATGCAATTTCAATCTTAACCTAAGATCAGAGTTCCTACTCACTCCCCCTCAATCACCTCAGTGATTACTATCTTTAAACAATATTAAAGACAAGTTGAAGTCACACTTCAAACAACTCTTGATTGTGCTTCACAGCTTTAATCAAGATACACAGCACTCACGCTTAAAAGCTTTGAGTGGCACAACACTTACAACTCAATGAACACCCTATGCCAAAGCAATCATCTACTTGATAATGACTTGGCTTACAAGATACGTCTAATACAAGACTCACAAAAATACAGCAGTGAAGTATGATGGACACACTTAATCTTCACGCCTCAAAAACCCTGAAACTGAATGAAGGAACGCCTTCCTTTTATATTGCAGTATCCTGGGCTTTTGCACCTGTATTCTCCTGAATTTAAGGTCACACAAGTTTCCATAAATTCAACATTTAGGTTACTAACAAATAGGCTATTTGTTAGGTTCATTGAATGTAGATTGGTTGTTGATTTCCTGGTTTTTCTCTAAGCTGTTGACTTCCTGAAGAATAGCCTGAGAAAAAGCTGAAACAGAAAACTGAACAACCTACAATATAGCATATGCTGTCAGGCATGAATGTCACGACATTCAGTTTGACATCAAGGTTCATATGCTGAGTCTGTTTTTCCAGAAAACAGACTGTACAATTTTGCTGACCTGTACATGATCAAAATGACCATACTACAGTGAAAGCTTACATTAATAAATGTCAAAGTGTCCAACTTAACATTTACACAATTGGCCTTAAGTTAGTTCTGTTATTCTTTTTGAAGAACAAACTAAGTTACATGCTGAAGTATAGCAGAACACCACTCTGTCTAATCTTCAGCAGCTGCTGTCAATGATGAAAGTCATAACATCCAGTTTGACTTTCAGTCAGTAGGCCTTATGCCAGGTCTGGTCTTTCCTTGATAACCAGACTGGAAATAAATACTAAGTTCTAACAGAACTCCTGCTGTCCTTAGTATCTGTTGACAGGTATGAATGTCACAGCATCCAGTTTGACATTCAATAAAACCTGTGTTAGCTAGTCCTACAGTAACTACAATGTAGTCACATCTACATGTCATGACATCAGTCAAGACATTAGTAACCATCTAGTGTTTTACCATATAATGCAGCCAATTAAACACCTACAAACTCCCCCTTTGGCAAATTTTTGGCTAAAACACTTTGATCCCCATAACAGAGTTCATAGCAGCGGAAACACACACCTAGCAGGAAATAATACTAGCTAATACACTCAGAGTGGCAGCACACTCACACACATGGAAGTTAAATAAAAACTTCACACAGCAGCACACACATACAACTGCAGGGGAGGAATCTGTCGTCCTGAGAGTCTGTTGTAGAGACCCATGAGTGTCTGTTGTAGAGACACCCACTCTGTTTGTTCAGGGGTTACTCCCCCTTTTTGTCAAAAATGTTGCCAAAGCCAACAACATAACCAGAGAATACCGACAGAGTTACAGACTTGGTTTTACTTCACAGTTTCAACCAAGTTACCATCCACTTGATCTTGCTTCACAACTTTGATCAAGTAATCACCCACTTTTGCTTTACAGTAGGTACCACCATATCAGATGCCATGATGTTGTTTCTGACATCCAGAACCACTCCTGCATGAACAGCATCCTTGAACTCTTGCAGGTACATTGGCCTTCTCACAATAGGGTGGCTCCTTACCCTCTTGTATCCACCCTTGTTGCAGGTAGCATAGCTATGATCTGTTGACCAATCATAGCCTAGTACAAATTGTTTAATAGGCAGAGATATTAAACAATTTATCCCAAACATCAGTGGTTGCTATAAGGTCTCAGAGAGACATATTCCCAGTTTGCTCCTTAAGTTTTCAAACTGAGTAGCATCCAGAGCCTTTGTAAATATGTCAGCCAGTTGAAGATCCGTGGCTACATGTTCCAAAGTGATCACCTTGTCTTCCACCAGATCTCTGATGAAGTGGTGCCTAATGTCAATATGTTTGGTCCTGCTGTGTTGGATGGGATTCTTGGAGATATTGATGGCACTGAGATTATCACAGAACAATGTCATGACATTTTGAGTGACATTGTACTCAGTGAGCATCTGTTTCATCCAAACCAGTTAGGAACAACTGCTTCCAGCAGCTATGTATTCAGCCTCTGCAGTGGACAGAGAAACACAATTCTGCTTCTTGCTGAACCAAGATATGAGGTTGTCTCCTAAGAAGAAGCATCCACCTGATGTGCTTTTTCTGTCATCAGCACTCCCAGCCCAGTCAGCATCACAGTACCCAGATAGGACAGGCTCAGGCCCATGTGAATACAGCATCCCATAGTCACAGGTCCCATTGATGTACTTGAGAATCCGTTTGACTTGATTCAAGTGGCTCTCTGCTTGATATCTGGCACACACTCCAACTGCATAGGAAATGTCAGGTCTACTTGCAGTTAGATACAGCAGGCTACCTATCATGCTTCTATACAGGCATTGATCAACACTAGGCCCTCCATCATCTTTGGTTAACTTCAGATGAGTGGGAGCAGGAGTCCTCTTGTGCCTAGCATTATCCAGACCAAACTTCTTAACTATGTTCTTGGCATACTTGCTTTGGGAGAGAAACATAGAGTCCTCCATTTGGTTTACTTGCATTCCAAGGAAATAGGTCAGTTCTCCCACTAGACTCATTTCAAACTCAGACTACATCTGGTGAACAAATTTTTGAACCATTTGTTCTGACATTCCACCAAAGACTATATCATCAACATAAATTTGAGCTATCATGATTTTGCCTTCTTCATCCTTCACAAACAAGGTTTTATCTATGCCACCTTTTCTGTATCCATTTGAGGTCAGAAATTCGGTTAACCTTTCATACCATGCTCTAGGTGCTTGTTTCAACCCATACAAGGCTTTCCTCAACTTGTATACATGCTCAGGTTGGTTAGGATCACAGAACCCTTTAGGTTGTTCCACATAGACTTCTTCATTCAGGTAGCCATTCAAGAATGCACTCTTCACATCCATTTGGAATAGCTTAAACTTCAGGATGCATGCTACCCCCAACAGCAATCTGATGGACTCAAGCCTAGCCACAGGAGCAAATGTCTCATCAAAATCTACCCCTTCAACTTGAGTGTATCCTTGAGTTACTAGTCTTGCTTTATTTCTAGTAATTACTCCTTTCTCATCAGATTTGTTTTTGTAGATCCACTTGGTACCAATGATGTTGGTCCC
The DNA here is from genome assembly GCF_024323335.1 of Lathyrus oleraceus. NCBI lineage: Eukaryota > Viridiplantae > Streptophyta > Magnoliopsida > Fabales > Fabaceae > Lathyrus > Lathyrus oleraceus. The sequence goes on from NC_066581.1 coordinate 526,588,278, forward strand.
TTCAGGTCTTGGAACAAGTTCCCATACTTCATTCCTTTTGAATTGCTCAAGTTCCTCTTGCATGGCAGTGATCCAGTATTCACCAGTCAGGGCTTCTTTCACATTCTTTGGTTCAACCTTGGATACAAAGCAGGAATTTGAGTTTATTCCTCTTGACCTGGTAGTTACACCACTGGTGGGATCCCCTATGATAAGATCCTTAGGGTGGTCTTTCTGAATTCTGATAGATGGCACTTTGGTGGTTACATCTACTTCACATTCAGGAGGAGGTTCCTGTACTTGTTCAGACTTGACTGGACTGTCAGTTGAACTGTCGAGGAATGTTTCAACATCCTCCATGACATCGGTTCCTTCCTCTTTATCATCCACAATCACATTTATGGATTCCATCAGGACATTGGTTCTGTAGTTGAACACTCTGTAGGCTCTGCTGTTAGTGGAGTATCCCAGAAATATACCTTCATCACTTTTGGGATCTAGCTTCCTTCTCTGTTCACGATCTGTGAGGATGTAGCATTTACTTCCAAAGATATGAAAGTACTTCACAGTGGGTTTTCTGCCTTTCCATATTTCATATAGAGTGGAGGAGGTTCCTTTTCTCAAGGTGACTCTGTTGTGAACATAGCACGCGGTATTCATTGCTTCAGCCCAGAAGTGCATGGGGAGCTTCTTTGCATGAATCATTGCTCTGGCAGATTCTTGAATAGTTCTATTTTTTCTTTCAACTATTCCATTCTGCTGAGGAGTTATAGGAGAGGAGAACTCATGACTTATTCCTTCAGACGAGCAAAACTCATCAAACTTGGAATTCTTGAACTCCGTACCATGATCACTTCTAATCCGGACCACACAACAGTCCTTTTCCCTTTGAAGTCTTATGCACAGGTCTTTGAAGACATCAAATGTATCTGACTTCTCTCTGATGAAGCTTATCCACGTGTATCTGGAATGGTCATCCACCACCACGTATGCATATTTCTTCCCACCAAGACTTTCAACCTGCATAGGTCCCATTAGGTCCATGTGCAACAGTTCCAGAACTCTGGAGGTTGTGGGATGTCCCAGCTTCGGATGTGACGTCTTGGTTTGCTTGCCCACCTGGCATTCTCCACAGACTCTTCCTTCATCAATCAGAAGCTTTGGAATTCCTCTGACTGCTTCCTTGGATATAATCTTCTTCATTCCCCGTAAGTGGAGATGTCCAAGGCGTCTATGCCACAGCTTCACATCCTGTTCTTCCTTGGCTGAGGAGCATGTTGTGGAAAAGTTAGAGACTTCAGGTTCCCACAGGTAGCAGTTATCTTTGGACCTGGTTCCTCTCATAACTTCCTGATTGTCACCATTTGTCACAATGCATAGCTCCTTAGTAAACTGAACATGAAACCCTTGATCACACAGCTGACTTATGCTGATGAGGTTTGCAGTTAGTCCTCTTACTAACAGCACATTATTCAGTTTTGGCACTCCAGAACAGTCCAGTTTTCCCACACCTTTTATTTTTCCTTTAGCACCATCACCAAAGGTCACATAGCTGGTAGTGTGAGGTTGAATATCTACCAGTAGATTTTCCATACCAGTCATATGTCTTGAGCATCCACTGTCAAAGTACCAGTCCTCTCTGGTAGAAGCCCTTAGAGCAGTGTGTGCTATCCTAGCATACCATTGTTGCTTCTTAATGGGAACATATCGCTTATGTGTTTTATGCTTAGGCCTGACATGCGAGGCTTGGTTAGGGAAACCCTGAATCCAGTAGCAGAAGGATTTTATATGACCAAGCCTACCACAGTGGTGACACCTCCACTCCTGGTATTTCCTCTTCTGATGATCATTCATCCTAGTTCCTCGATGTTGAGACATTGGCTTTGACTTCCGCTTGAACTTCTGAACTTTAGCCTTTGGGCGTTTGTGTTCAGTTGAGGATCTTTTCCCAAATCCAAGGCCAGATTTGGTTCCAGACTGTTGTCCCACCTTTAGAATCTCTTCTAAGGTGTCAGTTCCCTTATTCATCATTCTGATGGATTTAGTCATCTGATTCAGCTTGGAAGTCAGCAGGGTTATCTCACCATTTAGACCCTCTATGACAGACAGTTGCTTCTGTCTCTCATCTTCCAGTTCCTTGATGAGTTTCTTTTGCTTTTCTCCTTGTGCACGCACTTCTGCACTGGTGGAACACAGCTTCTTATAGGCTGCAGCAAGTTCATCAAAGGTCAGTTCATCTGCACTTGAGTCATCTTCAGAGGCATAAACACTGGTTAGTGCAGTGACATGTTTGGCAGATTCTCCTTCATACTCACTTTCAGAGTCTCCTTCAGACCATGTGATAGCTAACCCCTTACTTTGCAATTTGAGGTAAGTAGGGCATTCAGCTCTGACGTGTCCATACCCTTCACAGCCATGACACTGGATTCCCTTGCCGTGATTGAACTTCTCATCAGAAGTTGATCTTTTCTTAATGTCAGACGGGATGTTCTTGACATTGGGTCTACCTCTTTGATCAATCTTCTTCACGAACTTGTTGAACTGTCTCCCAAGCATGGCTAAGGCTTCTGATATACTTTCATCACCTCCAGTATAACCTGCTTCTGACTCCTCTTCAGTATTAGATACAAAAGCTATACTTTTGTTCTTCTTCTCTGCATACTCACCCAAGCCCATTTCAAAGGTTTGGAGGGAACCAATGAGTTCATCCACCTTCATGTTGCAGATGTCCTGCGCCTCCTCTATGGTTGTGACCTTCATAAAAAAATCTCTTAGGCAAGGACCTGAGAATCTTTCTTACAAGTTTCTCTTCAGCCATTTTCTCACCTAGTCCACCAGAGGTGTTTGCAATTTCAAGAATATTCATGTGAAAGTCATGAATAGTCTCATCCTCTTTCATCCTCAGATTTTCAAACTTGGTGGTCAGCATCTGAAGTTTGGACATCTTCACCTTGGAAGTACCTTCATGAGTTACCTTGAGGGTATCCCAAACTTCCTTAGCTAGTTCACAGTGGTGTACCAGCCTGAAGATGTTCTTGCTGATTCCATTGAACAATGCATTCAAGGCTTTGGAATTTCCAAGAGCTAATGCCTCTTGCTCCTTGTCCCACTCTTCTTCAGGAATCTGCACACTGACTCCATCTTCACCTGTCCTCATTGGATGTTCCCATCCTTTGTTGACAGCTCTCCAGACTTTGCTGTCTAGAGACCTTAAGAAGGCTATCATACGAGGCTTCCAGTCATCATAATTTGAGCCATCCAACATGGGTGGTCTGTTTGAGTGTCCTAAATCCTTGTCCATGGTACTAGAAAGTAACTTCCCTAGATCTCACCCAGAAATTCACAGGCAGGGTGCCTGCTCTGATGCCAAATGAAATTCTAGTTATCAGACTTTGGATGTCACACTGGTTGTTATGACATCCAATTCTGCACTGACAGGGATTATGCAGAACTTAACAGTAAGTGCAGTAAATAACACAAGTAATTGTTCACCCAGTTCAGTCCAACATGACCTACGTCTGGGGGCTACCAAGCCAGGGAGGAAATCCACTATTAGTAGTATCAATTCAAAGCTAAACTCACCCGTTTACAACTTATCACTTAATCCCTACCCAATGCAATTTCAATCTTAACCTAAGATCAGAGTTCCTACTCACTCCCCCTCAATCACCTCAGTGATTACTATCTTTAAACAATATTAAAGACAAGTTGAAGTCACACTTCAAACAACTCTTGATTGTGCTTCACAGCTTTAATCAAGATACACAGCACTCACGCTTAAAAGCTTTGAGTGGCACAACACTTACAACTCAATGAACACCCTATGCCAAAGCAATCATCTACTTGATAATGACTTGGCTTACAAGATACGTCTAATACAAGACTCACAAAAATACAGCAGTGAAGTATGATGGACACACTTAATCTTCACGCCTCAAAAACCCTGAAACTGAATGAAGGAACGCCTTCCTTTTATATTGCAGTATCCTGGGCTTTTGCACCTGTATTCTCCTGAATTTAAGGTCACACAAGTTTCCATAAATTCAACATTTAGGTTACTAACAAATAGGCTATTTGTTAGGTTCATTGAATGTAGATTGGTTGTTGATTTCCTGGTTTTTCTCTAAGCTGTTGACTTCCTGAAGAATAGCCTGAGAAAAAGCTGAAACAGAAAACTGAACAACCTACAATATAGCATATGCTGTCAGGCATGAATGTCACGACATTCAGTTTGACATCAAGGTTCATATGCTGAGTCTGTTTTTCCAGAAAACAGACTGTACAATTTTGCTGACCTGTACATGATCAAAATGACCATACTACAGTGAAAGCTTACATTAATAAATGTCAAAGTGTCCAACTTAACATTTACACAATTGGCCTTAAGTTAGTTCTGTTATTCTTTTTGAAGAACAAACTAAGTTACATGCTGAAGTATAGCAGAACACCACTCTGTCTAATCTTCAGCAGCTGCTGTCAATGATGAAAGTCATAACATCCAGTTTGACTTTCAGTCAGTAGGCCTTATGCCAGGTCTGGTCTTTCCTTGATAACCAGACTGGAAATAAATACTAAGTTCTAACAGAACTCCTGCTGTCCTTAGTATCTGTTGACAGGTATGAATGTCACAGCATCCAGTTTGACATTCAATAAAACCTGTGTTAGCTAGTCCTGCAGTAACTACAATGTAGTCACATCTACATGTCATGACATCAGTCAAGACATTAGTAACCATCTAGTGTTTTACCATATAATGCAGCCAATTAAACACCTACAGTTCCATCCAAAAGGTTGAAAAGACACCATCTGAGATATGGAGTGGTAAGAGACCACATATGTCTTACATGAAGATTTGGGGTTGCGAAGTTTATGTGAAACGACAAATTTCAACTAAGCTTGAGCCCAAATCTGACAAATGCTTATTTGTGGGGTATCCTAAAGAAACAAGAGGATATTATTTCTACAATCCTTCTGAGGGAAAAGTGTTTATCGCTCGAACTTGAGTTTTCCTAGAAAGGGATTTTATTTCCAAAGGAATCAGTGGGAGGAAAGTAGAACTTGAAGAAATTCAAGAATTACAAAGTATCGATACACCTATGGAGGAATTAGAGCAGGAAACACAAGTAGTTGTGTAAGAGCAACCTGCTCAAGTAGAACAAGACCAGCGTAGGTCAGGCAGGATACGTCACCTACCTGAGATATATGGATATCTGATCTAGGTGATGTATTACTCATGGATCAAGATGAGCCTGTGACCTACTCATGGAATCTTCGTTTTGATGAAACAGTTAAACTGTATGGATTCATCAAGAACGAAGATGAGCCTTGTGTCTACAAGAAGGTTAGTGGGAGCATGATCATATTCCTGGTATTATATGTAGGTGACATATTACTCATTGGAATCGATATCCCTACCCTGCAACAAGTAAAGTCTTGGTTGGGGAAATGCTTTTCTATAAAGGACCTAGGTGAAGCAGCCTATATATTAGGAATCAGAATCTATAGAGATAGATCACAAAACTGCTTGGCCTAAGTCAGAGCACATACATAGACAAAGTGTTGAGACGCTTTAATATGAATGATTCCAATCTGGTTATGTGTTTTGCTTAAATGGTGGCACTGTGAGCTTGAAAAGTTCAATGCAAGATGCAGTTGCTGATTCTACAACTAAGGCCGAGTATATTGTTGCCTTAAGTGCAGCAAAGGAAGCTGTTTGGATCAATAAACTTGGCATAGTCCCTAGCATTGTGGATCCCATTGGTCTCTATTATGATAACAATGGTGTTATCGCACAAGCTAAGGAGCCTAGATCTCACCAACGATCCAAACACATACTTAGGCGTTGTGCGAAAATATGTAAAGTACCTACACTTGACAATATAGTTGACCCACTGACAAAGCCTCTTGCGCAGCAGAAGCATGATGGCCATACTAGATCAATGGGCATACGGGGTATACCTGATTGGCTCTAGTGCTAGTGGGAGATTGTTGGTGTAAGCCCTAGAGGCCAATACTTTTGGTACTTGTATCGAATTATTTTATAATAATAAAAGGCATTTTCTTTATTATGGTTGATTAATAAAGTCCCTAGAATAGATAGTCCGTTTAATGTATTAAGTGTGACTTAATCATGAGAACACATTAAACATAAGGGCACTATTCTTAAAGTATCCGTAGTCGAGCTTTAATGTGAAGTGGGATAACATTAAAGAATTAAGACTATTATGTTTGTAGACTGATGATCACATCTCATGGATCATGGATAAAGAGTTATCAAGTCTTAAACATAGGTATGAATATTAGGAGTAATATTTATACCGGATTGACCCGCTATGAGAATACTATATAGAAAGTTATGCAAAGTGTCATAAGTTATTCTCATGGTGATAATAGTGTATACCACTCTTCGACCTGAAACCACTATGGATCCTAGATGTAGAGTCGAGTGCTTTGTTGCTGATCCAACGGTGTCCGTAACTGGATAACCATAAAGACAGTTGATGGGTACTCCACAAACCATGCTGAGGGACATGAGTGTCCTAGATGGAATTTTCCCATCCTGCGTAACAGGATAAATGTCTATGGGCCCAATATTGAACTGGACAAGGGTGACACGGTCTATACCTTGTGTTCAATATAGGCATAAGGGCAAAGGGGTAATTATACACATAATTATTATCACAGGAGGTTTTGTCAGATCACATGACATTTTCGTGACTTGGGTAGCAGTGATGTGTTGCTAGATACCGCTCACTGTTTATTATGTTAAATGCGTGATTTAATATAGTTGCCAACGTCGCGAAAACCTATAGGGTCACACACAAAGGACGGATTGATGAGAGATAG